>NC_050579.1:15459115-15759115 GCF_011100635.1 Trichosurus vulpecula
AGACATAGGACTATTGCTTACGTGGGAGGTTGGAACTGGAGATATAGATCTGAGAGTCATCTGCATGGGGGTGATAGTTGAAACTGAGAGTAAGTCAGTTCTATAAGGCCAGTGGGTCAGGATTCTGCAAGGAAGGAGAAACACGTAGAAACACTGGCCGCTGCCAGGATTTGTTAGCCTTGCAGGGAATACAGGGTGGGAATGACTGGGCAGTCCAGTCCAGTCCATTGGATCATGAGCGTGCACACACACATATATTAGCAATAATCAAGGAGAGGGGAAGGAGGTGGTCCACATAGGAGGGCAGAGAGCATTCATCCCCACCAAGGTGCAAGTGGCTTTCTTCCAAATCACCATCAGCCCTGGACCATCTCTGAGTGGAGAGCGGCCCTTTACTTTTGGAACCTAGACGTTATATTCCCTCACAGGGCCATATCAGCAGAGGCAGAGTCCCTTATCACTGAGGGCAAGGGCCCAGACTAAGGTAAGTCTAAGGCTTACTCCCTGCTCAGCCAGCCCTAGCCAACCACCCTGGAGCTTGAGGCTGCAGCTTGTGGGAAAGCATTCCTGGAAAGTCACCCCCAGGGTGTCTCCTTACAGCCTGCCTCCCATGGCCTCTCCTCAGGTCTGTTACTGGAAGCAGCCCATCACCTCGGGGGTAGATTGGACTGAAAATTCCTTTTATCTATTTACAGTTTACAGTGGAAGGTAAGAAAGGGTCATAAACCTAGAACTGGAAGGAACTGGAGAGGCCATCTGGCACCAACCCTCTCATCTTACACACAATGGAACTGAGGCTTGGAGAGGTTACTGTATCATAAACCTAGAACCGGAAGCAACTCGAGAGGCCATCTGGTTCAAACGTCTCATTTAATAGATGGAGAAACTGAGGCCTGAGAGCTAAAGGGAGCATTCATTAAGAGTGACAGTTCCAAAGTCAGCCCTAGATCCTCTGATTCTGAGTCTAGAGTTTTTCTCACTGTACCCGCCCGCAGTTAGGGTCAAGTTGAGCCTGTGAAATGTTGGGGAGGAGAATTAGACCATGAGACTCATTGCATCAGCCATGATAAGGGGGCCCATCACCCTATCTGCCAATTTCCTGGAAGGTCTGTCCATACATCTCCATATCCACCAGACCTGCTCCACTGGGCCTGAGAGCTTCTCATGGGGCCAATAGCAATCAGTCTTTAAAGGCTTTTTCTTTTTTCCTTGTCTTTGCATTCCAGCATTTGACACAGGGCTTGGCACATAGTAAGCACTTAATAAATGCTTGTTGCCTGCTGCCCTGAGGGAGCATCATGAGTTGGCCTGGTCGACATCAAGCCAACTCAAGCTATCAGAGTCAAGCCCATGGCAAGTCCAGAAAATTGTAACGGAAACCAGAGTTGTATAAAAATGTGTATTAGGGAAGGGATGTGGGGACAAGGAATCCTGTACCACTTTCTTCATGAAGCCTTCTCTGATCTCCCCAAATTCTAATGTTCTCCCTATCTGTTGTTGTTCAGTCATTTCAGTTGTGCCCGACTCTTTGTGACCCCATCTGGGGTTTTCTTGGCAGAGATACTACAGCAGTTTGCCATTTCCTTCTCCAGCTCATTTTACAGATGAGGAAACTGAGGCAAACAGAATTACACGACTTGCCCAGGGTCACAAGCTAGTAAGTGTCTGAGGCTGGATTTGAACTCAGGGACAGTCTTCCTGACTCCACACCCAGTACTCTATCCACTGTGCCACCTAGCTGCCCACCTTATTTATCTAGGTTGTATGATATTTTTATTTATTTTGTTAAACATTTCCCAATTGTATCTTAATCTGGTTCTGGAGCACTCTGGAGTTTTGTGGTGCTTGTCCACAGGCAACAAGTCTCACACCTCTGATATACCTGATGTGCCTCCAGATAGAATGTAAGCTACCTTGTTCCCCAGTGCCTAGCACAGAGCCTGGCACGTAGTAGATTTTAAGATAAATCTTGTTCATTGATTGGTTTCTTGATTAACAGTTCTTGGTATATATATCTCCACTGCCTAGACAGCGTCTGGCACCTAGTAGATGCTTAATCAATGTTTGTTGCTTGCTTGATTTATTAGCAGTGACTTTTTTGGACTATGTATCTTCACTGGCTAGATATTGTCTGGCATATAGTAGGTGCTTAAACGGTGCTTGTTAATTATTACAGCAGAATTATATAGTTACAGTAGGAAAACTGGAGTGCCTGAGATATGTTCAAGGGTATGGTTCATCTACTCTGCCCATTGGATGACCGCTGGTATGCTATGGAAAGTCAAGTCTTGACCCAGAATACAATAAACTAAGGCTGCTGTTCAGAGGTGATGCTCACGGAGAGACCATGGGGTCAGACATTTCCTTCAGGGCAGAGTGACGACTAAGTGTTGAGGGTCAGGTTTGGGCTGCAGACCCATGCTGGTTATCAGGACAATCTATAGACCCAAAGGAGGAGAAGAGGGGACGGTCAGAGTCACAAGCCAAGAGAGCTGAAGTAGATTAGGTCAGAGGCTGGAGTTTCTTAGAAATGCCCACACCCCAAGGATGAGATGGGCATGGGAGGTGGGAAAAAGTTAAGGTTGCCATCCACTGCTGGGGTACCTGCAGGGACAGCTAGACTGATTCCATATTCCTACCCAAGGCATCGTTCCACCCCCTCCCTCCTTACTCTGAAGCATCTGTGGGAGACCCACCACTTCTATGATCGCAAGGGATTAGAACTGCTCTCTGGATCTGGAGGCCATGGCCTGGTGGGATCAATCAGCTGACATGGCACCTGTTACAAGAGGGTTCCCCAGATTTGTCCTGTATGTGTAAAGCTTGTACACACAAGGTCATTTGTGTCTTCCCCTACTAGACTGTGAATTCCTTGAACCCAGAGACTAGTTTTGTATTGCCTTTCTTTGTATTGCCAAAGCCTGGAACACAGTAGGTGCTTAATAAATGCTTATTGTTGATGACAACGATATTGATTAAAAAGCCTCGGTCAGTTCCAGAGAATGCATGTCCTACTGGCTCTCATGTCGTCTCCTGGGAGCCACATCCTTGTCAGTCTACCAGATCCTAGAGATGGCTTCATGATCTCTCATAATGTCTATTTTCTTTTGGAAAGGCAACATGGCAGAGTAGAAACTTGGAGGTGGGAAGACATTGGTTAAAACACTGCATCTGACACTAGCCATGTAGAAATGGGTATCCTGCTCAACCTCGCTGGGCCTCTGCATCGTCATCTGTCAAATGAGGCTAATAGTGCCCAAAGTACCTGCCTCACGGGTTATGGGGCTCTAATGAGATGTGTGTGCAATGAGGACAAGCGGATGAGCCCCACCCCCCCAATCTGTCAGACCTGGACCACCCGTGGGCGAGAGGGTAACGTCAACCACCCAAGTTTGGCTGGGTCATCCCACAGTCCCAAGCTTTTCAGTGCTCAGCCAGACCAAGAGGCCTCCGGAAGTGACCCCGGGTCCGACAGATGGGGGTGGGGCGGGGCTCGCCTTTGTGCCCCCGTTACATATACAAAGCATTTTATGAACTTTGAAATATGAAATAAAATTTCAAGTATATTTCTTTTCTTTCTCATATACAGTTAGTGGGGGTGTAGCCATCTAAATAAGAGCTGAAGACACACCTCTTCCACTAGTCTGGTACTTTCCTCACACACACACCTACTCTGGAGTCCTCTAGATATAGAATATTGCATGCTGGAAACTTCCATGCCCTTCCTGTAAAGTCCAACATGCCGGATGGTGTTCTCCCCTCCCCATAGAAGCCGTGGTGTGCCCTCCCCAGAATCCCTGACCAAGCCTGGTGTGTGCGTGACCTGGGATGGAGAGAGGTGTGTGTGTGTGTGTGGTGGGGGGGGATATCAAGGATTCTGGGATTTGGCTTAGAATGGTGAATATGAGCCTATCATAACAAAGACCATTGGAATTCCATTTCCTTCAATTCCGCAAGCATGGATTGAGCACCCACTGCATGCCTAGATGCTTCCTGTGAGTGGCAGCATGACATAGGAGACAGGGGAAAATCTGCCTTGAACACTCACCAGCTGTGTGGTCTTGGGTCAGTGACTTAACTTCTCTAGGCTCCTGTTTCCTCATCTATAGAATGGGGGGGTATATTCCAGCTCTAGATCTCTGACCCCATGTGCCAGGCACTGTGCCAGGGAATACAAAGAAGAAAGACATAGTGAGGAGGCTAAGTCTAACCAGTAACACAAGACTTGCCATCTGAGTGAAAGGGGAAGAGGACATTGCATGGTTTCTAGGAAGCCAGGCTTGGTGCCCTAATCCTCAAGTCCAGACTCTCCAGGGGTACATGAGCCATTGATTCTGGTTCATATGTGGCTTTGGCTACTTGGAGAATCCCAGAGTTATTACACATGACTTCCCTAGACCCATTCTACATTCTTGGTAAACTGACTGATTTCCTGTTTGCCCTCCAGGACCTTCTGTGCCTTGGCTTTCCCTATAATGTGGTCCCTCCTCACCTCCCCTTTTGGAGTCCCCAGTCTATGCAAACCTCAGCTCAAGTGTGACCTCCCCTTCCACACATACCCCTCTGGGATGACTTCTGATTGGCTCTCTACACACTCTGTATTCATTTATTTCTGTGTATGTTTTCTTCCCTGATAGAGTGTAAGTTTCTTGAGGGCAGAATCTGTTATATTTTTGTCTATTTCCAGGGTCTAGCACAGGACATGGCACACAGTAGGTGCTTAATAAACACTTGTTGACTGGTTGATTGCAAGCCAAATGTGAACAACCTTTATTTCTCCCATGTAGAATCAGGCTTGAGAAGGGGATAATCTCCTTAGTTAGGAGTCTGCGAACTGGGTTTTGAAAATATTTCGGTCATTGTATATGTAATATAAGGGCAGCTAGGTGGCACAGCAAGCAGAGTGCCTGGCCTGGAGTCAGGAAGACCTGAGTTCAAATCTGGCCTCAGACATTTCGGAGCTGTGTGACCCTGGGCAAGTCACTTAACCTTGTTTGCTTCAGTTTCCTCATCTGTCAAGTGAGCTGGAGAAGACAATGGCAAATCATTCCAATATCTTTGCCAAGAAAACCCCAAATGGGGTCACAAAGACTAGGACATGAATGAAACAAATGAATAACAAAAGTATGTAATATGTAACACATTGGTTCCTTTGGGACCCCTTGTGTTTTACCTTGTGCATTTAAAGACAGTCTTTAGAGAAAGGATCCATAGGGTTCACCAGTCTGGCCATGGAACTCATGATCCGCACAAATGCTAAGAACCCCAGGACCAGAAGACCCACCGTGCAGAGGACCCCTCCCCTGAAGGGAAGCAGCAGGAACAGAAGCCACAGTTTCCATCAAAGGGTCCACTCTGGAACGGCTGGGATCGATGGAATCAGGGATGATTGTCACAGAATTCTCCAGTGGGCACCAACAGTCACCTTGATGGCAGGACGGGAAGTTCCCCGCGGACCTTGTTCCAGGGCTCAGGTCCCACACTCCATCTGCCCCACAGCCTCAGGGTGAACCACCCGGGAAAGGTGAAGCATCACCCGAAGGGCAGGAAATGAGGCTCTCCGGGGTGAGATGAACTGGGATCACGGAAGATGATGGAAATGGAAAATCCCTCTGTAGCCTCAGCTGCAGCGAGAGGTGGAGCAGAGGAAAGGATGCAAGTTGTCTTGATCAGGCACTTACTACCACCCTATGGAAATGGGTTCATAACTCTGGTGTCACCTCCAACCAGGGATAAAGTCAGTCAATAAACGTTTATTAAGCACCTGCTGCGTGCTGGGCACTATATTAAGCACTGAAGATATAAAGGCCAAACAAAGAAACAAACAAAAAAACCGTTTCTGCTTTCAAGGAATTCCCAGCCTAATGGGGAAGATAACATGTAAACAACTCTGTACAAATAAGCTATATACAAGATAAACAGAGATGATCATCGGAGGAGAGGCCCTAGCATTAAGAGGCATCAGGAAAAGCTTCCTCTAGAAGGTGGGTTTTAGCTGGCACTTGAAGGAAGAAGCCAGGGACCATACGCAGTGACCGGCTGCCAGGCCATCGGGCAGAAGTGGAATGCCCAGGGTGAGCAGTGGTACAGGACCCCATGTGAGACAGACCTTCCCTCCTTCCCTCCCTCAGGGGCTGACTCTGTACCAGCTTGGAGGGCCAACACATGGGAGGATAAGCTAGTGTGGAGGAGTGCCTGGGAGGCCCATTGACCGGATTCCTAGTAAATCTGGCCAATCATTAGCCTCATCTCCCTGGTCCCTGGAGCCATCCAACTCAGAGATCACTAGAGAGCTACTTTGGCTGTCTTTTGGGATTGACTTTTCTGTCCATATGTTGTTTCTTCCTAATAGAATGTAAGTTCCCTGAGGGCAGGAATTGTTTCTTTTTTTTTTTTGTACCTCCAATGCCTAGAATGGTGCCTGACACATAGTAAGTGTTTAATCAGTATTTGTTGACTGACAGAATGAGTGAAAGAGCAAAAGTGACAATTAAGCTGAAAGTGCCCCAAGATTTAAACCCAGAACCTCTCACTACCAATCCAAATCTCTTTCCCCTGTTGACACCCCCATCCCCCTGCCCTTAACCTGGGACCCCTGGACTTTTATTTACATTTTGATCACTGTATTTCAATACAATCTGTTTCCATCACATTTTATTCCTGTGCGTTTTATTTTCTGAATTTAAAAACATGCGTCTGAAAAGGGGTCCATGGGTTTCATTGGCCGGGGCCAAAGCATGTAAAGACCCCTTGGGCTTGAGGATGGCCCAGGCCTATCCAATGGGCCAGAAAGGGTACCGGGGAGAGATGCCGCCATCACAATGACCAGTCACCAGCGGGTGGGCGAATCAGCAGGTCTGGAAATATGGAGTCCATGAGCCTCTCCCAAACACACGGGCTGGAACACAAATCAAGTGCCTTCATGTCAGGTCTGGGGGGGTGGGGGGGTTCCTCCGTGCATTTCTCACTTTCCCAGATCTCCTTCGAATTGTTCGTTCCTTGGTGTCCAGGAGGGTGCACAGCACCATTCCTGGTGGCTGCTCCAGCCAGTTGTGCATCAGTGGGAAGGGCTCCTGGGTGGTGATGGCATTCAGGGCTCTCTCATCAAGGCAGAAGTGGCCCCACTTCACACTCTTCTGTCACCAAGAGTCCTGGGCCTCTGGTTGGGGAATGTGTGTGGGGGAATGCACGGAGAGGGTGGGGGTGGGGATAAGCAGAGAAACCTGTCAGGGTTATGTAAAAACAAAAGGAACCAATAAAAAAAAACTCACGGCATCAATAAAACTTTCCAAGTAAAATAAAATTGTTTAAAAACAGTACAAAAAGCTGCAGAGCCAGGGCCTCTGGCCGGGTCACAGACAGCAAAGACAACGCTAGCTAACTTTTACACTGGGCTTGGAGACTGCCAAGCGCCTCGCTTCCCTGACCTCATCCCAGCCTCCCGAGGCAGGGAGTTCAGGCGGGGAAGTAGATTTCAAAGGGTGTGGACATTTAAAAAAATCGACAATAATATTTCGATATAACTCACTTTCTTGGTAATCCTGTGTCTTATTTTGTGCATTTTAAAACATCATTTTGATGTTTTAAGTCCTCTGGGCTTCACCAGACCACCGAAGAGAGCCGTGACACAAAAACAAAGAAAACCCCCCGGTCTACACAGGGAAGCGCTGGATTTGGAACCTGAGTTCAAATCCTGACTGTGCTACTTAGAAGCCTGCGTGACCTTGGAGAAGTCACTTCAGTTTTCTGGTCTGTAAAATGAGGGAGCTGGCCGTGCTGTCCACGAAGGTCTCTTCCAGCCCTAAATCTTGGGAGCTTCTGCTCACAAGCTCCCCGGGCTCTTGGCGCTGGAGAGGGTACTTTGGCTCTGGGCCTGGCAGGGAAGCCCGGGAAGGGGGAGGGGAAGGACAGCGTCTGTGTCAGTTGGAGGCATTGACTCCCACAGAGCTTGGGAGGACGTGAGGACTTTTCCCAAATCCTGCACAATAGGTGGGATTATGCAAACCCAGCCAATGAGCGTCTACCAGCACAGGGAGGCGGTTGCATTCAGGCTACAAGCTTCCCAAGCCTTCCCACTCAGGCCCACCGGGGGTTGGCCTCCCCAGTCATAGGGCCCCAGCAAGTGGGTGCCCTGGATTGTTCCCACAACCACGGGGAAGTCATGGGGTTTGCAGGGGGTATTGGCTTTCACTAGGAACTGAGGCCATTGAGTGCAGAAGCCTCTGGGTTGGTCAAAGTGGAGGCCTCCAATGGCTAATGGGCTCCCAGGAACACCGAGGTGGAGGGACTTGGGGCCATCTAGTCAAAGCTTAAAAACAAAACAAGAATCTTCCCCCCCCTCTCCCCTGCCACGCCCAGCTCCAAAAACAAACCAACATGCTCAACCAGCTAGTGCTCAAAGGGGCAGGCAGTGTGGCCCAATGAAAGGAGTATTAGCTTTGGAGTCAGAAGACAGGCGTGCAAATCTTGCCTCTAATACTCATGACCAAGTCAATCAGCCCCGCCAAGCCTTCCCAAGGTGAGGTAAAGTCAGACTCTCTCTCTGGGTTTCTTACCCTGGGCTGCAAAAACTTGTCTTTCAAAAAGATTTTGATAACTGTGTTTCAATATAATTGGTTTCCTTTGTCATCCTACTGTTTGACTTTATGCTTTTTTAAAAAATGGTTTTGAGAAGGAGTGCATGGGCTTTCCCAGAGGTCTCCAGGACCCACAAAACAGGGGCTAGAGCCCTTGGACTAGGATGAGTTCTGAGGGCCCTTGTAGCTCTAAATCTATGATCTAGGAAGACTATAAATTTATGAAGAGTCACCCTTCTCCCCCAGAGGCTGACCGTTCCATTCCTCATACCAAACCTAGACCGGCCCCATGCTCCTTCCACTGCTGGCTTCCAATGATCTCTTCTGTGGCCACACAGTCCGGGGCAGATCCCACATCCCCCTGAGTCCTCCCTTCTCCCTCACTTGGGCCTCCTGTGGCATGAACTCTTGGCCCTTCTTGAGATTCAGGATCGGGCAGGCGAGTTGTGGGGCTGGCTGGCCTGGGGAGGAGGAGAGCTACCATGAGGCGATACCCATGGTACACACAGGCTGGACCTAGGGTAGCCCTGTATTGGGTTGTGCTCAAAGTCTCAGAGACAGCGCTGGACTTGGCATGAAAGGACCTGGGTTTGAGTTTCCCTTCTGCCACTGACTACCAGGGTAATCTTGGCCAAGTCAATTGACTTTCTTGAGCCTTGGTTTCTTAATCTGTAAGATGAAGCAGCTGGGCCAGATAGACTCTGGGGCCCCTCCCAGCTTTACATTCTGGATCCTATCACCTGCCCCCTCCCTTTCTCAGATAACTCTTCAGTTCCTCCTTGGGCATAGTCAGCTGGCTAGACTAGGGCCATACCACCAGTGGTACAGCAGGATCATCCCACTCCCTGTCCAGCTCTGGATCTCAGCTTAACCAGCCCCTAGGTCAGCAGGTGGCTTGGCCATTTTCTGAGCCACAAGTTGGGAAGGAAGTGCACAGTCATGTCTTGTTATAGGAGATGATGGGGAGGTAGGGCCACCCAGTACCAGGGACCAAGGGCAATTTGCTGGACCCAAGAGCTAGAACCGTAAGGTTCTAGGGAGACAGGGTGTGGTCCAGGCATGATGCTGGTGAGTAAACAGAACAGGGAAAGTGGAGTTCACAGGCAGCCAAAGTCAGAAGCCAGGGGGAAGTCATTCACTGCAATTCTCCAAACCCAACACAGAAAATACTGATCAGGGAAGGGTGCCACAAAAGGAGCAATAGAGATTAGCTAAATGATGGCTTGTATCCTGTAATTTCCCTTTTAGAGGCAAGATTCTTCTATGGCAGTGACCTGCTGGCTATACCCTTTGCCTGGGGCCCCTCCAGAGCTACCCCAGCCTCTATGGACTATGTGGGTCAGAATTCTCTCCAAACCATAGCTTGAGAGCCCCCACCAATGTGTTTATTTTTCACTAGTCACACAGAGGACACACTTACTTCAAAGGAAAGACATTTAATGAAAAAACATAGTAATAAAAGTAACCATAGAACGTTTCCCCTCCAACATCTTAAGCTCACATAGGTATTAAATAATGGGGCATATATTCTTCAGTACTTCAAGGATTCGTGTTTGTTTGTTTGTTTGTCTGTTTTTGGTATTGGTAAACCCTCCACCAGCCTGGGTGACAGCCCCTATACAATGTTGTAGTTAATCTTCACGAGCTGTTGTGATTAAAAAATTCATCAGCCGGCACCCAATCTGGTGATGAGTCTCCTGGAATTTAACAAGGCTGGTCCTCAAATGACAGATACTTAGAAACATGGTGCTTGGCCCGTATTCAAAACCTTTCCAGCTTGGTAAGAGCTAACAGATCTTGTATTCCACTTACTTAGCCTATGAGATCCCAGGGTAAATGGGCCCCAAAGGGGTCAAAGGCAGAAAGAAAGGTCCTATCTATAGCTAGATATTCATAACAATATTCCTTGTGATTGAGAAAAAAGGAAGCAAGAAAAAGAAAGGGGAGAGGAGAGGAAAGGAGAAGAGAAGAGAAGAGAGGAAAGGGGAGGGGAGGGGAGGGAGGAGAGGAGAGGGGAGGAGATGGGAGGAGAGGGGAGGGGAGGGGAGGGAAGGAAAGGGAAGGAAGAAGGAAAGAAACAAAGTAGGTGCCCATTGATCAGGTAGTGACCAAAAAGAGCAAACTTGGATAAAGGAAAGTCATGGAATATTATTACGCCATAAAAGAGCAAATCAGAAAAAAGCCATGGGAAGACTTGTATGAAATAAAGCAGAAGGAAGCAAGCAGCACCAGAAAGGCTAGACATAAGGCCCACATGAGAGTCCATGAAGAGACACAATGAAGCCAAACATAACGATTATGCCTATTGATGCCCGTGGATCGGGCACAGTGTTACGCACGGGGCATGATGACAAAGGCAGGTGCTGAGGAGGTACACCACGCTACTTTTGGTAGAGAAGCGGGAGATGGAGACAACGTGTCACATGTGAGCCAGGCATGGAGAAGGTGGCTTGAGCCGCCTCCATACTGGTTTTCTTTGTTGCAAAGGAAGACTTACCCAGCTTGGGGGTGGAGGGAGGTGGCTGCCGGGAATGATGTAAACAATAACGGCTGCCGTAATAACCGCAGGTGGCATTTACATGGCGCTTTAAGGTTTGCGAAGCATTTTACGATTATTAACTCATTTGATGCGTGGAAATAACTGTACTGTAAGAGACGAAAGGTATCTGTAAATGTTGGGCTGGTTGGTTTGAAATCCCAGGGTCACCTTCATGCCTGAGGAAGCATCTAAACAGGGCTACTGCCCGCTGCTGGAAAATGCCACGAACCCAGGTCAATCATTGGCTCCATTAGCAATTCATTTTCTCTACCCTCACTGAATGCTGCTTTGGGGGAGGCTGGAGAGGACTGGGCCGGACCTGGGACTTCATTGGTGCAAGGCAGCTTCCATGGCGAGAACTCCCTTCTACGGATGCCTTTGGTACCCTGTGTGACTGTTTAGAATCTTCCTGAGTTGTCTTAGGGCCTAGGGAGGTTAAGGCATTGTTCAGTGGCTCAGAGTGGGCCTGGGCTGGGGGCCCAAGTCTTCTTGGTTCTGAAGCCAGCTCTCTATCCACTGGACCACACAGCTTCTCTTCAAAATTCTGCTCAAACTGTTTTATTCTTAAAAATAACAGTAGCTGATGTGTGCAGGGCATTCAGGTTTACAGACTCTCTGTGGACACTATTCCGGGTCAACCTTTTGAGGTAGACAGTGAGGTACTGGTATGCTCATTTTACAGACAGGGAAACTGAGGGTGAGGGACTTGCCAAGGGGTGCGTGGCTAGGAATGGGAGCTGAGCTTCTGGTTTCCTCATCTATATATTGAGGTGTTTGGACTAGATGTCCTCCAAAGCCCCTTCTGACCCTCAATCCATGACCCCAGGAAGTCCTTTTGCTCTACCTGGGCCTCAGTTTCTTCATCTGTTAAGTGAAAATTTGATGACTCCTTGATGACTTCTGAAGTTCCTTCCAGCTTGGAATTCATTATCTTATTATCTCGTAATTAGAAAAATGAGGAGCCGGAAATAGGCCGGAGTGTTGGGAAAGCTGGGCAGGGAAGGGTCACTGAGGGGACCCATGAGGGCTAATGGGGTGGGCCAGCCCCATCCCAAGTGTCTTAAACGACACCCTGCCATATGAGCCTGAGTCCTGAGTTGGCTCTGGGAAGACAAACGAGATGAGCAAAAACATTGCCAAGAAGCAGGACAAAGCATGACTCTGCAGTGGTCAACTCTGGGGCAGAGGATTGGAGATTAAGAGTCATCTGGGGCCTTACTGAGTCCAACAGCTTCATTTTGCAGATGAGGAAACTGAGGCTGAGAGAGGTAGGTGACTTGCTCAAGGCCACACAGCTAATAAGGGTCTTGAGGCAAGATATGAATCCTTCCTGGTACCAAGTCCAGCCCTTACCCATTGTAAAATTTGGTTAACTTCAGTTAATTGTAAATTAATGTTCAGTTAATGTAAATTCAGTTAAAGCTTCCCAAGGCATGGCTAGCCTGTTTGCTCAGCCAATGAAGCCATTCCTTCTTGACTCAGAGGTCTGCTTCTCATGAAGGGACCACAGGACAACAATCTTTCTTGTCTACACATTCCTCATGCTTGACTCCATTCTGTGATGATGTCAGCTGAGCTGGGGGCTGGGGGGAGGATTCAATCTCACCTCTCCTCTTTACAGGAAATTAGGCAGAGATGAAGAGGTGGGCACTGAAGGACATCAACAGAGTCCAGTATCAGGATCAAGGGGAGTTGTGAAGTCAAGTGTCCCATGAGTCATCAGCCTTTCTGGCTGTTGGGATCCTGGAGAATGTTAGCAGGGGACCAGGGCGGGAGAGGAGGGTAAGCTGGGTGCAGACATCATCCTGGAAGCCTGAAGCAAGTCCCAGGGACTAGATGTAAATGGAAGAGAAGTAGAAGGGTCAATCATGTAGACAGCCTTTGCGTGAAGAGAAATGGAAAAATGGCAGCTAAGGAACAATAAGGGAAGGAGAGACAGGAAGGAAGAAGAGGTCAAGCCTCCCTCTTCTTCTTCCATTGATTTGGGGTTTGGTGCAAAGATGAGGCCTCCATGGGAGAAGACAATGGGGGAAGACCCAAGGTCAGGTGAAGAAGAAGAGAGATGAGAAAAAAGTGATGAGAAGATGAAGAAAAGTCTGTCCACAATGGACGCAAGAGTCCCACAACATATAACTGGTATTCCTAAGAGGCCAGGAGCCACGTCCTGATGCATTTGGCCTGTGTGTGATGGATGATCTCAGATCGGGAGCCTGAAGAGACCCTAGAGGTTATCCACTCCAACCCCCTTCTCTTACAAATGAGGAAGTTAATGCCCAGGGAATTCATAGAACCATAGATCTAGAGCTGGAGGGCACCTCCACGGTCATCTACTTCAATCCTCTCATGTTATAGATGGGGAAACTGAGGACCAAAGAGGTAGACTTGCCCAAGATCACCCAGGTGGGAAATAGCAGAGGTAGGCCCTGACTTCATACGCAGTACACTTTACCACACTACGATGCCAGTGAGTTGGGAAATTTCAGCTGAACCCAATTGATCCTTCTTATGGGGGTCCTCACCTGAGCAGCATAAACAATGACACCCAAGACTTAAATCTGGAAGGCTAGCTTCCTTACTAGTAACTAGGCTGGCCTTCCTTCTGACAGTGGAAGGAGCAACCGACAGCCTCATGGTGAACCCCTCCAGGCTGGACAATCCATACCTTCTGGTGGAGATTTCCTTTCCCACTGGACAGATCTGGGCAGAGATGAGGCTGGCTGAGGTAAGGATTTCTTCATTGGCTGGCTTCAGGATTTGAACTGAGGAGCTAACCCTAGCATAGATGGCCTCCTCTGTGAGATGGGTCCTAGCTTTGAATCCCCAAGAGCAGGGGAAGGGCTAGTGACAACGGAAGCATTGGAACCCATTCATCATGCCCATGGGTGCTTCTGGGACTGTCTGGTATAGGAAGGAGGCCACACAAAGTTTTCTATAAACCTCTTCCCGGAAAAGCGGTGGCTTCTAGACAGGTAGGAGTTAATGTGGTCTACGAATAAACGAAGATTAATCCTCAACAACACTTAATGCAGCTTAGAATGCGATAAATTATTCACATCTCCCAGCCTAATAAGCAGGCAATAGACCTCTCGAGCTATAGTTTACACCTGGGCCCCTCCTCCTAGTTAATCATCTCGAGAACACCCGACTTAAATAAGTGCCTGCTTCTTCTTCCCCCTCCCCCAGGCCCTCCACTAAATTAGATCATGCATTCATTTCATGGGATCCTGACATTTACGGGAGTCTCACATTAAGATAAACATGTTATGAAATGTAAATGAATAGATCCCTAACAGCAAACTGAACTCTAAGTCATTAGAAAGCTAAGGACGGTACAAGAGAAGGAAATGCACCTCCCTCCTCAGGGCAGAGAGGTGGAGGCTTACCAGGGCAGAATGTTGTACATGTTGGCAGACCTTGGACACTATATTGGGGCTCGCTGTTGAACTGTTTTCCTTTGTTATTAGGAGGAGGAGGAGGAGGAGGAAGGGGGGTGCATGTTCAGATATGACTGTGATATAAGGGCAAAAGACATCAACATGATTTGTTTAATAAATAAATAGATATAGATAAACAAGTACATGGACGGATAGGCAAGTAGATGGACAAATGGATAGATAGAAAGAAAGACATGGGTAGATGATAGGTAAGTAAATAGAAAAGTAGATGGATACATAGAGAAATAAGTAGATGGATGGATAGATAAGTAGATAAATGAATAAGTAGATGGATAGATAAATAGATAGATAGGGAAGGAGATGGATAGATAGATAGATGGATAGATAGATAGGGAAGGAGATAGATAGATAGATAAGCAGCATAATACAGCGGCAAAAGGACTGGCTTGGAGTCAGAGGACTTAGATTCAAACTTTGCCTCTGTCACTACCTCGTTTCTGCCTCCTGGCTTCCTTCTAGTCCTAGATAAAATCCCACCTTTGATGAGAAGCTTTTCTCAGTCCTCCTTAATCTTAGTTCCTTCTCTCTGAGATCCGACGTAGCTTGTTTGTACAGTTGTTTGCATGTTGTCTCCCAAATTAGACTGTGAGCTCCTTGAGGGCAGGGACCATCTTTTGCCTTTCTTTGTATCCCCAGTGCTTAGCACGGAGGAGGGGCACATAGTAGGTGACTATTCACAACATGGCCGTGGGCAAGTTGTTTAACTTTTCTGAACCTGTTTCCTCTTCTGTAAAAAGAGGGAGTTGGACAAGATGGTCTCTAAGGTTTCTTCCAACTCTAGATTTAGAATCCTATGACCCCTTAACATGTTACAAAGGAGCCCCATGGCTAGGCAGGGGCTGTTGGAATCCCAATCCCTGCTTTAAGGGAAGAAACAGTTCTCTTCCGGGCAAAGTCCCAGGAGGCTCCTTTGCACTTGGGATACCCCTACCTATATTTACTTTGAGGTAATTCAATCTTCCTTTGAAGGTTGACCCCAGTGGCTCCCTTCCCTCCAGAGACCGGCTTCTGTTTGTAAAGGGGATTGGGTTCGAAGCTTCTGTGGGCTCTGCATCAGTGAGCTGCCATGAATAGAGCTGTTTGTGTTTAAAGGCTGACTAGTCACAAGAAATGTGCCCATTGACCCTGAGTAGGTCACTTTCCTGCTGAGAGCCTCAGTTTCTTCATTTGTATAATGAAGATGATAATAAGTATTTACCTCACAGGGCTGTTGTGAGGATCAAATTACACAAAGGTAAGTTAAGTTCTTTTCAAATTAATTAATTAATCAACAAACATTCATTCAATGCCTGCTATGTGCTCAGCGCTGTTCATAGGCATTAGGGATGCAAAAACAAAAGAAAAACTACAAGACTTAACGTACTACAGACATAGTAATTACTATTTTTATTATTATCTCATTCTCATTCCCTTTTTTTAATGGGATCCAGATCTTCTTCTCCTTCTCCTTCTCCTTTTTCTGCTACTCCTCCTCCTCCTCCTCCTTCTTCTCCTTCTTCTCCTTCTTCTGCTTCTTCTCCTCCTTCTTTTCCTTTTCCTTCTCCTTTTCCTTCTTCTCTTTCTCCTTCTTCTGCTTCTTCTTCTCCTTCTTTTTCTCCTCCTCCTTCTCCTCCTTCTCCTCCTTCTCCTCCTTCTCCTCCTCCTCCTCCTCCTCCTTCTCCTCCTTCTCCTCCTTCTCCTCCTCCTTCTCCTCCTCCTTCCCCTTCTCCATCTCCTCCTCCTCCTCCTTCTCCTCCTCCTTCCCCTTCCCCATCTCCTCCTCCTCCTCCTCCATCTCTTTCTCCCTCTCTTCTCCTCCTCCTCCTCCTCCTCCTTCCCCTTCTCCATCTCCTCCTTCTTCTTCTCCTCCTCCTCCTCCTCCATCTCTTTCTCCCTCTCTACTCCTCCTCCTTCCCCTTCTCCATCTCCTCCTCCTCCTCCTCCATCTCTTTCTCCCTCTCTTCTCCTCCTCCTTCCCCTTCTCCATCTCCTCCTCCTCCTCCTCCTCCTCCTTCCCCTTCTCCATCTCCTCCTTCTTCTTCTCCTCCTCCTCCTCCTCCATCTCTTTCTCCCTCTCTACTCCTCCTCCTTCCCCTTCTCCATCTCCTCCTCCTCCTCCTCCATCTCTTTCTCCCTCTCTGCTCCTCCTCCTTCCCCTTCTCCATCTCCTCCTCCTTCCCCTTCTCCATCTCCTCCTCCTCCTCCTCCTCCTCCTCCATCTCTTTCTCCCTCTCTGCTCCTCCTCCTTCCCCTTCTCCATCTCCTCCTCCTCCATCTCTTTCTCCCTCTCTTCTCCTCCTCCTTCCCCTTCTCCATCTCCTCCTCCTCCTCCTCCTCTTCCTCCATCTCTTCTCCCTCTCTTCTCCTCCTCCTTCCCCTTCTCCATCTCCTCCTCCTCCTCCTCCTCCTCCTTCTCCTCCTCCTTCCCCTTCTCCATCTCCTCCTTCTCCTCCTCCTTCTCCTCCTCCTTCTCCTCCTCCTTCTCCTCCTCCTTCTCCTCCTCCTTCCCCTTCTCCATCTCCTCCTCCTCCTCCTCCTCCTCCTCCTCCTCCTCCTCCTCCTCCTCCTCCTCCTCCATCTCTTTCTCCCTCTCTTCTCCTCCTCCTTCCCCTTCTCCATCTCCTCCTCCTCCTCCTCCTCCTTCTCCTCCTCCTTCCCCTTCTCCATCTCCTCCTCCATCTCCTCCTCCTCCTCCTTCATTGTCATTATTACTACCTAAATCCAACTCGCTTACACGTCACAGCGTCACCTCCCTGGTGTCACGGTCCTCTTCAAGAATGAAGGACAAGTAGCAGCAATTACTACCACCACCTCAGAGGACCACAGAATGTGAAGCCAAAAGGGACTTTTGCAGCCACACGACCCACGTAGCTTCAGGCAAGCCCCTTACCCTTCTCTGGAATTCAGAATTTTCATCCATAAAATAAGGAAACTATGCATCTATGATTGAGTCTAGGGCTGTCCAAAATGCGACTCTCAGTGTGATTTGTGCGGCCGCCTACAAGCATAGAAATTGATATAGATGCTTTAGTGAAGGAAGCGGAGCTACTGCAGAGCTCTCACTAAAATGGCAAATCAAAACATATTGCCTATTATTTCAATAAAAACCTAAGGTTGGACAGCCCTGATCTAGTCCAAGCATCTGATCTCATAAATGAAGAAACTGATGCCTGGGGAGTGACTTGTCTAAGGTCACACAGGTGATAAATGATTCTGTGCTACTCTCTAGCTCTGAGGATCAGGAGCAGAGGGAGTTGGTATAGAGGTAGAAGTCGCCTTAGAGGTGATCTAATCCAAATCCCTCACTTTACAGGTGGATAAACTGAGACAGAAGCAGCTAGGTGGTGAAGCAGATGGAGCACCTGGCCTGGGGACAGGAAGACCTGACTTCAAATCTGGCCTGAGATACTTATTAGCTGTGTGACCCTGATCCAGTCACTTAACCCTGTTTACCTCAGTTTCCTCATCTGCCAAATGAGCTGGAGAAGGAAATGGCAAAATACTCCAGTAGCTTTGCCAAGAAAACCCCAAATGGGGTCAAGAAGAGTCGGACATGACTGAAAAATGACTGAACGAGAACAAAATTGGGGACAAAGAAGGGAAAAGAGGGCTATAGAATGAGAAGGATGGACATTCAAGACAGGAAGAATGGGCCAATAGAGAAGACACAGAGGGTGATGCTGAGATAGTTTGGGATTGCAGTTCTGCCTTCCAATATGTCAGCCACTCCTTCCAGCTCCGTGTCCTCTTCAGCTTTGACAAGCACAGCATTGATGTCTTCCTTCAAGTCACTGATGAAAGCATGGAACAGAATGGAGTCAGCATAGAACCCAGAACACCCCACTAAAGACCGCCGTCCATGAAATGAGTCTCTTTGGGTCTAACCACTCGAGCAATTCCAAATTCACCCAACCCCTTGGTTATCCAGCCCATCGTTCCCCAATTTGTCCACAAAGACATCATGAGAGAGTCCGCTCACATGCCTGCAGAGTGTCTGTGGCCTTGCTCTGATCCACTGCTCTAGTAACCATCAAAGAAATGAATGAGGGTGACCTGGAGCAAACTATTCTCGTTGAAGCTTCAGGCTCTTAGTGCCCAGTGATGGGGGCAGTTAGAGAAGAGAGTCAGGAAGTCCAAAAGTTCAGATCCTACACTTAGATACTTAATAGTGGTGTGGTCCTGGGCAAGTCACTTCAAGACTTTGGAAGACAGTTTCTTCATCCATAAAGTGAAGCGGGCTCGCACTAGGTGTTCTCTTAGGTCCCTTCCAATTGGAAATCTAGATGAGATGATTGTTTCCCTTTCTAAAGCCTCACAAACCAGCCTTTTAATAATATATCACAGCAAGAGGACCTATTCCCCTATCCCAGCTCTATAACTGAATAGTTCTGGGGCTCTTTTCTGTGCCTCAGTTCCCTTACCTGTGAAACAAGAGGATTCAAACAAACCATCTCTGAGTCATCCCTCCACCCCGTTTTCAATTTTATGAATGATCTAGAGCTCGGCAAGAAATCAAAGTCAAGATCCCTGGGCTAGAGTGTGTAGATTCACCCTCCTTCACTTTTTGCACCCTGGGACTACATCACTATCTTGTTTCATTGTGTGCAAAGAACAGTAAGCCCTACAGCTCCAGGGTCTTCTCTCCTCTCTTAGACTGTGCTCCTTTTAAGGGACTAAGCCTTATTGTCTTGGTTCCCTCCCTCCCACCCTCCCCAGAGAGCTTACTGAGCACAATGCCTTCTTCTGTAAATGTTTTTTGAATGAATGAATGAATGCCAATATGCTTTAGTAACTTTCCATTCAACAGATTGGGTGCTTCAGCTGTTCTATTGGCCATGGGGGTGGAAGGGTTGGCTTATTCTATCATATTTCTGCCAACTCTCAGCCAGTCCATGAGCTTTCTACCTTGGCCACAGGGCAAAATGGTCCATTTGAAAGGGGTGGGGTAGAGGACAAGGTCTGAACCTGACCTGGAAGATAGGCAACTCCTGAAGGAGGAAACCTTATCCACTAATACAGGTCAGCGCCTTCTCTGTAGCATATAGCCTCACAGAGGTGACTGGAGCATTGTGAGGTGAATAGGGTCATGTGGCTAAGATGGGTCAGAGGCAGGACTGACTACAAGTCAGCTTCCTGGCTTTAAGGCCAGCTCCCTGTCTGTTGTATCTTGCTTCCTCTTTGTAAGAGGATAGAAATCTCTGAGCTTGCAGTTGAATCAGAAATAGTAGAAAAAGTACTGATCTGACAGCCTAAAGACTCAGTCCTCTCACTTCCCTGCAGTTCAGTTTCCTTTTTTCCCATTTGGACTGGTTGGAGCCCTATCAGCTATAAAAATATAGAGTTTTTTAGAGAATAACTAGAATCAACATCAATATAGCCCTCTTAAGGTGTGCAAATGCTTTAGAGATACGATCTCAGTGGAGCATCACTTGTAAGTCAGGTGCTATGAGTATCATTTTACTCCTTTTACAGGGGAGAAAACTGAAGTTTAAAGAAATGAAATGACTTGCCCAGGACCACACAGCTAATATTTGTCAGAGGTAGGATTTGAACATAGGTCCACTATTTGATCTAGCAAGCTGGTTTGCCTTATCTCTAAGTAGGAGGGTGGAAACATCTCTGCCTACCAAAGTCCCACTCATCCTTCATGGTTTAGCCTGGGTGTCCATTTAGTTCATGTTTATGAAATCATCTAGTTTTAAGATGCCACCTACCCATCTATAGAGACCAAGCCAGGAGGTGGCTGGTTTATCCGCTGGGTTTCGGCACCATCTGGTGGCTTTAGGCTGTAATTCTCAGTCTCTCTGTTGCCACCTAGTGGCCACTTATAAAACAAATTTTATATTTGTTTCTTGTTAACATTTTAAGCTACATAACCAAATCAACAATCCCTTATTAAACATCTAATATGTGCCAGGAACTGCACAAAGGACCAAGAGTATGAAGAGAGGCAAAATCCAGTCCTTGCCTTCAAGGATCTAGCAGTCTAATGGGGAAGACAATATGCAAACCTTCTGTAAAAAAGGAAGATGTCAAAGGCTGGATGAAAAACTGGAACACTAATGAGCTGTTGAGGCACAGCCGGGAGTTAGGAAGACCTGAGTTCAAATCCAGCCTCAAACACTTGCTGGCTGTGTGACCCTGGGCAAGTCACTAAACCCTCCTTGCCTCAGTTTCCTCTTCTGTAAAATGCACTGGAGAAGGGAATGGCAAACCACTCTAGTATCTTTGCCGAGAAAACCCCAAATGGGGCCAGAAAGAATCAGTCATGGCTGAAACAACTGAACAACAACATCCCAAAGAGATAAAAGAAAAGGTAAAAAGTTCCTCTGTATGCAAAAATATTTGTAGCAGTTCTTCTTGTGGTGGCAAAGAATTGGAAACTGAGGGGATGCCCATCAATTGGGGAATGGCTAGACAAGTTGAGTTATGTGACTATGATGGAACACTACTGTGCTATAAGGATTGGTGAGCAGTTTGATTTTTAGAAAAACTTGAGAAGACTTACATGAACTGACACAAAGTGAAGTGAGCAGAACCAGGAGAACATTGTGCCTGCATAGTAGCAGCAATATATTGTATGATGATCAACTGTGAAAGGCTTAGCTCTTCTGATCAAGACAACGATCCAAGACAATTCCAAGGGATTCATGATGAAAAAGGCTATCCACCTTCAGAGAGAGAACAGATAAACTTTGAGTCAGATTGATGCAAACTTTTTAAAAACTTTATTTTTCATTTGTGTTTTCTTTTGCAACATGGCTAATACGCAAATATGTTTAGCATGACCTCACACATGTAATCAAGATCAAAGTGTTTACTTCACAAGGAGGGGGGAGGGATCAGAGGGAGGGAGAGAATTTGAAACTCAAAATTTTTAAAAATGAATATTAAAATTTTTATATGTAATTGGGAAATATTTATTGAAATAAAAAAATTAAAAACAAACCACTGTGCAAACAAATGACAGACAGGATAAATTGGAGATAATCAACAGAGGGAAGGCACTGGCAATGATGTTTCTGGGAAAGCCTTCTTGTAGAAAGTGGCATTTTATCTGGTACTAAAAGGAAGCCAGGAGGCATAAATAAGGAGGGAGGGAACATTCTGTTTCTGGCATAAAGGAGAGCCAGTAAAAATGCACAGTTGGGAAATAGTGCTTTGTTTGAGGAAGGAATGAAGCATTTATAAAGCACCAACTATGTGCCAGGCACATGCTAAGCACTTTACAATTATTATCTCATTTGATCTCACAACAACCCTGGGAGGGAAGTGCTGTTATTATCCCTATTTTACAGTTGGGGAAACTGAGGCAGAAGTTAAGCGACTTGCCCAGGGTCACGTAGCTAGTAAGTGTCTGAGGTTGGATTGGAACTCAGATTTTCCTGACTCTATCTACTGTGCTACCCAGCTGCCTCGGAGGTTGCAGAGTAGGATCTACAAGACTTGGTAATTAATTAGATGTGCAGAATCAAAGATGCAAGATGCTGTAAGCCCGGATGATGGGAAGGATGGTCTTATCCTCAGCAGAAATAAGGAAGCTTATGAGAGGGAATGGTTTATTGGGGAAAGATGCTGAGATCTATCTGGGGCATGATGAGATGCCTGTGGGACGGACATCCAGCTAAAACTACATAATAAACAATCAGTGACAAGCAGCTGGAGCTCCAGATTGAGACTAGAGCTAGACGTGGACATCTGGGATTCATCTGTGTAGAGATCTTTGAAGCCATGGAGTGGATGAGATCACAAAGAGAGAAGGGAAGAGGCTTCGTTCAGCACCGAGCCCTGGGGTAGCCTCGTACACAGGAGCAGGAAAGAGACGGGGATTCTGCAAAGGAGACTGAGACGTATCTGTCAAGGTAGATGGAGGAGCACCTCCCCGCAAAACTGCTTTGTGAAGTACCAGAGTAAAGGATCTAGGAGGAGAGGGTGGTAGGTCAGTGTGTCAAATGCTGCAGAGAGGTCAGGATGAATAGGGACTGAGAAAAGGTCATTTGGCCATAAAGAGATCACTGGTGACCTTGGAGAGAGAAGAGGCAGTGGCTGTGACAGAACCTTCAGAAATGGTTGAGATGGAAGCCAGGTTTTAAGGGGTTTCAAGTTAGCAGGACATCAGAAAGTAGAGGCATTGGGGAGATGGCTTTTTCTAGGATTTTGACTGGGAAAGAGAGGAGAGATATAGAATGATTGATAGATGGAGGGGATAAACAGCAGAGACACCCAGGAATACAGAGGAGACAAATCCCATGAGAGGAGCCAGCAACAAAATGACTCCCCAGTGTCCCCCCGATTTGGGAGGGGCTGCTGCATGGCTGGCTCGGGAAGGGTCCGCTATATGCGAAATAATGATAACAAAACTAGTGTTTATTTATTGTAACTTTAGGGTTACAAAGTCCTTTATAAATGTTATCTCATTTTATTCTCACAATAACCCTGGGAGTCAGGGTTTACAGATGAAGAAACTGAGGCAAATAGAGGTGAAATGATTTGCCCAAGACGACAAGGCTAGTGTCTGAGTCTGGATTTGAACTTAGGAGAGCTCTATCTACTTCATCATCTAGTTCCTACTAAGAGTGGAATAGACTCAAAGGGAAGGGAGTAGAGCAGCATTGTACAGTGAGGAGACACGGACCCTTCTCTTTCTTCTCTGCAGAGGTGAGGGACTCCGATGATGTGTTGCCTACTTTTGCTAAGTGATTTTTTCCCCTCTTTTTTTGTGGGAAGGGAGAGCTCTTTGGGAAAAGAAGTGGGAAGGAATAGAATGGTACAAGCATGCTTTCTTCCTGTTTCAGAATCTTAACTAGTGCTTATATGGGAATCCCCTTTTCTTTACCTATTCTCCAACCTACATCCGGGTAAAGACTGGCATGAGAAGGACCACCCTCCTACACTCACTAAACTGGGAAATAAAAGTGATGTAAAAATAAAAGATTACTAGAAAGTCTTAAAAAGAAGAAACAGCAATGCAAGGTTCAAAGACAGCTCATCCAGAGAAACAATTATGGAGTCTGAATGCAGATTTTTTTTTAAATTTAAATTTATTTATTTAACATATTTAGTTTTCAGCACTGATTTTCACAAGAGTTTGAATTACAAATTTTCTCCCCATTTCTATCCTCCCCCCCACTCCAAGATGGCATATATTCTGGTTGCCCTGTTCCCCAGTCAGCCCTCCCCTCTATTATCCCACTTCCCTCCCATCCCCTTTTTCCTTCCTTTCTTGTAGGGCAAGATAAATTTCTATGCCCCATTGCCTGTGTATCTTATTTTCTAGTTGCATGCAAAAACTATTTTTTTTTGTTTTTGAACATCTGTTTTTAAAACTTTGAGTTCCAAATTCTCTCCCCTCTTCCCTTCTCACCCACCCTCCCTAAGAAGTCAAGCAATTCAACATAGGCCACATGTGTAACATTATGTATAACCCTTCCACAATACTCATGTTGTGAAAGACTAACTATATTTTGCTCCTTCCCAACCCATCCCCCTTTATTGAATTTTCTCCTTTGACCCTGTCCCCTTTCGAAAGTGTTTGTTTTGGATTACCTCCACCCCCATCTTCCCTCCCCTCCATCATCCCCCCCTTTTTTATCTTCCTCCTTCTTCTTTCCTGTGGGGTAAGATACCCAACTGGGTATGTATGGTATTCCCTCCTCAGGCCAAATCTGATGAGAGCAAGGTTCACTCATTCCCCCCTCACCTGCCCCCTCCCCTCCTCCCACAGAACTGCTTCCTCTTGCCACCTTTATGCGAGATAATCCACCCCATTCTATCTCTCCCTATCTCCCTCTCTCAGTATGTTCCTCTATCATCCCTTAATTTGATTTTATTTCTTTTAGATATCTTCCCTTCATCTTCAACTCACCCTGTGTCTGCTCTCTCTCTTTTACACATATATATATATATATACACACATATATAAAAACAAACACATATATACACATACATACATATATACATAGATATATACATACATACACATTCACTTATATATACATAAACATATATATATATATATATATATATATGCATATTCCCTTCAGCTACCCTAATACTGAGGTCTCATGAATCATACACATCATCTTTCCATGTAGGAATGTAAACAAAACAGTTCAACTTTAGTAAGTCCCTTGCAATTTCTGTTTCTTAATTACCTTTTCATGCTTCTCTTGATTCTTGTGTTTGAAAGTCAAATTTTCTATCCAGTTCTGGTCTTTTCACTGAGAAAGCTTGAAAGTCCTCTATTTTATTGGAAGTCCATATTTTGCCTTGGAGCATGATACTCAGTTTTGCTGGGTAGGTGATTCTAGGTTTTAATCCTAGCTCCATTGACCTCCGGAATATTGTATCCCAAGCCCTTCTATCTCTTAATGTAGAAGCTGCCAGATCTTGGGGTATTCTGATTGGGTTTCCACAATACTCAAATTGTTTCTTTCTGGCTGCTTGCAGGATTTTCTCCTTGATCTGGGAGCTCTGGAATTTGGTGACAATATTCCTGGGAGATTTCTTTTTGGGATCTATTTGAGGAGGCAATCTATGGATTCTTTCAATTTCTATTTTGCCCTGTGGCTCTAGAATATCAGGGCAATTCTCCTTGATAATTTTTTGAAAGATGATATCTAGGCTCTTTTTTTGATCATGGCTTTCAGGTAGTCCAATAATTTTTAAATTATCTCTCCTGGATCTATTTTCTAGGTCAGTGGTTTTTCCAATGAGATATTTCACATTGTCTTCCATTTTTTCATTCCTTTGGTTCTGTTTTATAATATCTTGATTTCTCATAAAGTCACTAGCTTCCACTTGCTCCAATCTAATTTTTAAGGTAGTATTTTCTTCAGTGGTCTTTTGGACCTCCTTTTCCATTTGGGTAATTCTGCCTTTCAAGGCATTCTTCTCCTCATTGGCTTTTTGGAGCTCTTTTGCCATTTGACTTAGTTTATTTTTTAAGGTGTTGTTTTCTTCAGTGTATTTTTCAGTATTTTTTTGGGTCTCCTTTAGCAAGTCATTGACTTCTTTTTCATGGTTTTCTCGCATCCTTCTCATTTCTCTTCCCAATTTTTCCTCTACTTCTCTAACTTGCTTTTCCAAATCTTTTTTGAGCTCTTCCATGGCCTGGGACTAGTTCATATTTTTCTTGGAGGTTTCTGTTGTAGGCTCTCTGACTTTGTTAACTTCTGTCTGTATGTTTTGGTCTTCTTTGTCACCAAAGAAAGAATGCAAAGTCTGAGACTGAATCGGGGTGCGTTTTTGCTGCCTGGCCATGTTCCCAACCAACTAACTTGACCCTTGAGTTTTTCAGTGGGGTATGACTGCCTGTAGACTAAAGAGTTCTATGTTCCACGTTTGGGGGGGAGGTGCCAGCTCTGTCACACCAGTGCTACTCCTTCCCCAAGAACCCCCAACCTGGACTGGGCTTAGATCTTCAGCAGGCTGTGTATTCCTGCTCTGATCCACCACTTAATTCCTCCCACCAGGTGGGCCTGGGGCCAGAAGCAGCAGCAGCTATAGCTGCCCCACCTCTGCTGCCCCCGGGGCTGGAAGCCGAACCTCGAACTCCTTCCACTCCTGCAGCTTTTCCCACTAACCTTCTCTGCTGTCTTTGGTGTTTGTGGGTTGAGAAGTCTGGTAACTGCCGCAGCTCACTGATTCAGGGTGCTAGGGCCCCCTCCGCCCGGCTCCTGGTCTGGTTGGTCCACACCGCTCAGGCTGGGCTCTGCTCCACTCCGTTCCCAGCTCCCAGCTCCCAGCTCCGTGTGGGAAAGACCTCACCCAGAGACCATCCAGGCTGTCCTGGGCTGGAGCCCTGCTTCCCTCTGCTGTTTTGTGGGTTCTGCAGTTCTAGAATTGGTTCATAGCCATTTTTTATAGGTTTTTGGAGGGACTTGGCAGGGAGCTCAGGCTGGTCCCTGCTTTCCAGCCGCCATCTTGGCTCCCTGAATGAAGATTGAGGCAAACTATTGGCTCTCTTTTTTTCCCCTTCTTTTTTGGTTTCGTTTCTTCTTTCTCATGATTCATTCCATCAGTTATAATTCTTCTTTCCAACTGGACTGTTGAAAATAAGTTCAATGCGAAGGTGTATCTAGAACCTATACTGGATTACATGCTGTCTTGGGGGGGAGAGGGGAGGAGGGGTAGGGAGAGAAAACTTGGAACTCAAAAACTTGTGGAACTGAGCGTTGTAAACTAAAAATAAAAAATAAATAAATAAAAAAAGAAGACAGCATAGTGGAAAGAATGTCCAGAGGACCTGGATTCAGATCATGACCTTGCTACTTATTACCTATATTACTTTGGTCAAGTGATTTCCCTTCTCTGGACCTCAGTTCCTTCATTTGAAAGATGAGGGGGTTGGGTTAGATAATCTCTAAGCTCTCAGTCTATAATCTTATCCAGCCTTCAATCCTCATGTGAAGAAATGTAGGGACCATCACGATGGAGAGTATTTGGATGAAAATTGAGAAAAACAGAAGCAAAATGGTTATTAGAATATGCTATAGACTAGTGGTTCTCATAGTGTGGTCCAGGGACACCTGGGGGTCCCTGAGACCTTTTAAGGAGTCTATACAAGGTCAAAACTATTTCCATCCTTATACTAAGAAGTTTTAATATCTAATACAGTAAATATCAGCAGATATAACTGTAGCCAGAATGGACTTTGTTTTCTTTGAATGACTCAGCTCGCCTCGTTGAGCTTCCCTGGACGCTGGGGCTTGCTCTTCCGGGGCAGGACCAGAGCTTCCTGTGTGATGAGTCGTGGCGCTGGCTGAGGGGGGGTGTGTTAACGTCGTCTACGCTGGGGGAGGGGCCAAGTCAAGAACCAATCGGCCCTGGTCGTTCAGGCGGCGCTTGATGATGTCAAAAACTCTATAAGAGGGGACAGGACAGCTTGAAGATCCTCCTTTCCTTTTCCAGTTGGAGCCAGAGACACCTACAGCTGAAGCTGAGCTGCCGGTAGCAGAGCTGACTAGAGGCTAGTGGGTAATCTTCTTACCGTAGAGGGGAAACATGTATACGATTTTGCCTTATACCATCTCGCTTCTCTGTGGCCTTCTGAGTACCCTTGTAAGGCGGACTTATTGGACCTGGAAGCTTTTGATGAAAATATCAAAATGGGGACGCTGGTTTGTGGGCTTGTTATTGTGGAGTGTAAATACATGCTTTAGTTCTCCTGCCTTCTGCCTAGACAATTCCTTATATCCTGTGGTTCCGGACCTTTTAGGCACATATGAGATTCTCTTTGAAATCATAAATTCTGCCTTCCTAATATAATAACCCACATAAACAAAAGCTCTTTGAGGGCTCCTTTTTAGGTCTTGAGACCAAAAAACCAAAAAACTAAGAACTGCTGTCATAGACCAACAGGACAGAAGGAAGAAATAGGTGATAACTTCAGGAAATAGGAACCTGGTAAAGAGGCATGATACAGTAGCAATAGGGGAATTTCAATTATCCTGACACCTATAGGAACTCTCTATTTGCCTGAAGCTGAGCATCAAATAACTCCTAGCTTGCCTTAATAATAATAATCTAATTCTTCTGAAAGTTAAGCAGCAACTTTATCTGTCTAGCAGAGAAGTGGGGATCTACTGGATCAGAGTGTTGTATACGCTATCAGACTCAGATACGGAATCAGGTGTTTTGGCTGAACTGTTTTTCTTTATTCTGATACCGAGTTCTGTTTTTGAAATGGTGAGTTTGAGAAAGATTCAATGGTGGAAGGAGGGATTTCCTAGAATGAGGATGATATAAAAACAAAAGACATTTTAGAAAGGTATTTTAAAAATCTATTCAATGCAATAAACAAAAATTAAGTGCTTGCTGTGTGCAAGTCACTTTTTCGCAGAAGTAGAAAAAATAGGCCCCTTGAGGGAAAAGGACCACTCTGCCTCAGGATTCATGATAGTAAAGGAGAGAACAGCTGGGCACAGGCTGACCTAGGCCCCAGATCTGAGGAAAGCAGATTTCAAAAGGTTCTTAGGGGAAGAATAAGAAGGTTCCACAGCTAATATTCTGAAAAAGTCAGCCCCAAAGAGGGCAAGTTCTTGATAATTAAATTTTGAAGCCGCAAAGACAATCAATTTCTTAAAAAAAAAAAGTTTGATTGATGCTTCTGACCTTTGTTGCTGTTTTGTTCTTCAGTTGTGTCCTACTCGTTATGACCCCGTTTGAGGTTTTCTTGGCAAAGATACTGGAGTGGTTTGCTATTTCCTCCTTCAGTTCATTTGACAGATGAGAAAATTGAGGCACACAGTTTGAAGTGACTTGCCCAGGGTCACACAGCTGGTAAGTTTCTGAGGCTAGAGATGAGTCTTCCTGATTCCAGGCCCAGCACTCTATCCACTGAGCCACCCAGCTGCTTTTGGCCTTTACGTCACAGTCTTTTCTGGGGTGGTCAATGACACAACTTTCCTTTTTTCCCCCTAACAAACTCTAGCTAAGACGAGTAAATGAAAATATTCAGTACAGTAACCATATGTGAAAATGCACACAATATTCTGCCCCAGTAGTCCCCCACCTTTCCATTGAGAGGAAAAAAACTAAGTATGTCTTATTATCTCTTCTCTAGGACCTTCACTCAATTTTTTTTACTTACTCATAGAAATCATAGTTAGTACTCCATAAATGCTTAATGAGATGACTTTCCCCTACCTTAACTCTGGTTCCTGTAGACTCAGCCTAAGGTTTTAAAATATACAAGAATGATGAGCCTCTTATATTTCATAAATTCAGTACTGCTTTGCTCCTTCTTTTGCCCCCACCTGGAATTTCCCCCAGGAAAATCTCCAAACAGATAGCTGAGGTCTGTCCCTCTACCTCTCAGTCATTCCCCACTAAGATTCTTATCTCCTTCCCCATTCTGGGAGACCGGAAAGGAAACACACTCACTTTATAATTGAGTATTTCTTTACTGCATGAAATAGGCAGATCATAAAACCCAGCGATGTGACTCCCCCAGCAGCTGCACAGCAGTCAGTGAGAAGGGCAGGCGTCCCCTGACCCCTTTATCTGAGGGGCACACGAGGCCCTTGGGGAGTCTCACTGTTGTGTTTAATGACCTGCCTGTTTCACGCAGTAAAGACATTCTAAACTCCAATGTGAGCATGTTTTCTTTTGTCAGCCCTGCTGCTGATGGCATTTACTCTTCCCAAAGGAACATTCCCTGAGTGTTAGCCGAAGAGTCGGCAGGTAGAGGAGAGTTGCTATTTGCCAGCATGCCTCTCCCCGCCCCCCGCCCCGATCGTATTGCGCCCCCCTTCCGAACTCATAGTCATCAAGAGGTGGAAATATACTGTTTCACCCCAGCTCTGGCTAGGAAGCCATTGGGGTCAGGGTCAGGAGCCTGCTCAGATTATTCCCAGGGATCCCTGCTCAGGAATGGGCTGCTATATCAGCTCCTTCTCCTTTGGGATTCTCTCCCTAAGGGAGGGACAGGGAGCCCTCCACCATGCCAGGCATGTTTCCCTCTGGGTGGTCTGGCGCCCTCGAACTATTGTTTTATACTTCTCCCTCCACTGTATCTATCAACAGCCTACAGAAAGCTGTCTATACCCATTATCTCAAAGCTTCACTCACTTCTCAAGCCCTTGTAATGTGTCTTTGACCCACCTTGACACTCAACTGGAGCTGAGCTCTCAAAGTCACCGATGAACTCTCCATTGCCCAACCCAAGGCACTTGAATCGGCCCTCATCCAGCCTTTGCTGCTGCTGTCTGGGTGTTCACTCCTCATCGGGTTTCTATGACATTACTCTCTCCTGCTTCAGTTATTTACATGTACCCATTCGAATGTAAGTACATTAAAGATAGGGAAGGGGTTCTGGCTTTCCTTTCTATCTCTAGAACTTGGTAAACATGGTACACGAAATAAATGTTTGTTGACTGACTTCTCAGTCCCATGCCCTAACTGAGGATATTCAACAAGGCTGTCCCCTGGGTCTTCTATTCTCTCTCTCTTTGTGACCTCATCAGCTCCCAGGGATTCATTTTGCATCTCTATGCAGAGGACTCTCAGATCTATAGATACAGTCCCAGTGTCTCTGCTGAGCTCTAGCACTGCATCACCAACTGCCTCCTGGACAGAGCCAATTAGATGTCCCATACGCATCTCAGACTCAGCATACCCATTGTCTTTCCCTCAAGACCAAAATCTTTCCCCCCAAACCAAATCTTCTTCTTTCTATTTTTATTTCTTCTATCTGTCTAGTCTACCTCTGTGCCCAACCTCGGAGTCATGCCCCATCCCTCACTCACCCTCTTCCCCTATATACAATCAAGTGCCAAATATTATTGGATTCCACTTCACAACATCTCTTGAATCCCTTTGTCTCCACTCCCACGGCAAATATACTTATCACCTCTCCCTTAGACTATTAAGGAGGAAGAAACAGTCATGTACATGTCTCTCCTGTTGGAATGTAATAACCTCCTAATTGGTATCCCTGCCTTCCTTCCCATCTTCCACCCAAAAGAATATTCCTAAATATAGGTCATTCCTCTGTTCAATAAACTCCAATAATTTTCGATTGCTCCTGGGACCAAAAACAAACAGCTCTCACTTCACAACCATGCTTTAACCTACTTAAAAATGTATGTTTAAAAAATTATTTTGTTAAATATTTCCCAACTATATGTAATTTTTTAAACATTCATTTTTTAAAATTTCAAGTTTCAAATTATCTCCCTCCTTCCTGCCCCTCACCCACCCCTTGAGAAGGCAAGCAACATATCGATTATACATGCAAAGTCATGCAAAACATTTCCATATTAGCCACGTTTCAAAAGAAAATACACAAAAGAAGAAACACCAAGAAAAATAAAGAAAGTTTAAAAAGTATGCTTCAAGCTACACTCAAGAGTTCATCCATTCTTCCTCTGGAGCCAGATAGCATTTTTCACCATATATCCTTCAAAATTGTCATCGATCATTGTCTTGATCAGAGTAGCCAAGTCTTTTACAGTTGATCACAGTTACAATGTTGCTGCTGCTGTGTACAATGTTAACCTGGTTCTGCTCACTTCGCTCTGCATGAGTTCATGTGAGTCTTCTCATCCACCTTACCTTTCTAACCATATTGTACATTATTGCCTTACCAGTTCATATAAGTCTTGGCATGCTTTTTCTGAAATCTCTTCCCCCACCATTTTTTTTTTGTCAAACAATAGTATTCTGTCACCTGGTGCGTCAGAGTTGGTTTATTTTGCTTTTCTCTAAACAACAGTCATTTAGAGCATTTTTTTCATATGACTATATATAGCTTTGATTTCTTGTTCTGAAACTGCCTGTTCATATCTCCTACTTATTAACTAGGAAATGGCTCTTTTTTCATAAATTTGACTCAGTGCCCTAAGTATTTGAGAAATGAGGCCTTTATTAGAGAAACCTGCTGTAAATTTTTTAATATTACTTTATTGTCTTTTTTAGCAAAATGTAGTTTACCTGGTTATCTCTTTCAATTAGGTCTATTTTTAGATTTCTATACCCCACTGAGTGTGTGTGTGTGTGTGTGTGTATATATATATATATATATATATACACATTACATATATACAATTACATTAAAAGTGAGATTCAAGTATTGCCCACTGCCCTCCACTTCATTTTCCCCTCCGCTATAAAAGCTCTTCCTTGCATGCCTCCTTTATGTGAGAAAATTTGCCCTATTCTACCTCTCCCTTCCCCCTTCTCCTAGCGTATCCCTCTTGCTCACCCCTAGAAATCATCCAACATGATTGACTCATAACCATGCCCTCTGTCTATGTAGACTTCTTCTAACTGTCCAAATAATGATGTTCTCAGGAGTTAAATGTATCATCTTCCCACATAGGAATGTAAACAGTTTAACCTGATTGAATCCTTATGGTTTTTCTGTCATGATTACTTTTTTATGCTTTTCTTGAGTTTTGTGTTTGAATATCAGATTTTCTATTCGGCTCTGGTCTTTCCATCAGGAATGCTCGGAAGTCTTCTATTTCATTAAATATCCATTTTTTCTCCCTGAAGAATTATATTCACTTTTGCTGAGTAGGTGATTCTTGGTTGTAATCCTAGGTCTTTTGCCCACTGGAATATCACATTCCAAGCCCTTTGATCCTTTAATATGGAAACTGTTGAATTTTGTGTGATCTTGACTGTGGCTCCATGATATTTGAATTATTTCTTTCTGGCTGCTTCCAATATTTTCTCCTTAACTTGAGAGCTTTGGAATTTGGCTATTATGTTTCTGGAGGTTTTCATTTTGGGCTTTCTTCTAGGAGGTGATTAGTAGATTCTTTCAATTACTATTTTACTCTTTGGATCTAAGCTATCAGGGAAGTTTTCCTTGATAATTTCTTGAAATATGATATTTAAACTCTTTTTATTTTTGATAATGGTTTTCAGGTAGTCCAATATTTCTTGATTTATCTCTTTTTGATCTATTTTCCAGGTCAGTTGTTTCTCCAATGATAGATCTCACATTTTCTTCTATTTTTTTCATTCTTTGACTTTGTTTTATTGTTTCTTGAAGTCTCATGGAATCATTAGCTTCCACTTGCCCAATTCTAATTTTTCAGAAATTATTTTCTTCAGTGAGCTTTCATACCTTTTTTCACTTGGCCAATTCTGCCTTTTAAGGAGTTCTTTTTTTTCAGTGAATTTTTGTGTCTTTTTTTTTTTTAGCCATTAGACCAATTCTGTTTTAAGGTGTTTTATTCAGTATTTTTTTCAGTATTTTTCTTCAGTATTTTTTGTGCTTCTTTTACTAAGCTGTTAATTCTCTTTTCATAATTTTCTTGCATTACTCTCATTTCTTTTCCCATTTTAACTCTACCATTCTTATCTCTTTCTTTAACTCTTCCAGGAATTCTTGTTGGACTTGGGTCCAACTGGCATTTTTCTTTGAGGCTTTGGTTGTAACTATTTTCCTCATTATTGTCTTCTTTTGAGTTTATGTCTTGGTCTTTCCAGCTACCATAGTACCTTTCTATGGTCAAGTTCTATTTTTGTCATTTGCTCATTTTTCTGGTCTATTTCTTGTATTTTTAACTTTATGTTAAAGTTGGCCTCTGCTCAGCTGGGGGTGGAGGAAGTGGGAAAACACCCGTTCCAAGCTTCAAGCTTTATTGTACTGCTGTTTTCAGAGCTAGTTCTGGGGGTCTGCAAGTTTTTGATGCATCTAAGGTGGTGTGATTCAGAGAAAGGTGTGGTCACTGTTCTCATGCTTTGGTCTTTACCTAGGAAGAACCTTGATCTCCTGCAGCCAAAAATATTAGTGATCCTCTTGGCCCTGGAACTGTGACCAGGGCCCCTGCTCCCTTGTGACCAATCACAAGTGCTCCTTCCTTCCCCAGAACTGTGACCCAGAACTGCTCATGGGTAATAGAGCTGCCAACCACTGCTGGCTGCACCCAGTGCCAGCAGAGGGCCCCTTGTAATCTCTTTCCGACCAGTTGTCCAACCCCCTTTCCATCTCTGGGCTCAGAGCTCTCAAAGCTGCTGCTTCTACTGCTGTTATGGCCACCTCTAGGGCCCAGGCCTGGGGCTACTGTCTCACCCTGGGCCTGCACCCACCCTGGTGGCACAGAACTCTCCTCCAAGAACTCCTAAGTTGTCTTGGGCTGCAAATATGTCTCCCTCTGAACTTTTGTTAGCTCTGCTGTCCTAAAATTTGATTTGAGGAGTTATTTTAAAGTTGTTTGGAGGAGAATGTTGGGAGAGCTCAGCTGGGTCCCTGCCTCTACTCTGCCATCTTGGCTTCACCCCTCCTTATATTAATTTTGTAGTATTTTTGTCTCCTCTGTTGGAATGGAAGGATGGCTTCATTGTTGTCTTTATGTCCTCTGTGCCCAGCCCAGTGCCTGGCATAGCAGAGGCACATAATGCTTGCTTCTGAGCGACTGCTTGGGCCTCCTGTCAAGATGACCAGCCCGTCTTTTTCACAGTCCCATTCAACAGGACAATGGCATTCCCCATTACTTTACATTCTAGGCACTAGCCTCCCACCCTAGCTAGGCACAGTGATGCAGTAGAGAGTGCTGAACCTGCTGTCATGTGATGGACATGAGTTCAAATCCCAGCTCAGCCACTTAGAACCTGTGTGACCTTGCTCCAACTTTCCTGGCCTTGGTATTCTCCTCTGTAAAATGGGAGTGGGGTAGGGTACACTAGCTGGCTTTCAAGGTCCCTTCTGGCTCCTATGATTCTACTCCATATAGGACCTATTCCAGGTAGAAACTGGAGAAACAGGAAGGAAAGCTTTGCTTTTCTCTCCAGGGTTCCATATTTATGGAAACTGAGGCTCTGAGTGTCTGGCCTGCCAAGTCACACACCTGGTGAGTGTCAGAACTCAACTCTGCCTCCAAATCTGATGCTCTTTCTTCTTTACCATAAGTGAGTGGAGGTGATTGTTTCTTATATGCGATGATTTGAAAAGCACCCTGACCCCAGCTGCTGATCAGAGTGCCTAAAATTTCACCATTAGAGTCATTCCTTTGGCCTCAGAGTTGTTTCTCTAGTAGGCCCCTTTCAAAATACAACTACCCTTGCACCATCATCATGAAGATGTTACAGATCAGTTTGTGCAACCATAGCTGCAACCTGGGAGATTGATAACAGGGTGACTGAAGAGGGCACTACCCAGAATTGTTGGACAAGGCAAGAGGCATGGGAGAATGGGGACCAGCCGGGGATCCCAAACAGCCAGACATCAAGATGAGGGCGTGAGGCATCTCCTGTTCTACTGGGGAGCCGCCTCTTCAACACCTCTGATGAAAGGTCTGGGGCCTCTGCTTAGACCCTCCCAGGGACAGGAAAGTTTATGTGATCAATCAGTCAGTCAATGAATTAGTATGAATTAAGCGCTGATGCTGTGTTAGGTGCCAACAACACAGAGACTAAACTGAAGCATCAGACACTGGGCGAATTCTGGATCCTGGAGCTAGGACACCAGGCTGGGCCCCTGCTGCCACCGGTGGGGACCCCTGGACTCATCCTGCCTCTCCTCCTCCTCCCCTTTATTGTCAATAAGATGACGTATGTAAATCAAATGAGACCCCATGCAAAACCCGTGGCAAGAGGGTCATCGATTTAGAGCTGGAAGGGCCTCCAAGGCCATCCCATTCAGTCCCTGAATTTTACAGATCAAGAAACTGAGGCACAGTGAGGTGGGGCGTGGAGTGACTTTCCCTGGGTCCTACTACTAAGAAGTGTCTTGATGTCTTCCTAACTCCAAGAACACACTGACCGTGATGTCTGTCCAAATACAAATGATGCCTGTCCATGTAGTCACACTGACACACGCACATATATGTACACACCGCATACGTGTATATTCCCATAGGTGCGCTTCCATGTACAAGCTCGCAAGTGTTAATAGAGGCACATAAACACATGTGTGTACGTGCGTGTGCAGATAAGGGTGTACGTGTTCACACGCATGCGCAGGCATTGTCTATTTGTGTGTGTGTGTGTGTGTGTGTGTGTGTGTGTGTATCTCAATATTTTGTCATCTAGGTACACAGACACATTAATACACACACACAAGCTATCATTATTTTCCAGACTGTGTACAAAGTCACTTAACCTTCCCGAACATCAGCCCGGGTCTACGATCTTATGAAAGCCTAATGAGACGGAATGAGGCGCCTGGCCCTTTTAATGGGGGCGTGGTTGGAGCCGCCGAGGGAGGAGGAGGGAGAAGAGAGGAGGAAGAGAAAGCGGAAGCCTCCCTGCGGCCGCTGCGCATGCGTGCTGCTGAGGGGGCGGGGCTCTTTGGCCTGTGACCGGAGAGGGTGCAGGTAACGCGTCGTGAGGGAGACCAGAAGCGGGGGGCTGGGTAGCGCGCGCAGGGGGCGGGGTGGGGTGAGGGTGGGGGAGCGCCGCCGGCCCGGAGCTTCCCGGCTTCCGTACCAGGCCCTGGCCCGTCCCGGGGGCGGGAGGAGCGCGTGGAGGAGCCGCGGGTCCGGTCGGGCCGGCAGTGCCCCTGCCCTCGGGGCCTGGGGGACTGCGGGGGAGGACAGAGGGGCGCCGGGCCCCTAGCCAGGTTAGATGGGAGCCGGGAGGAGGGGAGTGGCCAGGGCGGGGGGAGGGGCCGGCCCAGAACGCTGTAAGGATGACAGGTAGTGAGCCTCCTGTTGAGGAGTCAGAGTGACAGGCAGGTGATGAGCCTCCCTTGCAGGTAAGGATGACGGGTAGTGAGCCTCCCGGTGAGGAGTCAGAATGACTGACAGGTAATGAACCTCTTGATACAAGTCAAGATAACAGGCAGGTAGTGAGCCTCCGTGTGTGGGCAAGGATGACAGACGGGTAGAGAGCCTCCTGGTGCTCAGGTGCTCTTCACTCTCCTTGGAGCAGGTTGAGGGTCAGTCCAGGCCTCGCCCCTATGGCTGCAAATCCCTCCCTCCCTCCGGGGCCTGAGAGATGGGATGAAGAGCTTAGGAGAAGAAAGAAAAGGTGCTCCTGTGTGTGTTGGGGGGGAGGGGCGGCGGGCACAGGGCTCTTTTGATTGTTAGTGCAGGGAGCTTCCATTGTGGAAACTCCTTCCACCGTGGCCGGCTGCAGGCCGCTGCGTTGTGTCCTCCGTTCCACGTGAAGGCTCCTGGGCCGCATGAGGAGCTGACTCTATCCCTGGAGACCCCGGGTCAGCTTGTGCCTTTGCTGGAGATCTGCTAGCCGCTCTCACCTCCCAGAGTGGATTTCTGTGCATCCTCGTGGTCTCAGGCCGTGGCCTCTCGGAGGGCAGGAAGGGTTGCCTTGCTTTCTAGCCCTGACCCTTAGGGCCGCCCGATGAATGCTCACCAACTATCTCACTTGCCCCTGGTCACACAAGTAGGGTTTGCACTCGGGTCTTTGGCGCCGCTCTATCCTGACAGTGTCTTTTCTTCGGTTAGACGGCATCAGTGATGCGTGCTTCCCCGTGTCCTGAGCTAGTAGAATGCTCTCTCCTCCAGATCTGGAGCTGGAAGGGACCTTAGGGGTATCAGTCCAACTCTGGCTGGGGAAACTGAGTCCCATGGAGGAAGGGGAGTGGCCTGCCCTGGGGTCAGAGGTGTCAGGAGCACAAAGATGGAGTAAGACAGCCCACTCCTGGGGAGAGAAAGGCCAGGAATTACTCTATGAGGCGGCATGCGGTCAGAGGAACCAGGAAGGCCTCCTGCGTTCCTCACGGAGGAGGAAGTAACGGGCAGCTGCCATTCTCTGGGGTTCACAGAATGCTTTTATGCAGTTCTCTTTATCCTGGCATGTCTGGCAAGCAGTGCCACTGAGACTTGGTCCCATTTTAGAGGTGAGGAAACGGGTTCAACGAGGAGAAACGAGAGGGAGCGAAGACTTCATTTCTGCAGTTTTTCCCACCATTGCAGGCTGCTGAGCCAGGCCATCAGGAGAGAGCTCCCAGGGGCCAGAGAGTGGGGCTTCTGTGGGCGTTGATGGCCTGGAGAGGCCTAGGTAAGGCAGCTGGCCTTTGGCAGACATGCTTGCGAGTTAGTGTTGTCGCACATGTGTGTGTGCCTGTGTGTTACGTGTGCTTGTCTGTCTCTGGCGTGGCCTGTGATCAGAGGTGTTGGGCCAGTATGTGCCCTGAGTTACGTTCACGTCCGAATGGGGATATGTTTGTATGAGTATGGCCAGGGCGGGCCGTGAGGGCCTGTCATCAGGGAGGCTGCGGCTCCTGTATCTCTTGAGCTCCTCTGGTGTCTGTGCTAAATCTGGCACGGATGGTGGAGCTGAGGACCACCCAACAAGGCTGCCTGTGGAGGGGCACACAAATAGAGCAGGCTAATGATTCCATGCCCGCTGATCAGTAGTGGGGTCAGGCCCATGAGAGGCCATGGCCTTTCCAGCCTGGGTGAGGTCGGGAGACCCAGCCTTAGAACAAGAACATGATGAGGCGGGGAGCCCTGGGGAAGCTCAGGGGGGCATCTGATCACTTAGTATTCTGGATGGTTGGTGAAGGCAATGAGTGTGGATGGATTCAGGTGTAGACCCCCAAGCCAAGTGCTGGTGTAGCTGAAGCAGTGGAACCAGTGATGATGTTGGAGTCAGGACCTAGGTCCAAATTCTGACTGTCCCTTGCTTGTGCCAGGCCCTGAATGCCAGCATAAGGAGTTAGTGCTTCATGTAGTTGGCAGCAGGGAGCCCCTGAAGGCTTTTGAGAAGAGGAAGGATGTGTTTTTTCATTGCCTTCGTTCTTCCCCGTTCTCTTGGTCTGCCTAGGACTCTGTCCCTTCCTTGGCTTGGCCCTCAGGACCCCTTTGCTGCTTCCTCGGCCGGTTCGCATTTTTGTCCTGCTCTTCTGCTTCCCTCTGGGCCAAACCGCAGTCTCCACCGGCTCCATTCTTAGCGTGGAGATGACCAGATGCCCCTGGAGGAGGTGATGAAGCTGTGTGCCATCAGCAGGATCACCGATGTTCAATCATCCCATTTGTCTCCTTTTGGGGCTAAGACTCCTGGGGAAGGCAGAATCCACTTCTTTTTTCTCACTCCTGTATGAACTCTGCAGTCTGGCTTCCAGCCTCATTCAGCCAAAAACCCCCTCTCCTGAGTTCCCGGGGTCTTTTAATGGCCTTTTCTCAGTCCTCCTCCTCCTCCTCATCTTCTCTGTAGCTTTGGATGCTGTCAGTTGCCCTCTTTTTCTCTACACCCTTGTCTCTAGGCTGGCTCCTGGTTCCCCTCCTCCCTGACTGCTCCTGCTTTCTGCTGGATCTTCAGCCGTGTCATTCCGCTGACTGGGGAGGCTCCAGGACTCTATCCTGGGCTCACTTTCTGAATGATCTCAGTGCCTCCCATGCTTCCCATCATCATTTCTGTGCCAATGACTCTCGTGTCTCCAGCCCTGGCCTCTCCCTTGACCTCTAGTCTCACACCTCCAGTGGCCTTTCAGACACCTTGAACTGGATGTCCCGTCTTAAATTTACCATGTCTGAAACAGAGTCATCATCTTTCCACTTCCCCTCTTCCCAAATTCTCTGTTCCTTTCAAGGGTACTACCCTCTTCCCAGGCCCCCAGGTTCTCAGCCTAAGTGTTATCCTCAGCTCCTCATACTCTCTCACCATCACCCTCTACCCCATCACCATATCCAGGAACTTGCCAAGGAGGGTCGTCTCTACCTTTCTAACATCTCCCAAATATGCCTCCCCCTCTCCTCCTGCACAGCCACCCCCTGGTGCAGCCCCACATCATCTCCCACCTGCACTGCTGCAGCAGCTGCTGGGGGGGCAGGGTCTGCCTGCCCCACATCCCTCCCCACTGCAATCCATCCTCCTCTTGGCTGTCAAAGTGAGCTTCCTAAAACACAGTCCGTATCACCAGGGGCTCCCTACAGCTTCCAAGCCTTTTTTTGGTGTAGAACGCCCTTCATACCCTGCACACTCCCTGCCCTTCTACCTCCTTCTCGATGCAGGAACACCAATGAACAAGACCCTCCACCCCCCAGGTCTGCCACCCCTCCATCCCTTAGTTCTGCCACCCCTCTGCCCCCCAGCTCTGCTGCCCCCCCTCCACCTGATGCTGTCCAGCTTCCTTCAAGTCTCAGCTATGATATCTTCATTTGCAAGAAGCCTTTCCCCGCCTCCTTGGTCTCGATGCCTTCCCTCTGTCCATTCTTTCTGTTTTGTCCGTTTTAGAGCTTGTTTGTACCTATCTCCCAAGATTCTGTGCGCTCCTCAAGGGCAGGGGCTATCTTAGCCTTTCTCTGTATTCTGAGTGCTTAGCACAAGGCCTGGCACACAGTAGGTGGTTACTGAGTGCTAGTTGACTGAAAGAGCTCAGCAAGCAGGACCACCCAGCACCCCAGAGTCAGAGCTCCTCTGGGCAGTGTCCTAAGTGAGCAAGACCACCCAGCACCCCAGAGTCAGAGCTCTTCTGGGCAGTGTCCTAAGTGAGCAGGACCACCCAGCACCCCAGAGTCAGAGCTCCTCTGGGTGGTGTCCTAAGTGAGTGGGACCACCCAGCACCCCAGAGTCAGAGCTCCTCTGGGTGGTGTCCTCGAATCTCTTGATTTTTGTTTTAGCTCATTGAAAACTGGCAAGGTTCTTGACGCCTGGCATTGAGCCGGCACGCTGCTGCCTGTCTTTTAGAAAGAGCTCTTTGAGGTCAGAGCCTGGCTTTAGCTCTTCCGCCTCTCTCAAAGCCTAGCTCGATGCCATTGGCACCATTGGTGCTTAGTGTTTGCTCGTTGGTTGGTTGAAAAAGACCGACCTTAGGAAAGATCAAGATGCCAAAGTAAATTTTGCATCTAGACTGATTATTGTGAAGGCAGTTTTTCGGGTGCTCAGGATAAACATATTGAGCACCTACTATGTGCCAGGCACGGAGGATACAAAAAGAGGCAAAAGACAGCCCCTGCCTTCAGGGAGCTCACCATCTAATGGGGCGACAAATCCATTTGTACAAGCAAGCTCTACACTGGACAAAGAGCTAATACTAAACAAAGAGAAGGCACTGGAATTGGGAGGGGCTGAGAAGGCTTCCTGTAGGAGGTGGGCTTTAAAGAAGCCAGGGAGTAGAGGGAGGGTGTTCCAGACATGAGGGACAGAGAAACTCAGAGCCGAAAGATAGAGGGTCTTGTTTGAGGAGCAGCCAGGAGGCTGGGGTCACTGGATGGAAGAGTTGGTGTCAGGGTATAAGAAGCCTGGAAAGGTAGGAGGGGCCGGTTGTGAAGGACCTTGAATGCCAAACAGAACAGTTTGTATTTGTTCCTGGAGGCCATAGGGAGATGTACAATGATTGGTAGATGGAGGGGATGAACAGCAGAGAAGCCCAGGAATACTGGGGAGACAAATTCCATGAGAGGAGCCAGCTACAAAATGACTCCCCAGTGCCCCCCGATCTGGCTCGGGAAGGGTCCGCCATATGCGAAATAATGATAACAAAACTAGTGTTTATTTATTGTAACTTTAGGGTTACAAAGTCCTTTATAAATGGTATCTCATTTTATTCTCACGATAACCAGGGAGTCAGCGTTTACAGATGAGGAAACTGAGGCAAACAGAGGTGTTTTGCCCGAGATCACATGGCTAGTGTCTGAATCTGGATTTGAACTTAGGAGAGCTCTATCTACTTCACCATCTAGTTCCTACTAAGAGTGGAATAGACTCAAAGGGAAGGGAGTGGAGTAGCCCTGTACAGTGAGGAGCCTTCTCTCCCTTCTCTGCAGAGGGGACTCCGATGGTGTGTTGCCTAGTTTAGGTTTATCAAGTAGGGGGTCATGTGATTAGACTTGTGCTTTAAAATTACTTTGGTGACTGAATAGAAGGTGAATTGGCGTAGGGAGAGACTTGAGGCTGGCAGACAGCCCTCCCCCCCACCCCCACCTCCAGCAATGGCTTTGTAAAGACCCATTTCTACCTCATAGATCAATCTCATTTCCTTTTTATTACCAAATATTGGGCCAGAGAGATTGGGGGAAGGCAGTATTGTCTCTCAGCCCGTCTTTAGCATGGTCTTGGTACTCTTCTATACAACGTGCTTTTCGGTAGTCTAGGGGCATAACTAATTACGGAGTTGCATTTAAAAATTAAATTATATGTGGTTCTTAAGCCTGAGAAAGAGTAGGGAGGAGACTGGTGTTCTGAAGGGGTTATCAGCCTCATCAAGTAAGGAATGCTTCTCCAGTGTTCACATGGGGATATTTCATCATTGACCTGTAGGCTGGAATGAAGTGCTTAGATAAAGAGCTTGGAGGGAGGGGTCCAAGCTTCTTGGTGGAAAGGATTGGGATCTTCAGACGCTGCCTGTGTGGAGATGGGTTGGCCATGCGTTTGTTTAAACAAAAAAAGTGTCAGGAAAAACTGCATTGCAGAAAATGGCTTCTCCTTTATTTTTTTAAAAGAAGGATCAGTTTGGGAGGTAGGAAAATGAGCAACCCAGGTGGCAGAAGGACAATGGCTGGCCAGATGGGAGGGATAAGAAGACTCAGGTGACAACCCTGGAATAGAGACAGAAACACTGGGCCAGGAAGGAGGAGACCAGGCTGTTTGGCTTAGTTTAGCTTTGATCTCAATCCGGGGCCTTGCCTCAGTGAAATTGTGGAATGTAGAATGGACAAGGTGATCTATGAATGCCTCCCTCGAATGTTCCTAGCTCTGAGGTGTCCTGGAGTACACAGAGTGACAGTATGCCATTCATTGTCATCACCATAAAGAAACCCTTAATTTAACTGTGTGTGATAGATCGACAGAGGTTGTATAACCTGAACTCCCCAGGCCTGCCCCCTCCCCTACACAGACACACACACCGAAAGTCTTTGAAGGCTCCCAAGGAGGTCCAGTGCTCAGAGATCAATGGTACTTCATCTCCAGGGAATCTCAGAGCCACCTCCAGTTTGGGAATTTAAACCTGGGGGGACACTGACACTGAGTGCCATGGGTGGTTGGCATGCAGATCTGATGGCTGGTTAGCCAGATGTCATAGTGGTGGGGAGCAGAGGGGCCAATCATTTAACTTGGATACATGTAGCTGTGCCATCAGCTGGCACAGTGTGTTCCAAAGCTTTAGGCCCTGCTCCAGGCTGGAGTGATTGGGATCCCAGGATCTCAGATTTAGAATTGGAGCAGACATGGCACTGTAGTCAAGACAGGCAGAGCCTCTGTCTTCCATCTGTTTGTGAAGACACCAAGACCAGCAAATGAGCTGCTGGGGGAAGGATTCTGAGTGACTCCCTGAGGGACCTTGGGTGGACCCCTTTAGGCCTCTTTGTAAAAAGAAGGGGTTGGATTAGATGATCTCAAAAGTCCCTTCCACCTCTATATCTGTGATCCTTTGATCCTCTTTAAATATTAGGACAAGTTCTGAAGGTCCAGCCTTCTCTGGCAGATTTTGTGTGCAGGGTATACTGAAGTCCGAGAGCTTAAAGCTGCACCAACACTTTTGGGACACTTCGAATGCAGTATCAACAGCCAAGTTTAAAGATGGTCTAGAAACTATGTGGATTCTTAGCATCCCTTTGTCCATGGCTCTGTCCCCAACAGTGCAGAAATGGAAGGGCCACAAAGGACTGAGGGCCTCCATTTGTAGTTTTTTGTGTTTCATGGACTGCTGTGGCCACAGAATTCATGCCCAAGCGATGACCCTCTTAGTGTGCTTAGCTTGGCTGGTCCTAGGAAAGCAAGGTTGGACAGTTGTTGAGGTCATCCTTGGACCCTACCCAGCGTGGTAGAACCTGTCAGAACCTGTGGACCTCCAGATATAAGGGCACAGAACTCCACTCAAACCATCCTAGACTGGGAGGGATATACAGGTGTGTGTGGGTACAAATATATGTATTCTACCTATGTGTACGATAAATAGAGAGTATTTCTAATTATAAATAATTTGTAATTTACTTTTTTAATGCAACCCTATAATTAGTTGTGCCCTTAGCCTACTGAAGGATAATCTTGATAAAGGTGAGTCAGGAGACAGTAATTGCCTCTTCTAATCTCTCCAGGCCTAGTTCTCTCTCTCCCACTCCCTCTCTCTTCTCTCCTCTCCTCTCCTCTCCTCTCCTCTCCTCTCCTCTCCTCTTCTCTCTTTCTCTTTCTCTCTCATCCTTTGTATGTTTTTATTCTGTGTATACAGATAGGTAAGGTACAGCAGGTTTCTCCATGCTGGAAAGACTTTGAGGACAGTTGTAGCAGCTGCCCAAGTCTGTTTCTGAGGACCAGCTGAGCTAAGTACACCCAGAGGCTCATTACCAGTTACCGGCAGGCTGGTCCCATTGGGATGAATTCTGTGGCCATGACAGCCCATTAAACAAAGAAAACTACCAAAGGGGGCCTCGGTCCTGTGGGGTCCTGCCACTTCTGTATTGTTGGGGGCAGAATGCTGAGAAAGGGGCTGAGGGCTTCCAAATCTAGACCACCTACACATCTGCCTGAGGTGGTGTGTGTGTGTGTGTGTGTGTGTGTGTGTGTGTGTACGTATGCATGTATGTACATTCATGTGTGTACATGCATGTGTGCATGTGTGTGTCTGTACACATGCACATATGTATGTCTCAGAATCTTCTAGAGAAGATTCTCCATGTTCCCTCAGAACCAGCCTCCTCCTCTTGCAAAGAGGCTCAGAGAGGATGGGATGGGGCCTGTCCATGGTCTCCCATGCACCAGAAGGCTTTTTCTTACAGGCACAGCACCCTTCTCACTTCAGCCCATTTCCTCCTAAAGTCTTCAGTAGAGGAGGAAAACCTGGGTCCCAGCTTCCTCATTTGTAAAAGGACTGGCTGCTCTCCCCTCCCCCAAGGTCCTCCTCCTCTCTAAATCTTTGACCCTGTGACCCCAGTCATTGCCATCTTAGGACCAGGGCATAAATCTTTATTCTGGAAGCTTGCCTGTCTGCCCTGACCATGTACACAGCCACACGTAATCCTGATCAGTCTAGGTTAATTTAGGTAAAGGTCTATCTGCAAGTAAGACATTAGAGGTGGGAGAGGGGAAGATAGCAGCTTCAGTGTTGCCTCCACTACACTGGTGGTGGCTTCTCCTGGCCTGACCCATCCTTCCTTCCCCTCTGTGATCTCATATTCACCAATTCACTGGCCATTTCGAGCTTGGTTAAACCGTGTGTGGTGTAGAGAGAAGAGTGGTTTGGAGGCAGGGGGATGGGAAGTGCCGCATCTCTGCTGGGTGTGGGATTTGTAAGGCTAGGCCAACCCGGAAGGTTGTCAGTGACTTCTGTGGTCCCTGGGGGAGGGTGGGACTAAGGGAGCTGCTGGCAACCGAGGGGGAATGAAGGTGGTGAGGCCCCCGAGACACTCAGAGATATCTTGCTTAGAGGGAGGGTATTGATAACAATTTACCTAGGTTCAAAAGAGTGAAAGTCGATAGGATCCTAGGCTCACAGTTTTAGATCTGGAAGAGGCCTTCAGGGCTGGCTAGTCTGCCCCCTCCTATTCAGGATGAGGAAACCAAGGCCCAGAGTGGGAGCATACATTGTACATGAAGCCGCAGAACCCTGTGGTCCAGGTCTGCATTTCCCAGATGAGGAAGCTGTTAAACTGATGTTAACAGACATGTGAACTCAGATGTTAAATGATTTGTCTAGGGTTTCTATGAATAAGTCTGAGGTGAGATTCGGACCCAAGGCTCCATGCTGTTCTAATAGAGGCTTTGCTTACCCAACTCGTTTGGAATCTAAAAACTGCAGTGAATATAATTTGGGTGTTTTCTTTCCTTTCTTTGAAAAAGCTCTGAAGAGAGAAAGCAGCCTCCCTGTCTGGCCCTGTCTGAATGCAGTGATCAGACGCTAAGATGGCGAGTGAAGTCGATCCTGAGAGTGAAGGGGTGGTCCCTTCACCCCGAGGAGGGCTTGGGGAAGGCCTGGCCCAGGCCCTGGAGGCTTCACTCCCCAGACTCTCCTGCATAGATCTGGACAAGGACCTGGAGTTCAGGAATGAGCTGGTAAGAGCTCAGGCTGTTGTCGAGTAATGATTGTTGATGTAGGGGAGTCCCTGTGTGGAATGTCTCACTCTTGGAGCTCTGCTGATGATGGCGAGTGATTACATTTCTATGACCAGAGGATACATTCTGGCAAAGTCTCATCTCAGCACTCCAGCTTGCCAAGGAACCATGAAACTCGGTGTGGAGCACTTTCCTGCTGCACCCACTGTATGTGAGAAGCAGTAAAATGTAGAGATCAGGGGCTCTCCTTGGACCCAGGAGGACCTGGGTTCGAGTCCTGCCTCTGACCCATCCTGGCTGTGGGACACTGGGCAAAGCCCCTGAGCTCTCAGTGTCCCCGGAAGCTCTCTAAGACTGAGTTACAGGCCAGTCACCAGTCTGCATCTGGGGAAGGTTCCATTCTGGACTTCCCCCTACTGATGAGATCACTGGACCATCCTAGGACTCAGATTGACTCTTTGGGGATTTTGATAATGACTATGTATAGAGATTTCCTACTGTGGGATGTTGGGAGGTGGGGAGGAAGGTGGAGAGCCTGAACGCTGCTCATCTGCCAGCATGTTACCAGAATGGCAGAGGAGGCTGTCTGCCTTCCTCTCGACTCAGTGGTTACTAACATTGATTTAGCGTGGAGGAAGGAGATGAGGCAGCTCAGTCTCCATCTGGGATCAGTCAGGTCAGATCCCTTGGCCTGCCACCACCCCTAGCCCAGTTCGGTTATAGAAGAACCTTGTCATGACTTGACCATCCCTTTGTTTTTATTTTTTAGATCGATGACAAGGAGTTTGATATTCCTCAGGTGGACACCCCTCCCACCCTAGAAAGCATACTCAATGAGGTGGGTAATGAAGGTTCTTTATTTCTGTCATGAGGCTGTGGGATGTGCAGATCACTTTGATTGGGGCTTTACCGTGATTTCACTTGAATGTTTCATGTTTTGATCCCCCGAGTGCTTCCATAATCTCCCAAGGAAAACTAGCAAAGACTCCCATGATTTGTCTTAGTTACAACCGCTACGAAAAAGCTGCTGAAAGTGTAATCGATCTCTTTCCCCGTCTAGATCAGCAAGTGTGTAGGTGAAGGCTCAGGTGGTAGCAAGGGTCAGTTTATTCCATTGATAGAGGTGCATCCTAAGAGTAGTCGACCACGGAGTCTAGACACTTGTGGTCCACGAACTCGTTTTTAAAAAATATTTTGATAATTGTGTTTCAGTGTAATTTCCTTCCTTTGTATGTAATTTGCTTTATGGATTTAAAACATGATTCTGAGGAGTCCATTGGCTTGTCTGTGAGACTGCCAAGGGGCCCAGGACATAACCAATGTTAAGAGTTCCTGCACTGGAGGGAGGTCTCTGTGCTGCCTGGAGGAGGGGGATTCTCTAATCAAGGGCTGCAGGCTGGGAGCATTGACCCTGTCTTTTTCAGAGTTTCTGATGAAGTCTGAATTGTCCTGCTTTTGGGTTTGCAAATCTGAAATCTCAGAGCTGACACCCAGGATGACGGGATTCAGAAAAGTTCACACAGGCCGAAAGGATGGATGGGCCAAAACTAAGAAGTCATTGCAGATCGACGTAAAGGCTTCTATTTCTGGTCAAGACAGTTGCCTTAGTACAAAGTGGGGTAGATGCGGCTGCCCGGCAGTGTCTGCGGGAAAGATGAGGAAATTCCAGGTGACTGCTTGTATGATGAGCAAGAAGATCCGGCCCAACCTTCAGCTTCCCTGTAGAGGCCGTATAGGGTCCACAACAAAGGAGGTGAAGGTCTTTCGCTGCTCTGCTCCAGTCAGTATCATGTTAGTACTAGCTTTGGGCCCTACATTCTGAAGGGTGTCCAGAGGATAGCCACCAGGATGGAGAGGGACCCGGAGACTGTGCCGTAAGAGGAGCGGGTGAAGGAACTAATGATGCTGAGCTGGAGAAGAGGGCACTTAACGGGGGAGGGAGCTGGCAAGGGCATGAAAACTGCAACCCAGCCAGGAAGTGGCTAAGCTGAATTTGGACCCAGGTCCTCTCGTTCCAAAGCCAAGATTCTCTCTACTGCTTTGATTGACATGACATGAAGAAAACCAAAAGTAGTCTTATGGGCTCAACAAGGCACCTACTGCCTATCTACCAAGATCATTGAGTATCCCTTGAGAGATAGAACAATAGGAATGTTTACTGACCCTCCGACAAGGCATAAAACAGGTCAATGCATGCTTGTATCACTGTGATGGAGGAGACCCAGTGTAGAGATCTGCTCTGTGGATGGCGAATCCACTGCTCTAGTTTGTGGATGACGTGGTGCTGTTTACATCAGGCCCCAAAACACATCCTGAAAGAGATCTGGAATCCTCCACAGAGATGCCCAGACCTCCCCCACAGGAAAGATTAGATGGATGAAGGATATCTATTGACCAGATTTCAACATGCAGCTCAATGGACACCCTATAGACCTTGTCCAAATGGGACAGTGAGCTGGGTCTGGAGTAGAAGAAGAGAAGAGTGGCCTGGATCATCTTCAGAAAATGGCACAGCTCTCTGACTGACCCCATCACCACCAAGACCCATGTTCTCACTACAAGCAGTTTGTTGGTTTTGATGTGTGGCAGGATATGTGTCCCATATCCTGGGACATATAAGCCACAGCCTCTGAAGAACTAAAGATAAGAATCACATAGAGGGTGACAGAAAGGTGTGTGGTGCGTGTGAACAGGCTACAACCTATGGCCAGTGAGGAACGCTGAAGAGGAGTGGGAGAGAGGGATGCCACAGGAGGACTGTATGACAGAAATGGGCTGGCCATATGGCAAACTCGAGGGATGCAGAAGGATGACCAGGGTCTGTCTTCATGGGGCAGGGCAAGAGTAGCCATAGAGATAGGGATACAGAAAAGAGGAGTAAGTAGAAAGAAAGGTGTCAGTGAAGTATTTTTTAAAATATCGAGAAGAAAAGGAGGGATGAGAGGGGCACAGACAAGGAGGGCAGTGTTGGGTACTTCCAAGTTAAAATTAATGTATATTAAAAGGAACAAGCTATATGTAGTATTTTCTGGTCTTGTATATCAAAATGTTTGTATTTGTTGATAATTTTCTAGTTCATAATAAACAGTTTTTTCCCCTCCTGGTAGTGTTTTATTTTTTCCAATTACATGTAAAGATAGTTTTCAACATTAAATTTTTATAAGATTCACAATTGATCATTGGACAATATTACTGTTACTGTGTATAATGTTCTCCTGGTTCTGCTCACTTTCCTTTGCATCAGTTCATGTAAGTCTTGCCAGGTTTTTCTGAAACCATCTCCCTCATCATTTATTATAGCACAATATTCCATCATATTCCATCTTAATCATATACCACAGCTTGTTCACCCATTCCCCAATGGATGGGCATCCCCTCAGTTTCCAATTCTTTACCACCACAAAAAGAGCTGCTCTGAGTATTTTTGTACCTATGCATCCTTTTCCCACTTTTTTGATCTCCTTAGGGTACAGACCTAGTGGTATTGCTGTATCGAAGGGATGCACAGTTACATAGCCTTTCGGGCATAGTTCCAAATTGCTCTCCAGAATGGTTGGAGCATTTCACAAGTCCACCAACAGTGCATTAGTTTCCCCATTTTCCCCCATCCCCTCCCACAGTTGTCATTTGCCTTTTTTGTCATAATAGCCAATCCAATAGGTATGAGGTGGTACTTCAGGGTTGTTTAATTTGCATTTTTCTGATCGATAATGACTTAGAACATTTTTTCATATGACTCTAGATAACATTGATTTCTTCTTCTGAAAACTTGCCTCTTCATATCCTTTCGCCATTTATCTACTGGGAAATGGCTGTTATTTTTTTAAAAATTTATTTAATATTTTTAGTTTTCAGCATTGATTTCCACAAGATTTTGAATTACAAATTTTCTCCCCATTTCTACCCTCCCCCCCACTCCAAGATGGCATATATTCTGATTGCCCCGTTCCCCAGTCAGCCCTCCCTTCTGTCACCCCACTCCCCCCCATCCCCTTTTCCCTTACTTTCTTGTAGGGCAGAATAGATTTCTATTCCCCATTGCCTGTATATCTTATTTCCCAGTTACATGCAAAAACAACTTTTTTTTTTGAACATCTGCTTTTAAAACTTTGAGTTCCAAATTCTCTCTCCTCTTCCCTCCCCACCCACCCTCCCTAAGAAGGCAAGCAATTCACCATAGGTCACACATGTAAAACCCTTCCACAATACTTGTGTTGTGAAAGACTAACTATATTTTGCTCCCTCCTATCCAGTCCCCTTTTATTCATTTTTCTCCTTTGACCCTGTCCCTTTTCAAAAGTGTTTGCTTTTAATTACCTCCTCCCCCTTTCTGCCCTCCCTTCTATCATCCCCCCTTTTTTATCCCCTTCCTCCTCCTTTCCTGTGGGGTAAGATACCCAATTGAGTGTGTATGTTATTCCCTCCTCAGGTCATATCCAATGAGAGCAAGATTCACTCATTCCCCCTCACCTGCCCTCTCTTCCCTTCTAACAGAACTGCTTTTTCTTGCCACTTTTATGCAAGGTAATTTACCCCATTCTATTTCTCCCTTTCTCCCTCTCTCAATATATTCCTCTCTCATCCCTTAATTCGATTTTTTTTTTAGATAACGTCCCTTCATATTCAGCTCACCCTGTGCCCTCTGTCTGTCTGTCTCTCTCTCTCTCTCTCTCTCTCTCTATATATATATATATATATATATATATATATATATATAATATATATATATATATATATATATATATGTGTGTGTGTGTGTGTGTGTGTGTGTGTGTGTGTGTGTATGTATGTGTATATTTTTATTCCTTTCAGCTACCCTAATACTGAGGTTTCATGAATTACACACATCAGCTTTCCATGTAGAAATGTAAATAAAACAGTGCAACTTCAGTAAGTCCCTTATGATTTCTCTTTCTTGTTTACCTTTTCATGCTTCTCTTGATTCTTGTGTTTGAAAGTCAGATTTTCTATTCACCTCTGGTCTTTTCATTGAGAAAGCTTGAAAGTCCTCTATTTTATTGAAAGTCCATATTTTGCCTTGGAGCATTATACTCAGTTTTGCTGGGTAGGTGATTCTAGGTTTTAATCCTAGCTCCACTGACCTCCGGAATATCATATTCCAAGCCCTTCGATCCCTTAAGGTAGAAGCTGCTAGATCCTGTGTTATCCTGATTGTGTTTCCACAATACTCAAATTGTTTCTTTCTGGCTGCTTGTAGGATTTTCTCCTTGATCTGGGAGCTCTGAAATTTGGCGACAATATTCCTAGGAGATTTCTTTTTGGGATCTTTTTTAGGAGGTGATCGGTGGATTCTTTCAATTTCTGTTTTACCCTCTGGCTCTAGAATATCGGGGCAGTTCTCCTTGATAATGTCTTGAAAGGTGATATCTGGGCTCTTTTTTTGATCATGACTTTCAGGTAGTCCAGTAATTTTTAAATTATCTCCCCTGGATCTATTTTCCAGGTCAGTGGTTTTTCCAATGAGATATTTGACATTGTCTTCCATTTTTTCATTCCTTTGGTTCTGTTTTATAATATCTTGATTTCTCATAAAGTCACTAGCTTCCACTTGCTCCAATCTAATTTTTAAGGTAGTATTTTCTTCAGTGGTCTTTTGGATCTCCTTTTCCATTTGGTTAATTCTGCCTTTTAAGGCATTCTTCTCATTGGCTTTTTGGAGCTCTTTTGCCATTTGAGTTAGTCTATTTTTTAAGGTGTTATTTTCTGCAGTATTTTTTGGGGTTTCCTTTAGCAAGTCATTGACTTGTTTTTCATGATTTTCTTGCATCACTCTCATTTCTCTTCCCAATTTTTCCTCTACTTCTCTTATTTGCTTTTCCAAATCCTTTTTGAGCTCTTCCATGGCCTGAGACCAATTCATATTTTTCTTGGAGGCTTTTGATGTAGGCTCTTTGATTTTGTTGACTTCTTCTGGCTATATGTTTTGGTCTTCTTTGTCACCAAAAAAAGATTCCAAAGTCTGAGTCTGAATCTGAGACCGTTTTCACTGCCTGTTCATGTTCCCAGCCAACTACTTGACCCTTGAGCTTTTAGTCAGGGTACGACTGCTTGTAGAGTAGAGAGTACTTTGTCCCAAGCTTCAGGGGATGTGCTGCTATTTTCAGAGCTACTTCAACACAGCAAGCTCTGCCACACCAGTGCTCCTTCTCCCCCAAGAACCACCAGACAGGATTGCTGCCCAGATCCAGGCAGGGCAAAGCAGGCTTTGCACTTCCACTCTAATCTGCTGCTTAATTCCTCCCACCAGGTGGGCCTGGGCCAGAAGCAATTGCAGCTGTAGCTCTGGAAGCAGCCTCAGAGCTGCACCATCTCTGCCACCCCTGGGGCAGTGGCCGACCATGAACTCCTTTCACTCTGTCCCAACAGCTTTTCCCACTAACCTTCTCTGTTGTCTTTGGTGTTTGTGGGTTGAGAAGTCTGGTAACTGCCACAGCTCACTGATTCAGGGTGCTACACCTGTTCTGCCTGGCTCCTAGTCTGGTTGGTCCTGGTGCAGCCCAAGCTAGGCTCTGCTCCGCTCCCAGCTCCGTGCGATAGACCCTTCCCAGCACCCATCCAGATTGTCCTGGGCTGGAACCCTGCTTCCTTTTGCTATTTCATGGGTTCTGCCGCTCTAGAATTTGTTCAGAACCATTTTTTATAGATCTTTGGAGGGACCTTGGTGGGGGGGACTTAAGCAAGTCCCTGCTTTCCAGCTGCCATCTTGGCTCTGCCTCCACCCACCCCCCCAATGGCTCTTATTTTTGTAAATTTGCTCTGTTCCGTAAATATTTTAGAAATGAGAACTTTACCAGAAAAACTTGGAGTAAAAAAAAAATTTCCCCAATTTCCTACTTTTCCTTCTAATTGTGGCCGATTGGTTTTGTTTGTGCAAAACCTTTTTAATTTAATGTAATCAAAATTATCCATTGTACTTCCTGTGATCTTATCTAGCTCGTTTGGTCATAAATTCTTCCCCTATCCATTAAACTAACAGGTAATTTCTCACACACTCCTCTAATTTGCTTATGGTATTATCCTTTATGTTTAAATCATACACCCACTTTGACAATATCTTGGTATACAATGTCAGGTCAACCAGCACCCCCTATGTGCCACCCACTCTGATTAGCAGCAGTTGCTGTACTTGCCTTCCTCTCCTGATAAAAGACACAAATGAAGGATACGTTGATACGGTTCCTTCAGATGTTAAAACTGTGAGGAACTAGCTTTGTTTTGAAATCACAACTAACCATAAAGGAACAACTAGCTCTGCTTGCTGGACCATTTGTTTTCTACTCTAAATAGAGGAAAGCAGTCAGTCAGCCAGGCAGCATTTATGAAGTCCCTACTCTGTGCCAAGCGCTTGGGCCACAAAGGCAGCGGTCAGTCCTGCCCACAAGGAGCTCAGTCTGAAGGGAAGACAACAGCATTAGAGCTTCTGGCCGAGGGAGCGGCAGACATAGGGTTTCACTGGTCTAGGGACCTCTCAGTGTAGAGCCTCCTCTGCCCAGTGTAGGTTATCGGCTTCTGTAAGAGCCTCGGAGAGTTGCCTGCCACACCAAAAGGGTTAAGGGGATTGTCTGGGATTGCCAAATCAGTGCTTGTATCAGAGGCAGGCCTTACAAGAGTCCTCTGGAGTCCAAGGCCAACCCATTATTCACCACTCCATACAGCCTCTTCACATTTCACTCTGATAATCCTGTACCTCTCTCATAATGGCAGAAGGACGAATGTGGTAGAGACGAAAAAAAGCACAGATTGAACTTTATTTGGGATGTACATGTGGCTGGATTTCTGCCTTGACTTTTCTTATAATTGGCCCAAGCACTAAATATATGGGACTGTTTTCTTTCCCATTTTTTAGACTGATGATGAAGATGAGTCCTTTGTTCTTGAGGATCCCACTCTGCTAAATATTGACACTTTTGACACGCACTCCTATGACACGTCGTCAGTGGCAAGCTCAGACAGTGGCGATCGAACCAATCTGAAAAGGTAAGTAGGCATCTAGGCCAGTCCAGCAGATGCTGGGAATATTATCTTATTTTAAAGTTGTATATAGTGTCATTGCCAAGTCATGTGCTCGTATTTCTGCATAGGAGGCAGAAGGCGGACTTGATGGGAAGTAATAGACCAGTTGGGCTTTAAAGGTCTTGTAGATGGTTGAGGATTGGGGGCACATGTGAGGGCAGTAACCAAGGAGCCCCCTCTCTCCCCCAGCAGAAGCCACTCAGGCAGCCAGGGAAAGCAAGGCCAGCCCAGCACCCTGTTATGGGGAGGAGAGGTTGGACCTTGTTTGCTCCACTTCTTCCTTCCTGATTTAAAGCCAGCCCCAGCCCCGGCATTCCTGTATTCCCTCAGAGAGGGTTCAGAGGAGAAGCCCGAAGATGATTAAAGGGATGGAAAGGGGACCTTTGACCCTAAATAACTTCATTTTGACTGTCTTTTTTTTCTTCCAAAATTCCTGGGAAGAACATGAAAAGAATAGGGAAGTGGAGAAAGCCTGATGCACATAATTTATTGAATTCATGTGCATTCTCCAGGTTGATGCAGATGTCTGTAACTTTTTAAATGTCTTGGCCATGATGGTTCTGTAGCTCTTAGGTGCTGCTTCTGTAGGACAGGGACCAGGGCTGGCTCTCTTGGGCCTCTCTACCCTACATGCCCCTCGATCCTTAATAAATCCTTTTTTAGTGCTGATGAGAGAGGGAGGGAGGGGGCAGCTGAGCAAAGCAGAAAAAGAAATAAGACTGAGTCTGGGAAGGTGATTCTCTGATACTTAAATGGAGAGGCAGCTTCTTTGGCCCACCTGTCCTTTCAGAAGCTGACCACAGGGGCTGCAGCCCAGTTGGGCACCTTCCCTAAAACGTGAAGAATGAGGAGAGCCAGTTGTGGTGGGAAGAGGTGGGGCAGCAGGGGGCTAGGAGAAAGGGGGATGTTTCACAGTCAGCATTCCAGTGGGCGATTGTGTCATAGGGAGAGGCTGGTCTTCATCTTTGTCAGGCACCATCAAAGAATGGGAAGCACTTATTTTGCTTCTTGGTCTCTCCTGGGGCCAAGGTGGGCTGTCAAGGTGAGCTGGGAAACAGCCTAATGGGATGAGGAATTCTGGGTTTGAACTAGTAAATGACACGCTGCAGTCAGTCAAAATTTCTGCTTCATTTTGGTCTTAAATGTCTTAATTGGCTCCTTTCAAAGCTGCCAGACTTGGCCTTTCAGGTTTTAATCTCCTAATTTTTTGTTCTTTTTAGGAAGAAGAAGCTTCTTGACTCTTTTTCACTCCATGGCTCAGTCATGCGGCATTCACTATTGAAGGGGATCTCGGCCCAGATTGTCTCGGCAGCTGTAAGTGCGGGGTCTCCTTCCCTGGGCTCTGGGGCTGAAGCCACCCAGGGAAGCAAGAAGGGCAGAACTCTGGGCACAGTGCCATCTTTGGCTCCAGGCTTATGGGAAAGGCCTGGCCTGAGTGATTTTGTGTACCTGGATTTGAAGTGCACAGGGTGTTAGCACAGTCATGAGGGGCAAAGTGAAGGGAGGGCGGGCTGATGGAGGCAAGCCGAAACAGGCAGAAAAACAGCCTCTGAGCTAGGAAGTCCTCAGTTCCAATCCTGCCTTTGGCATATCCTGGCTCTTTGTTCATCTCCCCAAGTTCTCGACTTGCCTCGGTAGAGGAAGCCCCCCATGCTCAGGGGACTGTGGCTTTAACCCTGGCCCCTTTCTTCATCTTTCATTTGTTAGCTTGGCTGGTCCAGGAGTGTCTAAGTGAGGGAGGCCATTTCCTACCAAGAGATGGGCATTTGCTTGGTCTGTTCATGTAGGCAAGTGAAAGCCAGTTCAGCTTCATGGCCTGGAGAGAATTGAAGTGGTGTTTAAATATAGGATCCGGAAGGCTGAGGTCAAATGGAAATCATCTCCTGCAAAAAAAAAAAAAATAGAGGTTCGATATATTCTACCCAGGGGCAGCTAGGTGGTGCCATAGTGCACAGAGCACTGGCCCTGGAGCCAGGAAGCCTCATCTTCCTCAGTTCAGATCTGGCTGCAGACACTTACCAGTTGTATGGCCCTGAGCAAGTCACTTAATCCTGTTTGCCTCAGTTTCCCCATCTGTAAAATGAACTGGAGAAGGAAGCCACTCCAGTATCTTTTTTTTTTTTTGGAGGGGGGAAGGCAAAGCAATTGGGGTTAAGTGACTTGCCTAAGGTCACACAGCTGGTAAGTGTGTCAAGTGTCTGAGGCCAGATTTGAACTCAGGTCCTCCTGACTCCAGGGCCGGTGCTCTACTCACTGCACCACCTAGCTGCCCCCCACTCCAGTATCTTTGCCAAGAAAACCCCAAGTGGGGTCAGAGAGTTGTCCACAACAGAAACAGCTGAAGTCAGTATTTTACCTAAACTTTTTTTTGCCCATTTCACAAGAACACATCTGACTTCAGAGCCCTAAGTTGCCATGCCTAGGACCTGGCATCACAGCGCAGGAGAGACAGTGTTGAATTCAGAGCCTCAGGATCAGAGTTCCAGTCCCAGCTCTGCCCCTTGCTGTGTTTCTGACCCCAGGCAAGGTACTTCTCTTAGATTCAATTTTCTTATCTGGAGAAGTGAAGGTGTTGGAGTATCTATCCTCTGAGGTTCTTTGGGGGTCTGTGGTCCATGTAGCTTGAATTTCTGTAAGGTTAATGGGGAATAAGATTTTCCCTGCCCATCAATAGGCCTCACGTGGAGCCCATTAAGGGAAGCTTGCTTGCTTGTAGGAAGGCTTATGCACCTTTTATTAGTTTCTAATCAGGCGCTGAGCCTAAAGAGTTTATATCCTAAGAGGTGAGCTTTTGCTTTGGGGGTTCACTTATGAGAAAGATGTTGTAATTCCCTGGTCGAGACTCTGAGTGGCCGTATGTTCAGAGTTCCCCGACTCCTTACAGGTAAGGACTCTCTCGATCCAGTGGTGGATGTAAAGCTTTGATTCAGGCAGTGGAGCCCTGTCTGTTGGTCTTTATTTCTCTTTTCTGTATTTCCTGTGTTTGTATTTTATGTCATTAAAAAAGAAAGATTGTTGACCCCTGAAACAGCTGTCTTTTCTTAATAAAGCAGATAAAAGAACCTGCACTAGCAGCCATCCTGGCTATGTCAGTGGGGTTGCCATTACACTTTCCAGCTTTCTAGTCATTATCTTTTTTTATATTATGGCAGACTTTTGAGATGCTAACTCAGATTTGGGTGCCCTTTTCTCAGAGTATAATGACTGTTTTGCACTTTCTGTTTGGGCTAGAAAGAAATTCTTTACTTTTTGGAGATGGTGCCAGGTTTGATATGGAATTAGAATGGTCTTAGGAGACTTTAAAAGCATTCCACATCAGAGTTTTCCCAAAGAAGCATCTTGTACCAGATGGCCAACGTCTGGAGCATCCCTCCAACCTGGGCACAGATTGCAGTCGAGGCATGCACTGTGGACAAATGGAGCCAGTTTAGAAAGAGATGGACGGATGATGGAGGGAACTTGGGCAGTTGCCACTCTCTGCCTCTACATAGGACTTAGTCCTCTTTGCTCGGATGGGAACCACCTGTTGGGGGATCACGTTTCCATGACGCTTTCTGAATCTAATCCTCATGTAGGTGATGAAACCCATTCTCCCCTGAATTAAGACAAACCAGAGCAATCATTTGACCCACCTGTTTGGTTTAAAAATATTTTGAATAATCGAGATGGGCTGAAAATCCAGGCCTTGAATAATGATGAGGTAACTCTGTTGCTTTAATGAAGCTTCTTTTTTCTTGGGCAGAGGGGCCGGAGCCCTAATAGGTCCCAGCAGGCTTTTTTCCCTTTGTTCTTCCAGAACGGTGGCCAAGTTCCTCTGGTCCACTCACATGGGCACTGCTTCCAGTGGGCCAGTGGGCTAGGGGGCCGTTATGTGTCCTCTTCATCTCCACTTACCTGCTGGGTCTCTGGTCTCTTGGCCTTGACTGACACCATCATACAACTGCCAAGCTTCAGAGGTGGGCCGGGCATCTAGTTGTGTCCACATTCATAAGGGCGTTCCCAGGACAGCATACCCGGCAAATGGCCAGCTGTTCTTTGATCAAAGAAAGCCCCAGTGAAGGCGACCTCCCTCCCTGCTTTCCTGGCTGCCGCATTTCCCTTTGGACTAGCTTTCCTTGTTGCTCATTTTTCCTCAGTCTTTGAATCTTCCATCCATTGCTCCTACTTCTGCATTTTGGGGCCAAACAAAAAACACTCACCGTTCTTCCGAAAGATGACCATTCAGATATTTAGAGAGAGCTGCCATGTTTCCCTGAGCTTTTTCTTCTGTGCATCCCCATATGTCATGACCTTAACGTCCTTCACCTTCCTGGTTGCCCTCCTCTGGTTTGTTGATGGGTTTTCTAAACCAGTGCTTCTTAAACTTTTTCCACTCATGACCCCTTCAATGCTTCTTAAACTGTGGTCCCCCAAACTGAAGCAGATATGATATGACTAGGGCTGAGTACAGAGGGACTGTCACCTTCTTATTTAAGGAAATGATACCTTTCTTCCTGCAGCCCAAGGTTACACTAGCTTTTAGGCTGCAATTGTATTAAGCTTGGGGTCCATTAAAACCCTTACATCGTTTTCAGGTGAGCAGCTCTTTAACCATGACTCTCCCATCTAGTATTTCTGAAGTTGATATTTTGAACCCACGTGTAAGACTTACATTGATCTATATTCAGTTTTATCTTTTTGTCCCACTGTCCAAGCTTGTCAAAATCTTCCTTGGATTCTGACTCTCTCATCAGTGTATTAGTTCTTCCTTCTGTGTTTGATAAAGATACTATTCATGCATTTATCCAAGTCATTGATAAAATTGCTTAATAGCATTTGGCTAAGTACACATCTCTGGGACCCTTCACCAGAGACCTTTGCCCAAGGTGCCATAACAGTTAATCTGAGTAACTCTTTAGGTCCAGCCGTTCAACCAAGTCTGTATTTCCCAAACTGTGTCTTTGTCCTCCCACATTTCTCCATCTTTTCCATGAGAACAGCATGAAGGGGCTTGCCTAGGACATTGCTAAAATCTAGGCAGACTCTATCTAGCCCTTTCTCCTGACCTGACGTGTCAGCCACCTTGTCACAGAAGTTCATGAGGTTCATCTAATGTGCCTTGACTTTATTGAACCCATGCTGGCACGGGGATCATCGCCTCCTTTCTCCATCTCCTCAATAAGATGTTCTAAAAATACATTCTACAATTTTGCCAGGAATTATTGGACTCAAGCTCACTGGCCTATTGTTTGTGGACTATTTTCTTTCCATTTTTGAAAAGTAGGGCTGCAGGTGCAGTGTTCCAGTCTTGGTGGAGAGGTCTGCTTAGTTTGGCTGAACTGCTTTTTCCCTCTTTGTTTTTTATCCTTTGTGACAAAGGATGCCTCCCCGGACAGGGGAGAGAGAAGGGATACATTCAGAAACAAAGGTGATCTTTTAAAATCGATGTAAAAAAGAATTTTGCAATAAAAAAGAAAATCAGAACCCCCTTTCCCCTTCTACAGCCTTGCCTAGCGGCTCCTGCGTGGCATGATTTTTCACCGTCACTGATGACAGCTGAGCAGTTATATACACCAGTCTATTTAGGACCCCAGGAGGAGTCTCACATGAGCCGGGGGACTTCAGCTCATGGCGGGCTGCCAGGTGCTGTCCGACTCTTCTCATTCTGGTCTCAGCCATCAGTTCTCTGCCATTTTTGTTCCTTCTGTTCCGGTCCAGTATTGAACAGTTCAGCCTTCTCTCCAACCTTCGTTGTCTCATCCACATTGAAAGCATTCCCGTGCCTTATTGGATCCTCTTCTTTCTCCAGGATAGCTGCATAACATGTAGGAGACATTGCATTCCTTTCCCTTTGGACCACGGTATGGGGTAGTGGTTTCAACCATGCTTATAGTCATGAAATTACCCATCAGGGCTTCATGAAGTCTCTAGCCTGGGAGAACAACAATGGAAGACATGTGGGGGTGGTAGCATTCTTGTCTTGTTCTAGTGAGTCTCACTCTTTGGGGTTTTGTGAATGCTACTTTTGTTTGATCTCTGGAGTGTGGTGAATTCATATTATGTTCATTTAGAGAACCGTTTTATTTTGGAATGTCTTTGGAGATCCTAAAAGACCCAGCATGGTGTCCAAAAGTGAGGGCTATAGCTATTGGAGAGCCTGGAGTGTCTCTCTCTGGACTTCCATAACTCCCAAGCCAAGCTGCCTTGCCAGAGGGAGGCCTCAGCGTCTAGTAAAGAGAGCAGAGGACTGACGGGCTCAAGTTCAGAACCCGCCTGGTAAATGGCTGCCTCATGACCAGGTAACTGAGCAAATTACTTACTCCTTCCCAGCCTGAGTTTCCTCTTCTGAAAGATGGGGATGATGGCATCTACAGTGCTCACCCCCCATGCCGCCCCCCCCCCGCCCCAGTGGTTTTGAAGCTCAAATGAGATAGTGGATGCAAAGTGCTGTGCAGACCGTTGAGCACTGATCGAAATGCCAGCTGACCTGATTGCCCATGGTGGTCCTTTAATGGCTTCGGAGGGCAGAGCCTAGGCACAGGGGTGCAGACGACACTTTAGGCTTAGTGTAAAAAATAACTTGCTAAGTATTCAGCATATTTAAGAAAATGGGACGTTTTGAAAGAGTGTGGATTTCAGCTTTGAAGATCTTCAAGCCAAAGCTGGATAATGACTTGTTGAGTAGGTTTTATGGAGGATTCTTTTTCCGGTGTGGATAGGACTAGCTGGCCCCTGAGCTTCCTTCCAAATGCAACATCCTGTGATCTCTTCCATGTGCAAATTGCCATCCATCTACCTTTTCTCCATCTACCCATGTGACTCCTGTCCATGTCCTTTGATAATAAATAAATGAATGCCCTGGGGAAGATTTTGCTTCTTGGGGTCTCCTTTCTATTTGTAAACCCATTTATCTGACTTTAAAAAACGTATTTACTTATTTTTAGCTTTCATTTTAGAAAAATTTTGAGTTCCGAACTCTCTCCCTCCCTCACCCATTGAGTAGGCAAGAGAGGAAAGAAATATGATATCATTTATCTGAGCAAAACATCTCCATATTAGTCATGTTGCCAAAAAAAATGCTGGAAAAGTAGAGTAGAAGATTATGCTTCCATCTGTACTCAGACCCCATTAGTTCTTTCTTTGGAGGTGGCATTATCTTGGATCATTGTGTTGATCAGAATAGGTAAGTCATTCACAGTTGATCATCATATAGTATTGCTGTTACTGTGTACAACATTCTTCTGGTTCTGTTCACTTTACTTTGTATCAGTTCATGTGAGTCTTCCCAGGTTTTTCTGAAAGCATCACCCTCATCATTTCTTATAGCACAGTAGTATTCTATCATAATCATATGCCACAACTTGTTCAGCCATTCCCCAATTGATGGGCATCCCCTCAGTTTCTAATTCTTTGCCACTGCAAAAAGAGCTGCTATAAATATTTTTGTACAAATAGGTCCTTTTCCTTTATCTTTGCCCTCTTTGGGATATGGACCTAGTAGTATTACTGCTGAATCAAAGGTTATACACAGTTTTATAGCCCTTTGGGCATAGTTCCACATTGCCCTTTAGAATGGTTGGATCAGTTCATGAGTCTTCTAGTAGTGCATTAGTGTCTTAATTTTTCCGCATCCCCTCCCACAGTTATCATTTTTCTTTTCTGTCACATTAGCCAATCTGATAGGTATGTAGTGGTGCCTCAGGGTTGTTTTCCTTTGCAATAGTGATTTAGAGCATTTTTTCATATGATAATAGCTTTGATTTCTTCGTCTGAAAACTGTCCATATCCTTTCACCATTTATTTATTGGGGAATGACTCATATTTTTATAAATTTGACTCATTTCTCTATGAAGCCTTTATCAAAGAAACTTGCTATAAAATGTTTTCCTCAGTTTCCTGTTTTTTTCTAGTTTTGGCTGCATTGGTTTTGTTTGTGCAAGAACTTTTAAATTTGATGTAATCAAATTTATCCATTTTACATCCTGTAATGCTCTCTGTCTCTTTTGTCATAAATTCTTCCCTTATCCATAAATCTGACAGGTCAAATATTCTATGCTCCCCTAATTTGCTTGTGATAGTATCCTTTATGTTTAAATTATGTCTCCATTTTGACCTTGGTACATAGTTTGAGATATTATTCTATACCTAGTTTCTGCCAAACTGCTTTCCAGTTTTCCCAGCAATTTTTGCCAAATAGTGAGTTCTTGTCCCAAATGCTTGGAACTTTGGGTTTGTTAAACACTAGATTACTGTAGTGCCTTACGATATATTGTGTGCCTCATCTATTCCATTGATCTACGACTCTGTTTCTTAGCCAGTACGAGATTGTTTTGATGATTACTGCTTCGTAATACAATCTGAGATCTAGAACTGCTAAGCCACCTTCCTTCACATTTTTTTCATTAATTCCCTTGATATTCTTGACCTTTTGTTCTTCCAAATGAATTTTATTATTTTATCTAGCTCTATGAAATTTTTTTTGGTAACTTGATTGATATGGCACTAAATCAGTAGATTAATTTAGGTATAATTGTATTTTCTATTATTGGCTTGGCCTACCCATAAGCAATGAATATTTATCCATTTGTTTAGATCTGACTTTATTTGCATGAAAAGTGTTTTGTAATTGAGTATTTTATATTGTCTGCAGTTATTTTAAGTGGAATCCTTCTTTCTATCTCTTCCTGGGTTTTGTTTGTAAAATAGAAATGCTGATGATTTATACGGGATTATTTTATATCCTTCAACTTTGCTGCAGTTGTTAATCATTTCAATTAGTTTTTTAGTTGATCCTCTAGGATTCTCTAAGTGTACCATTGTATCATCTGCAAAGAGTGTTAGTTTTATTTCCTTTTTGCATATTCTAATTCCTTTGATTTTTTTTTCTTCTTTTATAGCTATAGCTAGCATTTCTAGTACAGTATAAAATAATAGTGGTTATAATGGGCATCCTTGCTTCACGGAAACCCAGATCTTAGTGGGAAGACTTTTAGCTTATCTCCATTACAGGTAATGCTTGCTGATAGTTTTAGAAAGATACTACTTATTTTAAGGAAAGCTCCATTTATTCCTATGCTTTCTAGTGTCATTAATAGAGAATGAATGTTGTATTTTGTCAAAAGTTTTGTCTGCTTCTGTTGGTGTAATCATATGATTTTTGTGGTTTTTGTTACTGATCTGGTCAGTTATACTTATAGTTTTCCTAATATTAGACCAGCCCTGCATTCCTGGTACAAATCCCACCTGGTCATAGTGTATGATCTTTGTGATATAGTGCTGTAATCTCCTCGCTAGTATTTTATTTAACATTTTTTCTTCAGTATTCATTAGGGAAATTGATCTATAGTTTTCTTTCTCTGTTTTTGCTCTTTTTGGCTTAGGTATTAGTACCATATCTGTGTTGTAAGAGGAATTTGGTAGGACTCCTTCTTCACCTATTTTTCCAAATAGTTTACGTAGTAATTCTATTCATGGTTCTTTAAATGTTTAGTAGAATTCACTTGTGAATCCATTCGGTCCTGGTGATTTTTTTTTTGGCGGGGGTGGGGTAGCTTATTGATGACTCGTTCAATTTTTTTTTTTATCTTAGGACAGGATTTTTTAGGTATTCTCTTCCTTTTCTGTTAATCTGGGCAATTTATATTTTTGTAAGTATTCATCTATTTTTTCTTATTGTCTTTTTTTGTCATTCAAGAATTGTCATTCTTATTGTCAAATTGTTATTTGTTGGCATATAATTGGGCAAAATAGCTCCAAATAATTGCTTCAATTTCATCCTCATTGGTGGTGAATTCACCCTTTTCATTTTTGATAGTGGTGATTTGGTTCTTTTCTTTCATTTTTTAAAAATTAAATTATCCAGTGGTTTATCTATTTTATTGGTTTTTTTTTTTCATAAAACCAGCTCCTAGATTTATTTTTTATTCAATGATTTTCTCACTTTGAATTTTATTAATCTCTCCTTTGATTTTCAGGATTTCCAATTTGGTGTTTAATTGGGGATTTTTAATTTCTTCTAGTTTTTTTTTTTCATTGATCTGTTGTTTCTCTCTTTTATCAGTGTAAGCATTTAGAGATATAAATTTTCCCCTAAGTACTACTTTGGTTGCATCCCATAAATTTTAGTATGTTGTCTCATTGTCATCATTGTCTTTAATGAAATTATTTATTGTTTCTATAATTTGTTCTTTGATCCACTCATTTTTAGGATTAAATTATTTAGTTTCCAATTAATTTTTAATCTGTGTTTCCTTAGCCCTTTATTGAATATGATTTTTATTGCATTATGATCTGAAAAGGATGCATTTAATATTTCTGCTTTTGTGCATTTGATTGTGAAGTTTTTTATGCCCTAATACATGCTCAGTTTTTGTGAAAGTGTCATGTGCAGCTGAAAAAAAGTTATAGTCCTTTCCATTCCTATTTAGTTTTCTCTAGACATCTAGCATATTTAAATTTGCTAAAAGTCTGTTCATTGCCATAACTTCTTTCTTGTTTATTTTATATTTAGATTTATCTAGTTCCGAGAGGGGAAAATTGAGGTCTCCCACTAGTATAGTTTTACTGTCTTTTTCATTCTGTAATTCACTTAACTTTTCCTTTAAGAATTTGGATGCTCTACCATTTGGTCAACTTCATTGGTACCTTCATATGGTATCTTTTAGCAAAATGTAGTTTCCTTGCTTATCCTTTTCAGTTAAATCCATTTTTTCTTTTGCTTTCTCTGGGATCATGGTTGCTACAGTTGGGTTGTTGTTGTTGTTTTTTTACCTCATCTGAAGCATAATAGGTTCTGCTCCAGCCCCTTATTTTGACTCTTTGTGTCTCTCTGTTTCAAGTGTGTTTCTTGTAAATAACATATTGTTGGATTCTGGTTTTTAATCCATTCTGCTATCTGCTTTCATTTTATGGGTGAGTTTATCCCAGTCACATTCACAGTTATGATTACTAACTGTGTATTTCCCTCCATCCTATGTTTCCCCTGTTTATCCTTCTCCCTCCCACCCCCCCCCTCCTGTCCCTCCTCACCACTGCTTCCCTTAATCTACCTGTCCTATCAACCCAGCATCCCCTCCCCTTTTACTTCCCAGTTGGATAAACTAGATTTCTATACCCAACTGAGTGCCTATGTTATTCGCTTTTTGAACCAGTTCCAATGAGGGTGAGGTTCAAGCATTGCCCACCCCCCCCATTTTCCCTTGCCACTGTAAAAGCTCTTCCTTGTGTGTCTGTTTTATGTGAGATAATTTTTGAAACTCTTCCTCTCCCTCCTCCCAGTGCATCCCTCTTTTTCACCCCTTAATTTTTTCTTTGAAATCATCCTATCGTAGTCAACTCACACCTGTGCCCTCTGTCTATGTATACTCCTTGTGACTTCCCTAATAATGATAACCTTCTTAGGAGTTACAAGTGTCTTCTTTCTGTATAAGAATGTCTACAGTTTAACCATATTAAGTCCCTTAAGATTTCTCTTTCATGTTTACTTTTTTCTGCTTCTCTTTAGTCTTGTGTTTGAATGTCAGATTTTCTATTCAGCTCTGATATTTTCATGTTTTCCCCAGAAGGATTATAGTCAGTTTTGCTGGGTAGGTTATTCTTGGTTGCAGTCCTAGCTCCTTTGCCTTCTAGAATATCATATTTTCTTCTCCTTTAATGTGGAAACTGTTAAATCTTTTGTGATCCTGACTGTGGTACCATGATATTTGAATTGTTTCTTTCTGTGTGCTTACAATATTTTCTCCTTGACCTGGAATCTTTGAAATTTGGCTCTAATATTTTTGGGAGTTTTCATTTTGGATCTCTTTCAGGAGTTAATCAATGGATTCTTTCAATTCTATTTTATCCTATTATTCTAGAATATCAGGGCAGTTTTCCTTGATAGTTTCTTGAAATATGTCTATACCTTTTTTTGATCATATCTTTCAGGTAGTCAATAATTCTTAAATTATCTCTCCTCAGTGTGTTTTCCAGATCACTTGTCTTTCTGATGAGATAGTTCACATTTTGTCCTATTTTTAAATTTTTTTGTCTTTGTTTTATTGTTTGTTGGTGTCTCATGGAGTCATCAGCTTCCACTTGCCCAATTCTGATTTTTAAGAAATTATTTTCTTTGGTGATCTTTTGTACTTCCATTTTCATTTGACCGATTCTGTTTTTTAAGGAGTTCTGTTCTTCAGTGAAACTTTGTGCCTCTTTTGCCATTTGGCCAATTCAGTTTTATAAAGTATTATTTTCTTCGGTATTTTTGTGCCTTTTTTTTTAACCAAGCTGTTGACTTTTCATAGTTTTCTTATATCACTCATTTCCCAATTTTTTCTCTACCTCTTTCATTTGATTTTTAAAATCCTTTTTGAGCCCTTCCAGGAATTCTTGTTGGATTTGTGTCCAATTCACAATTTTCTTTAAGGCTTTGCTTTTAGAGATTTTGACATTAATGTCTTCTGAATTTGTCTTGATCTTCCTTGTTGCCGTGGTAGCTTTTTATGGTCAGGTTCTTTTTTTCTTATTGTTTGCTCATTTTTTTCAGGTTATTTCTTATTTTTAACTTTATGGTACAGTTGGGCTCTGTTCACCTGGGTTTGGAACAGGTGTTGGGGGCCACTATCCTAAGCTTCAGGCTTTTTCATGCTGCTGTTTTCAGAGCTAGGTCTGGGGTCTGTAAGTTTTCAGTGTTCTCAAGGTGATGAGAATCAGGGAAAGGTGTGGCCACTGCTTTCCTAGTAGGCACTTTGGTCTCTACCCAGATGGGGCCCCTCTTACTTTGCAACTACAAGTGCTAGTTCTCCTCTTGGCCTCAGAACCACGACCTACAACTGTGTATGGACAATGCAGCAGGGTCTTGAACCCAGTGCCAGCAAAGGGTCTCCTGTAATCTCTTTCTGAACAGTTGTCTGACTCCCTTACCATCTCCAGGTTGAGAGCTCGTGGCACTGCCAGTGCCATCACAGCGTCCTCCAAAGCCTGCTGCTGCTGCCACTGTGTATGTTGTGCTCTGAGCTGGCTCTGACCCCGACTTGCACATCTTTTTTGCCGACCTCTTAAGTCATCTTGGGCTGGAGAACTCTTAGTCTGACCTTTTGTAGGTTTTTCCATTCTAGGATTCGTTTTGAAGCATGATTTCAAAGTTGTTTGGAGGGGAATGTTGGGAGAGTTCCGCTGAGTTGCTGCCTAAACTCTGCCATCTTGGTGCAGCCCTACATTTTTATTTAAATAAATGTCTTGATAACTACGTTTCAGTGAAATGGGTTTCCTTTGTAATCCTACGTACTAGAGAACGAACTTCCAGGTGGGTATGGCGGCACACACCTCTAATGTTTATCTGCCTTTTTCACCCCCGTTTAGGATAAAGTCGATGCTGGCTTACCCACTGCAATCGTAAGTGTACACTTTTTTCTGTCTTCATCAGAGCAAAGTAATTGTTGTTCCTTGTTTTTCTAATTGTTAATGTTTGCGCTGTCTGCATTTCTGAGACAGATTTTACTGGCTGGTTTCCATGATCAGTAGGTTTATCACATGTCACAGTTCAGTGTATTTTGGTGGTTCTTGTAGCCATTTAGAAGGACCATACCTGAAAAGCTCCCTGTTCCCTAAGCCTTGTGTTACGTCCCATGGAGCAGGGGCCAAGTGTGACTGGGCACAGAGGGGTAGCCAGGCCATCTATTGGTCCCTCACTGGACCAGGCGGTTGGTCAGGAGTTGGAGGGGGGTGGAGGATGGGCAGGGGAAGGGGATAGACACAGTGAGACCTCCTCTTTGAACATTGCTCCCTTTCCTTTTGTCCCCAGGCCGTGTCCAGTCTGATCGCAGTGGGGACTTCTCATGGATTGGCCTTAATCTTCGGTAAACACATTAACCGTTGTGCTTCCTTAAATGGGGAGGGAATATATCCGTGGGAGATGGGATGTCCTGAAGCACCGTTTGGAAACTGGCTGAGGAACCCGCATCTCCCTCATTAAGCCCACCAGCCTCATCTTCCCTCCACGCCGTATCTTGGGTTATAGCCTGCTGTGCCCCATCAGTGCAGGCCAGTGGTTTGGGGGTCCAAGGACTTGGGTAAAGATCCTGGCTCTGCTCCATAGGCCTGTGTGACCTGGGGAAGTAATTTAACCTTTCTGGGCCTCAGTTTCCACAGCTGTAAAATAAGAGAACTGTACTAAAGGACCTCTAAGGTCTCTTCTGGATCCAACCCCGTGATCCTCTTACCTGGAGTCTAGTAAGACTAAGAGGAACTTAACAAGTTAGAAGTAGGGTGGCCTAGTGGACAGAGCACCAGATTTGGAGTTGGGTGGATTTGGTTTTAAATCCTGCCTCTAACATCAAAGTAGCCTTGTGACCCTGGGCAAGTCCTGTGACTTCTCAGAGCCTTGTTTTCCTCATCTGTAAAGTGGGCGTAACTGAAATAATGAGTGTAAAGCCCTCCTCAGACTCTCCCCTCTCTAACAGTGTGAGCTGCTGTGGGTAATGAGGACACCAGAGACTGAGGATCGTTTTCACCCAGTCGGTGCCCCTGCCTCCAGGAGGACTTTTCCCATCTGGTCTTAGAGTCATGAGCAGCCTTGTTCCTAAAGATTTCCAGGGAAGAAGGTGCTGAACTGCCCCCTTCCTGGACTTCACTGTCTTTAACACTGTCAAGTTTTCTTTGTGTCTGTTGTGAGGGCCCCTCACTGGAGAATGTTGTGTTCTTCCTCCTTGATGCCCGAGGAGAGCCTTCAGTCCTGTCTCATGCACTTGTACTTGGAACGCTCAGCATCAGCCGACCACCCTTGGGCCACGTGTCCTGATGATCCTCGTCAGTGTTTCCTCAGGGACAGCCCCTCTTATATGGAATGTCCCACTGGGCACAGTGTGGGTTTGAATGGGGTTATGAACTGCCACATGGCTCCTCTCTGCTGACCTTGCCATACTCTCGGGTCACCTTCTGCCAGCGGCCACCAAGGCCACTCTTTCACCCTAGGAATGCAGGGCCACGTGTTTCCCATTGTCCACGTCAGCTGTTGGCCTTCCCTTCCTTAACGCTGCTTTGGCAAGAAATGCTCGTGTAAAAGACATTTTAAGTATTCTCCTAGACAGTTGAGGTGGAAGCCCACATTAATAAAAGAGAATATTGGCCATTGCAGAAAGGCCTTGGAAGGAATTCTGAGAGGCAGAGATCACAAGCTGCAAAATGGAGACGCAGAAGAAAGGGGTGGAAGGAAATAGAAAAAATAGGACTAACCCTAATGATCTTAGTTCACATTTATCTATGTCCCCCCTTTTTCTAATGTCACTCATTGGTTCTACAGAGACCTGAGGTTAGAGGCAGTGATGTCAAGAGGGTCTGTAGGTAGCACAGAACACTGCTAATAACAGATCAGCCAGTCGTTACTTTGGGATGCCATGACTTCCCAGTGGGCTTTAGCGAAAGTTTATCAAAGATGTCTCACCAGATACCATCCATTGAGGCATCTTCCTGCGGGTGCTCCTGCCTACAGAGGGTTTTTATCCAAGCCACCGTTGAGCAATGCCAGCATCATCACCCCTAATTTACAGATGAGGAAACTGAGGTGAGAGAGCCACCCCCACAGCCTCACGAGGAAGCCATGCATCCAACCCAGCGCCTCCCTCCTTCCACCATGCCACGCAGCCTCATCTTGCTACATTTTCATCTGCCAGAAAACCTCACTTTAAATGCAGTTTGTCTTCATTCATCTTGGCTGTTCTCCGTTTCTCATGGTCACATTTACTCTCTTTCAGCCTTCTTTGGTCGCTTGGCAGTGCACCATAGGCTTGTCATGCCCACACATTAGTCTCATAAAATCTCTTCCTTGACAGGAGCTAAGTGGAGTCCACTACATATATCTCTTAGTCCTTGGGTTCTTGGGGCCCAGTGCTTGATTTCCTTCAGGGCCAGGAAGGTTTCCCATAGCATGTACTAGTCCAAAGGATGAGGACATTGGTAATGTTCACTTTCCATTCCATGCCCTCAAGAAAAACAAATTTTGCCAATTGGAATATTTTGGGAGAGTATGTTAATATATTCTGGCCATAATTTATAATGGTGAAATTTAATAAATGCACCTCATCAATTACTGTAAATTTTTAATGTTTGGATAATGAGGTCTTGTCAAATGAATTAAAAATCCAATTGAAGGCCCTCAAAGAAATTCTAGTCTGTTGATTTGCTGGGAAGTGCTGAAGGTTCTTGAGGCCTGCGTGAGGTTACATCTAACCTTTTCATTGATAGTCATGGGAGAGAGTATCAGATGTTGAATTCTAATTATATAAGCATCATTTAGCTTCTCTCTGAAATACAGATGGCTTCATTAACAAGTAATCATTTTAAAGAGAGACAATTCACTATCTGTAGATAAGAAAACAACAGATGAGTAACAGATTCTGAAATGTGAAGATAGGCCACCTTTTCTGGAATTCCAGGGTAGACAACTTGTGTAGCATATTCAGGGTTTACTTTGGGGTAGGGACTCATGAACACTGACCTCTCTTTGGGGCTTGGAGGTTGGTTCTCTTAGCACGTGAGCTTTCTTCTCTTGTAACTCATTTCTGTGTTTTTCATTTGAACGTCCTGATCCTTCCCATGTCCCCAGGAATGTTTACACATTCTCTCACTTCTCAAACCAAATGCCTCAGATTCTGCATGAAGGCTAGAAATACTAGTTGGCCAGTAGGGCTCTGGTCATGTTGTCCCCACCGCCAAGGCTCCTCACTCCCTGGCCTCTATAGTTAACCAGACAAGCCGTCATGATGGGCTTGGAAATTGACTTCTTGCTTTTCTTTCTTTCTCCATCTTTTTCCCATGGACCGAAAAAGGAAAAGGTACAGTGAATGTGCGTTGTGCATGTGGCCTGCATGGCTTCCTCTCTTTCTTTTGGCCTGGTAGAGTGCTCCGAGGGAGCAGAGCCCCACGCCAGCTAGCCTGACAGCAGAGCTGGCACTGGTGGGCTGGGCTAGGGGAGACTGAACATGGCGAGGCCCCATGGAAGGCTGCCTTTGGTAAACGCACCAATCTGTGTGGATAGCGGACCATCCTCAGCTAACTGGCAAGGGCTTGCCTGGACTGCTTGGAGTGTCCATGGCCAGAGAAGTGGGGCGCAGACACTTCCTGAGGACCATTCTGCCCTCTCCTCCTCTTCCCTCCATGCTCAAGGCAGGAGGGCTTTAGAAGCTCAGGCAAGAATGTGGGTGTTTGTTTTCTTCCTCTCTTTACACACGGAGCTAAAGAGAGAGAGATGCCCACAGCCTAAGAAATGGAAAGATTGAACAGTATTCTTTCAGAGACATGTTATCATGTTTGAGAGGTGTTTTTACCTTGGAAAGGTTTTTGAAACTTGCACATCTGGGGTGGGGACGAGAAATGATTGAATTTGGAGTTGTGGAAAGAAGAGTCACAGGAGCAAGTAGAGAATTCAGCCATTCAACATGAGGTTGGGTGACTGCATTATCTACGTTGGCATTTACCCGTGGCTCTTGTGGGCTCCGCAGAAAACTACTGGCTAGTTCCATTTGTTTCCCAATTGGGTATACTCAGGGATTGCCTAAGAATAATATTAGCCTAAGGAAAAGGTAATTAGAAATATGTGTTGTAAAATGCGTATATACATATGTATATATATTACATATATGTATATGTGTCTATATATCTGTATCTCTAGTTCTCTACAGAGGGATAGACATCTATATTAAGTGAGATGTCTTAGAATCTAGTTTAGAGGAATTTTGAATTATTAGTGTTACATAGCGTCTCAATGTTTATTGTAGGTATTTTAGTGATAGGGACTGGCCCTGTGATTTCATTGGTATAGGGAATTATTGCTGGGTGAGGAGGGTCTCTTGATCAGTGCAGGTCAGCCTGCCCTTCGACGTGTAGATTTAGAGTTACCAAGAACAGAGATGTCCGTGAATTCCCAGCCAGATGAAATCAGGGAGTGTTTAACAGATTAAATAAAAATACGATACAACATATCACATAGATAATGTTCACATGTGGTTTTCTATGTCAGCATGAGGCTCATGAAGGCCTCTTTCTATTTGACTTTGGCACCACTGACCTAGAATCCTCAGAGGTGAAGGACTTTCCTGGGGTCCCACAGCCCAGGCTTTGGCAGCGCTAGACCGTAAATCTTCCTGGCTCTGAGGCTGCCTCTAACCACTATCCCCTCCTGCCTTTCATTGGCATTATAATGAATAAAAACAGTAATATCATACTAACAGTGCCACCTCACATTACATTCAGAAGTCTTAGGCTTTACTGTTCTACAGTGCTTTGTACTTTTCAAAGTGTTTTCGCATATTTGTTACTTACAACCACTCTGGGAAGAAGGTACAAGTATTACCCCAGAGATGAAATCACTTGCCTAAGACCCCACAGCCAGTTGGTGACAGCACCTAGGGCTTGGGTCTTCAGACACCTAATCAGATGGTCTTTCTGCTTGATTGTCTCTGCCTGACAGAATGTGCCATTTGGGATGGCTCTTAACATGGTGGTCCTTTTCTATCAGAGAACGGGAGAAGGCTCCCTCTTGTGGCACTGAGGTGAAAAGGAAAGCAGCCCAACAGTTGGGAGGGTTGGAATGAGGAGAGGGAGCTGGCCCCTACAGGCTGCCTGCATTGTGTCAGCACAGGCCCTGGTGGTTTCTCTCCATGGCAGTGGGGCCGTGTCTTTATCAGCAGGGACAGTGTTTGGATTTAACTGCTCCTCAATGGTTGATCGAGGCCTGGTGCTCCCTTTGTCTTGACTAACTAGAAAGCCTTAGAGAGCCCTTCCCATTCAGAGGTTCCCAAATGGCACACCCTAATTAGGAATCAGGGTCACAGAGAGGCGAACATTACTGAAACAACTCTGCAACAAAGAGGGAGGGCTTTTATAGAGTTGCTTTTGCATCATTGGTGGATCTTAGAATTGTTCTCAGCCCAGTTTATTTCAGAAAGCCTCAGTTGTGATCATGGTTCTTATAATTCTGAAAGTTAGTGCTGACTTTCCTTCCTCGACATTTGAAGTCTGCCATGTTGTGAAAGCGTCATGGAAGAACTGCTGAGCATTAAATGGGTCTGAAGCTTATCATTGGGTGAGATCTTTAAGCAGATGAAGGAAGGCCTTCTGGCACTGCTTGGTGATCCCTCTTTTGCCCACCTCTGGTTGGGGGGTAGCAGTTCCAGCCTTAGTTGGGGGGTCTGTTCCCACTTGTACACAAGGTGCCATTTATGGCCCTCTTCTCCCTTTCTGTTTCTTTTCAGCCCAGGCTCCTGCCTGATTCAAATGGCCTAAGCTAGAGGTGTATAGAGCCCCTTGTTTTCTGACTGATCTAGTATGATAGCCTATAACCTAATGCCTCAAAGTCTCAAGGATCTTTGAAAAACTGGGTACAAGTAAGAACATGGGGAAGGAGGGACCCTTATCAAAGGATGGCAGCACTCTCATCTGTGAATCTGTGAACAAAAAAAGTATCTGTCTATGAAATTCCTGCTATGTGCCAAGCACTGGGGCACCGATATAGAAATAGAAAAGGCTGGATAATCATTGCTCTCTCATGGAGGGCGATGATGGCCTGTCACAGAATGTTGAACTGCAGGACGAACCAAAGGCCAGAGGTTTAAGCGTGCTGTGGCATGTGGACAGCAAGGCCCAGAGGAGGTTTGGGTGAGGTGGGGCGTGGCCGCTGACTTTAAGTATGCAAAGGATTATGGAGGGAGAGGGGTCAGGTTTGTCCTGCTTGGCCAGAAGGGGACTAGGAGAAATGAGGGGAAGGTGTGGAGAGGTGGGCTGAGCAGCAGCCCCACGTGAGGGAGAACTTCTATCATACTGTGCCCAAGGGGCACGGCAACCTGAGGAGATGTGGAGAACGTCATTCAAGTGGGACCTTGTTACCATATGGGCACTCTTCCTTATTGACCAGAAATGTTTGTGCTCAGCTTGGGCGCAATCTTGTTCGTGGGTTTGGTTCTTAATAATTTGTGGACATTCCATAAAACGCAACCCATCCTCAAAGAGTGAAGATTTGTCCCCACTTGGCTTATTTACCAGTATGGGCCGGAAGCTCTGGGAGGGTTCTATAAGACATGATCCAGACACATTCTGGACAATTTCTGTATCTTTGGAGGGAGCGCGTAGTTCTCTGCTGTGAGGATTTTGAAGGGGAAAGTGGCCAGTAGAACATTGATGTTCTTGGGCATTTGTTAAAACGTGGGTCATACTCTTTGAGGGTAGAAACTTATGGGAGGAGTTGAATGGGAATAGTGAGATTGATACCCAATAAAAGGTGAAAAGAGAAAGGGAAGAACATCAGAGAATCCTTGGAAACCACCACAGGGAGCAGAAGGAGGTGGCTCTGAAGCGGGGCCAGAACCACTGGACTGACAGACCCAGCCATGTGGGAGCCTTGTCTTCTGTTCTCTGGAGCAGCAACTGGGCGTTTGCTGACCTTTGTCAAGTTCCTAATGATCAGGAATTTTTTTAAATGTCCTGCTACTTTGGGATTGTACTTTCCTGTTGGCAAAGAAATGTAGTTTTATAATCTTTAGATACGTAAAGTAATTAGAATTAGGCCAGAGGTGTGACCTGCCAGAAGGCCCACGAGCACTTGCTTTAATGAACAAATCAGAGTAATTTAACATGAACACATCAAGTTGTGGGGGACAAAGGTGGTGCTTCTCCACCCTCATGAAATGCAATTCTCTTTATAGATGCAGGTGGGGCAACTTGGCTCTCACTTACAAAGCTTCTGGGGTACTGAGAATGTAAGTGACTGAGCCAGGATCACACAGTTGGTGTGTGCCAAAGGCAGGTCCGTCTAACTCCAATGAGATCTCTCATTCTGCGCACACACACACATACACACACGCACACACACACCCCACTGAACAGGAGGAAAGCAGGCCTGTTCTCAGTGGTGCAGTGGATAGAGTTAGGGCCTGGAGTTAGGAAGTCCCAAGTTCAAATCCAGCCTCAGACGCTAGCTGTGTGACCTTGAACAAGTCACTTAACCTGTGTCTGCTTCAGTTTCTTTCTTATCTATTATCTGTTTTCCAGGGTTATTGTGAAGATAAAAGCCAGGGAGCGTTTGTAAAGCACTTTGCAAACCTTAAAGTACCATATAAATGCCAGTAATTGGTATTGGTAATAATAATGGATAGGGTGCTGAAAGCAGGAAGACCTGGGTTCAAGTCTTGCCTTTGACATTTATTGGGTTTCCATGGGCAAATTGCTGTACCTGTCTAGGCCTTGGTTTTTCCTTCTATAAAATGGGATCACATTATCCTCTGCCCAGAGTGGTCATGAGGCCCAGCCTATGGGAAACACATCCATTATTGGCACATAAGCTGGTGTTTCTGAGGTGCTGGAAAGTGTTCCTCACTCCTCTTGTCCCTGTCTGGCAGCTCCCCGGCCTAAACACTTCATTCATTTGGTTCACGAGCTTGATTGATGCCATAGGGAAGTAAACTTCAGTTTTACCTTTGAGCAAAGTAACACATTCTGGCTTAGTGGAGTCCAGATTACTGAGGCTTTTGAAGGGCCCAGGAGGAGATCGTGTTCTGAGGTAACATGGCACTATCAAACAATGAATAAGAAATCAATAAGTATAGAAGAGACAAAAGCTAGACCATTTACCCAGGGAGCCCCAGTGCTGGCATTGACGAGGCTTCCCTGAGGAGGCCTCCACCACACTCTGAGATGACACTGTCCTCGGTGCCATCAACGATGACCTCAATTGAGGAGCGTGCCTGGCTTAGGGTTTGAGGGAAGCTCACCACACTCAGAAGCAAGGCCGAGGCCCGCTCTGGCCTGATCTCTGTCGCAGCCTCAGCCCCTTTTCCTCTTTGCCTGATCTTGCCCTGTCCCCGTTCTAGCCTGAGCAGCAGATGCAGCTGTGGAGGCGGGAGGTGGGAGGATACAGAATGCACAGGGGTGCTGACAGAGCCCCGCAAAGGGCTCCAGACCAACAAGGAAAGGCAGTTTGCCTCGCCTGCCCCCCACGTTCTCCGTCCCTGGTTCCAGCCAGCGCCTCCATGACCGAGGACGTCTTCTCTTTTGTGGTCCCCAGATCAGAATCAAGCCCTCCGCCTCTGCCTGGGCAGCACCAGCGTCGGGGAACAGTACGGGGCCATCTCCGCTCTCAGCATCAACCACGACTGCTCCAGACTTCTCTGCGGCTTTGCCAAGGGCCAGGTAAGACAGGCCGTCTTGGTGGCCGCTCTGTGCGGTGACTGCCCCTGGGCGGGCTGTTGTGCATGTCCCACAGCAGCCATGTCCTCAAGCCAGCTAGAGAGACTGGAGCTCAGGAGAACCTGGGCTCAAATACGGCCTGCAGGACAGCACCGCGGCTCCTGTCTCTAGCCTCAGTTTCCCCATCTGTAGGACAAAGGGATTGGACTGCCTGCCTGCATGTCTGTCTGTCTGCCTATCTGTCTTTCCATCTGTCTGCCTTTGTGTCTGCCTGCCCATCTGTCTGTCTGCCCACCTCCCTGTCTGCCTTTGTATCTCCCTGCCTGCCTGCCTGTCTGTCTGCCCGCCTCCCTGTCTGCCTTTGTGTTGGCCCGCCTGCCTCGCCTGCTTCTGGAATTGCTGCCTGGTGCCTGAACACTAACGTGCTCAGGGCTGTCTCCTCACTTCTCATCTGTAGGGAGCCTGCTCCAGGAATGCAGACTTGGTACAATTTATACTAGTCCTACGGGGGCTCTTTCAGTAAGATAAACAAACCCTCAGAGGGATTTCTGGGCATACTTGGCACCAGGCTCAAGAGCGAGCAGAAGCCCTGTGATTTGGCATCCTCTGCCTGTCCTGGGAGCCCAGCATCCTGCCTGCGCAGGCCTTCACTCTCAGCAGTTTTTAGTCATGTTTTCCATTGAATTCTTTTGTAAACCAAAGGGAGAATATTTCCTCCAGAAGTTGGATGCTATCACCACCACCACCACCACTTATAGAGCTCTTTAAGGCTTCCAAAGCACTTCGCAAATATGATCTCATTTAATTCTTACCACAACCCTGGCAGGCAGGTGCTGTTATCTCCATCTCATAGATGGGGTAGGTGATTTTCCCGAGGTTTGAACTCGGGTCTTCCTGACTCCAGCGTGCTCTGCATTGTGCCACTGGGCGCCTCTCCAAAGGGTTTACATTCTGACAAAATATTGATTAGGTAATATTGCGTCTCATGTTCCTCTGAGAGTCTAGGGGTTCTTAACCTGGGGTCCCTGAACTTGTTTTCTTTTTTTCACCTTTTAATAACTATTTCAGTATAATTGGTTTTTTGTGTAATCCTTTATATTTTGTTTTATGCATTTAAAAGCACACTTCTGAGAAGGGGTGGGGGCGGGGTGGGGGGTTCATAGGCTTCAATGACCCTCTGCCAAAGAGGTCTGCGAACCCTGCCCCACAAAAGATAAAACCCTTGTCTTTGTGCTTTGAGGTTTACAAATCAGTCTCTTTGTCATGACTCTGAGGTTGGTAGTGCAGTCATTACCAGCCTTGTTTTTCAAGTTGAGTAAACTGAGTCTCCAAGAGGCAGGGACTGATGGCCCCACCTGTGGTCATGGTGAGCATCTGAGCCAGAATTTGGACCCTGATCTTCCTTGCCTTGAGTTGCAGTATCTCTCCACAATAATATACTAAGCTTAGTGTCCTGTATTGAGAAACCATATGGAATACATCATAATTTGTTTTCTTATTCTAAGATTTATTGAAAAAATAGAAATATGCAAGAATAAAAATGGTTTCATTTATATAGAACACTCTGTAATTCAAGACCCAAATGAAAAGCAGCTTTGTTTTTGAAAGCAGTTAATTGCCTTCCAGATGACCATGTGGGACTTGGCCAGCGGGAAGCTCTTGAGATCAATAACAGATGCCCACCCCCCAGGAACAGCAATTCTGCACATTAAGGTAACAGGGCTGTGCTTGTCTTTTTCACGTCATCCCCACATCTTGCACTGGTATCTTAGGAGTAACTGCCCTCCCTCGATCTGGCTGACCAGGGGTCCTGAGCCTGGAAGGCAGCCCTCTGTTCCTGTTTCTCCTGTTGAGTTGGGCCCTTCACTGCTGGGCTTCATAGGACAGCATCACCACGCAAGCCTGAAATAGGCCTTGGAAACTTACAGAGACTAGAAGCTCTGAGTAGTGGGACAAGGGTTTGAAGTGAGCCAATAAGCAGCACGAGGCCCCCTCCCCGAAGGCCCCAGTGGTCCCTGAGGGGGATGTCTGCTGTGCTGTGATTGGCCAGTATGCCCACTCTGTTGGCCCTGCCCCACAAAGTAGCTCCCCAATAGACAGACTGGCCATAGCTATCCAAGGTCAGTCTTAAGTCCTGAAAGCCAGAGAGCTTGGGGGAAATGAGGGGAAGCGGGACAGGCAAGAAGAGCCCAGAGAAGGGAGGAGCATCAGGCAGAGACTCAAAGTGATGTCTGGGCCAGTGACCCCCAGCCATGATGGGGCAGGAAGAAAGGACTCAGCAAAGGTTGGAGGCCTGATAGCTGGTCTAGGGAAATGGACGACTCCCTGCTCCCCGCAGCAGAAATCTTTGGAGGTGCAGCCAGGCCTCTCGTCTGCATGTGTATGAAATGACCCCTGCCCCTCAGTGGTCTTGAAGGAGGGTGCGTTGCTTGGGGGGGGAGGGGTGACTTGTATGTGGGGTAGTATGTTGGATTAAATGACCTTAAAGGTCCCTTCTAGCTCTGGAACTCTCTCAGACCCTATATGGGTGTAGAGGCCGAATAGGGAACATAAGGACCTGAACCTTGGAGGCCCCAGCGACCCCATTGTGCAGCCTTCTGTAGAAGGTCCCCATGACCAGTTGTGCAGCAGTCTGGGGAGATGGAGAGGCCCCCACTGGCCACATCTTTACCAGTAGCATGGGACCATTATCACTAACTTCTTTAAAGCATCCTGAATTATCATAATGCATTAGAAAGCTGAGAAGTAAAGCATGTTTTAGAAAGAATTCCATGAAAAAACTCCAAGACATTTATAAAAACAAGTGCAAGTTAGGGGCAGCTAGGTGGCACAGTGAGTAGAGCACCGGCCCTGGAGTCAGGAGGACCTCAGTTCAAATCCGGCCTCAGACACTTGACACATGCATAAGCTGTGTGACCTTGGGCAAGTCACTTAACCCTAGTTGCCCTGCCAAAAAACAAAAAAAAGTTCAAGTTAGACGAGGTCTTAGAGGTCCCCCCAACTCTGTGATTCTGGGCATTCTTTGTTCAGATGGCCGGATTCTGGATAAAAGGGTTTACCATACCTGTAGATATCCCCACATAACTTGACATCATGAGATTTTGAGAACAATTTTTAGAAAAATGAAACTGGATACTTTTCAAAATAAAATGAAGCAGGGTTTGTACTTTGCTCCCTGACCTAGCCGGTCCTGCCAAACACTTTTTTGGAGGCTTCAGGGCTTATGGTTTTCTCCAGGTTGAGATTCTCCAGAGGCCATAGGCCCTCCTCCAAGTGGAGCTTTCTGAGTGAGAATGAAGAACTGAGAGCCATGTGGAAATCACAGATTGATAAGGTGTTTTAGCAAGAGGTTTCTGGAGCTGTTATCACCATCGTAATACATGAATGATTCTATTGAGAAGCTGACAGAAAAATAATGTTCCCCCTCTGTTCAGTTTACAGATGACCCGACTCTCGCCATTTGCAATGACAGCGGCGGTTCTGTGTTTGAGCTGACATTTAAGTAAGAGAGCGAGGGCTGCATGACGAGATGAAATGAGAAGATTAACCGTGGCTTAACATTGTAGGAAACTGAGATAAGGCGTGGGCAGGCCTGAAAAGCTCACGGGATGGAAGCGGGCCAGGGAGCCTCTCGAGTGGATGAGATGCCTTGGCCAGCCCCAGCCGATTACAGCCTTCATGACCAGTGTAGACATGCTTTCGTTGTCTTGGAGACATCCAGGTCCCTGGCAGTTCTCTGTGAAATGGGCAGAATGAAACCCAGACACGAGAAAGCCATGGGGGAGTATTTCCCAGCCCGTCCTTTAACCTGACTTGGGAGAGGGAAGGAAATGTTGGGGCCCATCCCTCCCCAGCTGTGTGCTGGAAGCTCGCACAGCATAGCTTACCATGGCTTTGCCAGAGTTCTGGTTTAGGTGGTGAGGGTCATCTGTCTAGATCTGGCAGGGGCCTCGGGGATCACCCAGTCTAGCCCGTAATTCCCTAGGGCAGGGAGCAAGGCCCCCATATGGGGGTGACTGTGACTGTGCAGAGGTACTCCGTGCCCAAGGTAGGATTTGAACCCAGGGCCCTGCCTCCAAACCTAGCATCCTCACCCCCATCACTCTGCACAGCACAGTTAGAGGAGGAACTTTTAGTGATGGGAGCCAAGACAGACGCGCCAGCGCTCTCATATTTACTGTGATCGTCTTCTCACTCTTACTATCAATCAAAGATTAACTTTGACTTGGAGAAGATACTCTGTTATTTTGAAGCGTCCTCCTAATGCCAGAGGCTGGTGAGATAATCCTGGCACAGCCCTGTGGCACAGGGTATGAGGCCCACTGAAAACAGAAAGGTGGGGCTCCTGCCGCCCTGGAGGAGTCCAGCCTGCTCTGATGTGGACCACTAACTAGAGCTTGCACTGAACGGTGTTTTTCCAGGCTTCCAGAGCTCTTTACCAAGGACTCCTATTACAGATAACGAGCCTCTGAGAGGGTGGCTGCTGAAGGTCAGGCAGCTCATGAGTGGCGGGGGCAGGATCTGGGCCCAGATATCCACTTATGCCAGCGGTCCTTGTGGGGTCGAAGCAGTGCACACATGTGCACAGGTGCTCACCCAAAAAGTCCTCCTTATTAGGGAGGTGACTGTGGCCAGTGCTAGCCTGGGGAGGCCTCAGCCTGAAGGAGGCGCAGGCCCCGAATGCTCTGTGACAAAGGGTTTCCCTTCTCATTCTTCTTGCCCCTTGCCCACCTTGGCGGTGGGGTTAAAGGTCAACCAAGAGGCAACAGCAGGGGCTGGGCTGTTAACAGGGAAGTGGTGTCCACTTCTGGCCTTCTGAGTATTCCAAATGCTTTGGTCTGCTTGTGGAAACAGCTGTGGATTTGGAGAGACAGCCCTGCAGTGAGGCCGGAGCCCGATGTGGTGCCCCTGGGCAGGAACTGGTGCTCAGGCTGATGCTTCAGCTGGCCTGGGCCTTTTGTGGGCATGCTGAGCCCCCTCTCTGCCAGGGCTGCATCCTCCCTCCAGCCAGGGTTGGGGACAATGCATTTTTGTCTTTGCTTGGAACACAATAGGCACTTAATAAAGGCTTTTTGGTTGATTGGTCGAGATTAGTGCCATTGATTCCATGGCCTTTGGTATTCTCTGCTTGTCCCCGGCCTAAGCCCTGTTTCTCCAATCTGATGCTAAGCTTCTTGAGGCCTAGAGCTGCCTTTCTGTTTCCTGTATCATTTATAGAAGCTGGCAAAGTGGTAGACACAGGATAGCTGATTTTTAAAGAGAGATAAAAGCACCCCAAACCACCTTTTGATGTCTTCTCCCTTCGTGCTTTTCAGGCGAGTGATGGGAGTGAGAACCTGCGAATCCCGGTGTCTGTTCAGTGGGTCCAAGGGGGAAGTTTGCTGTATTGAGCCTCTTCATTCCAAGGCCGAGCTGAAAGATCACCCCATCACCCAGTTTTCCTTACTGGCCATGGCATCCTTAACTAAAGTAGGTCTTAAGAGCAAGAGGGCGTATACTCAGAGTTAGAGCATGATCTGAAGAGAATTACCTAGTTTATCTTGAGAAAAATCCTGTGTTTATTTCATTTCTTTTCTGTCAAAGATATTGGTCATTGGACTGAAGCCATCTCTGAAAGTGTGGATGACTTTTCCCTATGGACGGGTGAGTACGGGAGTCCTTTTCTTGCTGGCAAGAGGGGAAGGAAATGCGGAGGACCTTGGGAATGTGACTTGTCCTGTGAGTGCATGATGACAGGGGCCTCAGGGAGGCCTGTTCTCTGAAGACCTGGCCTCCGAGCCCCAGTTCTGCCCTGTGGGGTGCTCTGGGACATGGCAGAGGCGAGCCTTTCCTGCGCCCACTTCTTGTGCTCTGATGTGGGGGTGATGCTGCTCACTTCTCCTGTGTTGGTGGCCAAGTGTTTGCGCTTCTCTGTTCATAAATACTTATTTTCATTAGTGTGGATGCTCTGATTTCTTCTCACCTAAAATTCTGAATGTGCCTGACCATCTTTGTTTTGTTATTTGTACCCCTAGAGCTTAATGTTGTGCTCGGCCCACCCCAAACAGTTAATTAGGGCCTTTGCATTCTCAGTCCTTTACGTACACGTCATTCAGAGAACAATGAAGGAAGGCACTTCCAGTCCTCAGTAAAGGGGGGACAAGGAGGTACATATATCCTAAACTAATCTTTGAACATTAACGTTTCTGCTAAGAGGTCGGCTGTATCTGAGCATCTTCCTGGAGAAGCTGAGAGCAGCTCCTAAGAGAGGTGACCTTGGGATACTTTGGTATCAGAAATCTCTCCCAGAGGCCGAATCCATTTCTGCAACCCTTGAAACATGGCGTTTAAAGTATGGAGAGGTGAAAGGTCAAGTCAGAGGGCAAAAAGGGAGGTGTTTCCTTCCTTCCTTCCAAGGAGGCTTTGGCTTAGTGAAAAGAGCACTGGATTTCCAGGCAGAAGCCTAGGTTTTGAGACCCAGCCCAGCCATTCCCTGGTGGGGTCACACTGGCCAAGTCACTTAATGCTGTGTGAGCTTCCAATTCTTTGCCTATAAAATAAAGGTCACACTAGTAGTTGCCTTCCTTCCAGGGCTGTACTAAAATGCAATGAGATTCTCCACACATACATCTACGTGGATATACATGTATGTGCTTAGGTACGTATTTATATGTGTGTGCACATACATATGCTTTATGTGTGTCTGTGCATATTATATCTGTGTGTATGCAGACGTAGTATGTACACACGTTTTATGGCCATCTGTCCACCTATTGGAAATGCCAGAATGTTTCCTAGATGGGATGGCAGTCAGTGAGCCCTTCCCCTTCTAGGCCTGTCACATGAGGGGCTCGCACCAGCTGGCCGTTCAATCCATGGTCCTGGAGTCAGCTGCCTTGGGCATTTCCATCCTTCTAGTGCAGATCTCGCGGTTGATGCCTGCCTCCTGGGTGGTGCCATCTTGTGCACGCTCTCCATTCATAGGATTGATTTTTGTTTCCTTTTGGCTTAGATGGATCCCTCCAGCGTCCCGCTGCTGGCCTGGCATTTTGTGGCAGCCAATAATTATGTGAACCCCACGCTGGCCTTTTGCAGAGGAGACGTCGTCCACTTTCTGTTGGTAAGGCCTAATCGGGGAATGGGTCTGCTGTCCTGGAGGTGCCATTATCCTAAGATCTGCTTCCTAACTCACCTGTTTTTTAGTAGTGTGTCTACAAAACAAGCACTGTTGTGGTATTTTAATTGTGGTATTATTTAATTGTGCATGGTGTTGTCATGTTTGATGGGGTAGCTCCATTGTCCATAGACAGTGTAGCTGCCCTGGCATTCAGGACATGGGTTCAGCTCCCGGCTTTACCACTTCCTGCCCGGGTTCCCTGGGCACATCACATCCCCCCTTTGGGCTTTCATTTTTATAAAATAAGGGCAGATTGGTCCAAATGGCCTCCAGAGTGATTTTCAGCTTGCTCTCTGTGAACCTGCATTCCTTGATGGTGAAAAATTGGTGTAAACATCTTTTTAGACCTTCCACACCTTTCATTTTTCTGTGTCCTCTTTCATCCGTGGGTGGCTTGTCTCAATCGGGTGTCTCTCCAGGCTTTGTTTCGGTTTGTTCTTCCTTCTGCCTCTTGTTGCTTGATGGGGCAGAGCTGCTTGCAGCCCTCTGCAACCTTCTCTGGAAGATTTGACTAATGAGCTGATGTTTTAACCAGAATTGCCACAGGCTGCCCAGAGTTCTCTGCTTGGAAAGGTCGTCAAGTGTTGGCCAACTAGGGTGACATTTGGGCTCTTCTTCATTCTGGCAGTTTATTTACCATCATTAAACTGTGTGAAGTTACTAGAGTTAATGTCCTTCCTTCCCAGCAAACACCTCTCATTATCCCATATCAGTAACTTGTTTTAATGGGCCATGTTGGAATTGTTTTCCTTGACAGCCATATCATTTTCTTGTTCTTGTTCTTCTAGCTTTGTATGAATTTGTCCTAATAAATGAGAGGGAGAGAGTGTGACTTAGTGGGCAGGGAGCCAGCCTTGAAGCCCACGTGACCTGGGTTCGGTCCTGCCCCAGACACTCGTGGGCTGGGTGAGCTTAGCCCCTCAGTGTCCCAGACGGAGCAGCTGCTTCTCTGCGTGGGCAAAGGAGGCTTCCTCACCTAAAGTTCCCATACCATTAAAATCACAGGTCCAGTGCCTGGCCTCACCCTTTTCTCCATCCAGTAAGTCCAAGTGATCTTAGTGTACACAGAGGCGTCCAGAGTAATCGCCACGTCACTAGTGAGTCATTTCCTGCCTGTCTCTTAAAAATAAAATCAATTTCCCATGGTATTAGTCAGTGTTTGCCACGTCTAGCACTTTTGGACTATTTTCTGTCCTTTGCTTACTTGTGTCCCCAGTGCTTAGCACAGTGCCTGGCACGTGGGTGCTTGATAAATGATGCCTGGCTGTTTTCTCCCAGGAAGCATTCATGATGTTCAGGCACAAGGCTCCCAGGAAGTCTGCATCCCTCTCTGGCCTCTCCCTCCTTACTCCTGAGCCAGCCGGGTTTTTACCATCCCTGCCTTTGCATCGAAGTCACCAGATGCCACAGTATACTTTGATTTAAGTGGGAAGATTTTACTTTGTTCTTCATAGGACTCTTTCTTTTCATCCTCTGCAGCTGATGTTGGCACATAAGCTACGGTTGGTTTTCATGGTGGTCCTTTTGAACATACTCATCATGGGTGCCAAGAGACAAGATGACCACATGGCTCATAACATGATGTTTCTTGTTGCCCATGGGCACCTGGCAAAAGCCATTCTGTGCCCCCTCTTTCTTTGCCTCTCCAGAAGGGTGTCCCCCTTCCACTGAGTAGCAGCTTCCTTCTCTCGCCTCATTTTGTTTATGGCCACAACGTTCCTCCCTAGGTCATTAGGGAGGGCACCAACAGCTAAGTGCAAGTTTATAGAGGGTCTCAAAACTCTGATTCTTGGCACGCTTTGCTCCCTTTTCCACTGCTCTGACACCATTTCCCCACAAGACCAAAGGCTGTTTTGTAGTTTGCTTTGGGTCATGGGTGGCACAGACCAAAAAAGTCATTGCCAAGGGGTGTGCCTACTGGTGGTAAGCCTCTCTATACTTAGTGAGGCTGATCTTTGGAAAGCAGACTCTCTGTTGGGACCATTCTCAAAGCCTGGACACTTGTAGCCTTTGTAGAATTTGTGCATCCCTGGGTGATCCTCCAGGAGCCCAGGGCGGTGCCCACACTGCGAGGAAGTGCCAGGCCAGGCTCTGCGGAGTCTGACATTTGGACTGTGCCATCCCAGACCCACACGCAGTGTTGCGTAAACCAAAGACAGACAAAGGCAGCAAGGGTTACATTAAATATATGGAAGAGAGAGCTGTGCTGGAGGGGGTACCATTTTAAGGGCATTAAGGGATAAATCCTCAAGGTATCTAAAGATGGGGACAATATCAAAGACATGGTGTTATCACCCGAGAAGGGCAACCCCTCCATAACGGTGACTTAGGAGCTGACTTTTTCATCTCTTTAAAATTTTAATAAAATGATCTTCACACTGACCTAGGGCTTCTTTGGTGGGCTCTTAGAAGGGAATGGAAAGGCATAGTTCCTTAGGCCACATCTGTACCATCACACGGTTGATGGAAGGATATAAAGAATGGAACACCCCACTATTGACTGCAGAAAAGTGTTGATTCAGTAGAACAAAACGCTGTTTAAAGGCTGTCACAGGAGTCTCCCACACATGTCGGAATTATATGGATTCCTCGAACAGTATGACAGAGAAAACCTTTTTCAAATCTGGTCGTTAATGTTAAGAGAGGCATAAAACAGGGACATACATGCTTGCCAAAGGTAATCCAGAGGTACTGCTCTACCTGCTACAGAGGGGATCCTGCTCAGAGTTTGGGTCACAGAGGGATTCCTCCAGAAGCTTCTGTTTGGGGGTGACACTGGCTTGGTCACATCAAACCCCGTAACATTGCCAAAGCTCCTGGGTGAGATTCATCATCCCTCTAGAGAGGATGACTAAATTGACCACACAAGAAGAGCCAAGTAGATGAAGGATGCCCGTTGTCTAGACCAAGGTGGACAAGCCACCAGTGGAGGCCATCCCTCCATAGCTGTGCCTTGGACAAGCACTAAAAATGAACGGTGAATTGGGCCCATAGTTGAACACGGAGGGATTTGGCTAGACTGCCTTTGATAAATGCAGGGTTTTTTTTGGTGGCCTCCAGATCCTCCCAGAAATGAGGGCTCGTCTCATTTCTACTAGTAGTTGTCCATATGCCTGTAAGACCCCAAGTAATCAGCTGAGGCCCTCCTAGAGGGCAGAGGCGAGGTGCATGGTGGGCATTAGTGGCCTACCACACTTCAAGGACCAGAATTTCATAGAAGCAGCCTAAAGGGGGACCGAGATGTATGAGTGAAGAAGGAAGATGGGCCACTCACGTGTAAGACTGAAAAACAACAGATGACCAGCTGCCATGCACAGCGGTGAACGTGAGTGAGGGCAAGGACAGGAGCAGCCAGCATGGGCAGGCATGGAGCGTGCACACAGCCGTCAGAACAGCTGAGCGTTGGCAGTTTTTAACGTTGGAGAGGCAAGCTGTCTCCTCTTTCATCTCCTTGCCAATGAGTGAGATGGTGTTTTTTCAGCCTTCTGTCCCTTTGTCTACTGAAGAACAGATGTTGTATACATATGCATGTATAGATGTTTATGTGAGCACAGTTACATTTTGTGCATGTGTGTGAACATGTGGCACACACATGTCCTCCCAGACGGATGAATAAGCACCCTTAGTGATGTTAAGTGAGCCCAAGCAGCCAGCCCAGAGGGGAGATGTTCCGCCCTCTCTGCCCCCGCTCCCAAGGCTCAGACAGTGAGAACGGTTCCCTTTTCAGCACAGGTAGAGTGATCTGTGCTTTACCTGCCCATTCTGGTGAGGGATCTGATGGAGATGTGAGGTCTTAGGGGCTGTGGCCCAGCAGGATGAGGGAGCCTTGGCTGCTTCTGATGTGGAACGCTGAGCAAAGCACCAGGAGAAATCCTGAGGCTTATCTCAGGAAGACAGAGCTTAATTGAAAAACACGTCAGTTTGTGGCCGTCGACCCAGTGTTTGTTAAATATGTAGGATGTGACCAGCAGGACGAGGAGGAGAGGGCAGAGAAGGATGCTAGAGTGTGGCTGGGGACCAGGGCAGGATGAAGGGAGGTCACTGGGAGGAGGAGAGGTAGGAGATAGATGGGAGGGAGGGGTGAGGCAAGGTGTGGAGGGCAGGGCAGATACGAGCCACCCACAAAATGTGCTGGCAAAGAGGAGGCATCCCAAGGCCCAGGCGTATCACACATCAGAAAACTCGTGAAACTGAGTTCATCTGGATCGTGTGCGAGTGAAAGTGGATATAGCTGCAGTATGGAGCAGCCCCAACATCTGCTTGGCTGACCCATGTGCTGAGCATTTTGGCAAAAACTCTCATCCGTTCCATAACTTCACTGAAGTCAGAGCCATATTCCTGTTTGTGGAAAGGCCGATTTTGGCAGGCTTTCTAAGATACTTTCAATAGCAAAGAAGTGTTGTGGGTTTTTTTTTAAATTTTAAGTTAAATATTAATACATTTTGTTTCAATGCAGCAGAACTTCCCAACACCTCTCTTCCCCCTGTAAAAATATATCCTCTGAAAATAGGGAGTTTATCATTTGCTAACAGCAAGGAGGGATATTCTCTTTAACAACTTGGACAGCATAGTGAAAATGTGACTCTTGTATTTGATGGCAGTTTTATTGTTTCTCTGTGCTTAATTTATTTACATCATAGTATTTGTTGTATATGTTGTTCTTTTGGCATTATTTTCTTCACTATGTATCACTTAATACAAATTTTCCCATGTTTATTTTAATTCTTCATATTTATTTTTTCTCATGGCACAATAGTACTCTATATTCATCCACTGTAATTTATTCAGCCATTTTCCAGTTATTAGGCACATTCTTTTCTTTGTCCCAGTGTATTGGTAAAAATAATGTTGCTTTGAGCTTTTTTGTACACACAAGTTGTTTGGGTTTTTTCTTTTTTTGCTGTCAGTCCCTTGGGGTATAGCCTCAGTACAGGGGAGTTTTGGGGTCGAAGAGTATAAACATCTCTTGTCTCTGTCTTTGCCCAGACTGTCCTCCGGGCCTGGAATTCACTCACTCTTCATCTCCATTTTTTGAAATCTCTGGTTTCCTTTAAGACTGTTCCAGCAAGACTTTCTACATGATGCCTTTCCTGATCCTCCTGCCCCAAACTGCTAGTGTACTCCCCCAAAAAACTACCCAGCATTCATTTTGTATACATAACGTAAATGCTTATACACATGCACACCATGTGCACATATATTCATGTTTTCTCCCATTACAATGTAAGCTCCTTGAGGACAGGCACTATCTTAGTTTTGTCTTTGTATCTGTAGCACTTAGCATACCTATCACATAATAAATGCTGTTAAAAATTGCTTGTTAATTGATGAATACAAACACCTTAATAACTTCCCTTGCATGATTCCACATTGTTTTCCAGAATGATTAGACCAATTCACAGTTCTACCAGCAGTGAAGTAATTAATGCACCATCTTTCCATGACTGGCTCTCTTTGGAGCTTTTCAAGCTCAAATGGGGATAGTGGATATCCTTGCTTTCCCTTGACATTACTGGGGAAGCTTCCAGTGTTTTTCTGTTATAAATAGCACTGACTCTTGGGTCTAGGTCAATATTCTCATCATACTAAGGGAAGGTCCTTTTATTTTTATGCTTTTGGGGGCATCTTTTAGCAAGTGCTGTAGTTTAAAAGATTTTTCCAAATCCTCTATATATTTTATTATTTTGTTTTTAATATGATTAATTAGATTTATCGTTTTTCTATCATTTGAACCAGCCTTGCATTCCCAATATAAATCTAGCCTGCTGATGGTGACAAGTTTTTTTGGTTATTAAGAGTCTGCTAATATTTTGAAGAAGGCTAGCCTCCTACAGTGGGAAGAGCACCAGTACCTTAGAAGGAGATAACCTGGGTTCAGATGCTTTCTCTGATGCTTATTATTTCTTGAATAAGCTTAGATAGAGGTGGTGTGACCCTCCGGGCCTTCCTGATCTCATCTCTAAGTTAGATGACCTCTAAGGGCCCTTCTAGCTTGAAATCTCTGATCTTATTTTTTATCCAACTGGCTTCCTTTTCTGTTTCTCCCATGGTGGACACGCCATCTCTGGGTCCCAGGGCCTTTGCTATGGGTCCCCCAGGCCTGGAATGCACTCACTTCCTGTCTTGGCCTCAAAAAGTCCCTCTCTTCATTTAGGGCGTAGCTCAAGGACCATCTTCTTCAGGAAATGAGGCCCTTCCTGACACCCGCAACTCCCTTCCCTCCCAAACTGTCTTTTACAACGCTTTGGATATGCTTGCACGTGTTTACACATGTACCTCTTGTCTCCCTCATCAGACTGTAATCTCCCTACAAACAGGGAGTGTTTTGTTCTTTGTACTTCTGTCCCCAGCACCCAGTCCAGTGCTTGACACACAGTAGGTGCTTAATAAACACTCGTTAAATGACCAAGATAACAGGGGCCTGGATTCAGGGAGGACCCAAAATTGGCCTGGAAAATGCAGCAGGAGCCCCCCTGTACTTGGACGTGGTTGGAGGGGCCCAAGGTTAAACCTGTTCTGTTTTTCCCCATCGTAAATCTTGTTCGGTTTGAACCATTCTTATATTCAGTCGTAATTAAGGCTGTTAACGCGCCTAGTCTGAGTCTGTGCTTTGTTTGGTTTGTCCTCAGGTGAAAAGAGATGAATCAGGCGCCATCCACGTCACTAAACAAAAGCACCTGCACCTGTACTATGACCTCATCAACTTCACCGTGAGTGCTCATGGGGGGTGGGGGCGGGGCGGTAAGTTGCCGCTGGGGACGAGGTCACCGGGCAGGAATGAGAGCCGGCCTCGGGGCCCACTTCCCATAGCTGTGCCCCCATGCCACCCGGGCCGGCAGTGCCCTTCTCTGCCAGGCTCAAGCCGGCCATCCTGCTCACAGACTCAAAGGCGGAGCCTTCTCTGGGGCCTTGTTGAAGCAGTGAGGCAGTACGGCCCGGGGGGGGGGGGGGGGGGGGGGGGGCTGCCTGGCACAGGGTACGAGGCTCTCCACGTGTATTCGGACCCAGAGAGCCAGCTCCCACGCGCGTGCGCACACGATCACAGCCTGGAGCCTCTCCGGCCCCCTGCTGGGGACTCCCCGGAACAAGCTCACAGCACAGCCCAGTCGGCCTGTTGGGCTCTCACCACCACGAGGGCGGCCACTAGCAGCCAGAGCTGTGCTCTCTGCCTTTCTCCTTCTCTCTCCCCCTCCCTCCCTCCCTCTCTCTGTCTCTGTCTCTTTCTCTGTCTCTCTCAGCATTTCCTATGACATCACTTCCTCTTCCTGTCAGCAAGCGCTTCCCACCACATGTGACTTAGGCTTCTTCCTGTGACGTAATCAGGTCACGTGGCCTATTAATGGGCGGGAAAGCTCTTCCGCTCTGAATTGCTGCCCCACGTGTCCAGACTTGTTTGTTCAGCCCAGCTTCACCCAGGGCTCAGGCTCCATGCGCGGACAGGGGACGGCAGGCCTGGTCTGCCGGGGAACCCGCGCCTCCGTAGTTCTGCGGCCTGGAGTCGGGCATCCCAGGTTCCGATCTGGCCTCATGTGCTGTGACCCGGGGCGAGTCCGTCGGCCAATCAGTACACACGCGCTAAGTGCCCGCTGTGTGCCAGGCCTGTGCTGAGTGCCCCGGCACGCACCGAGGAAAAGAGGAAGCTGGGCCCTGCCCTCGGGGAGCTTATAATCTAATGGGGAACACAGAAGGAAGCTAGCTGAAAGGGGGAAGGGGGAGAAGGCGCCCAGCATGGGGAAAGCCACCCAGAGAAGTCCCAGGTAGTGGAGCCGCCTGAGCAAGGAGGTTTCTGACCCAGCTCACGGCCCGACCCTGAGGCCAAGTAAATGCAGGAAAGGGAAACTGAGGCACGTACTCCCAGCAAAAAGCAGTGACACATATAACTGTTAACAGAGAGTGGGACAGCCAGCGACCCCAGTGCGAAGGGGGGGGGGGCTCTCTATTGACACTCAGGAAAGGAGGGGGAACATTACAGTGGGCTGCCCTGGGGAAGGTGGGTTGGCATTCGGGTGTGGCTAATCAAGGAATGATCCTTGTTTTATGGGGTGCCTTCATCTGCCTCTTACCCTAATCTTGGCTGGAAGCTCAGAACCCCCAGGTTGGCCGTCTGTCCCCTTGGGGGACACCAGGCCTCCCCTAACTGGACAAGGACCGGCAGGGACAAGCAGCACGTCTTGGGGCGGGGTGGCACCAGGTTAAGCTGGTTAGCGCATGGCCCCAGAGCTCTCCTCCAGCCACACCCTTAAGCTAAGGGGGGGGGGGGGGCACCGCCTTCCTGAGCCAGGGGAGTTCAGGCAGATGCTGATTCAGACTTTTGATCTTCCCATAACCCTCCAGTTGGAGGGACACAGGTGGGGAGGAGGTAGAATTCCCAGGCTGGGGGCATCTTGCAGGATGATGAGCTTCCTTGGGCGTGGTGAGAAATCAAGGAAGTCCCAGACTAGTGCAGCCACCTGAGAAGCGAGGAGTCATTTAAGCTCAGTTTGCCTCAGTTTCTTCATCTATAAAGTTGGGGCAGTAATAGCACTTACCTGGCTAGGGTTGTTGTGAGGAACAACTGAGATCTCATGCGTAAAGCACAGAGTCTGCCTAGTACTGGCACTTGGTGGGCGCTGTATAATTGTTAGCTATTATTGTTGTCAGGGCAGCTGGATGGTGCTGGGGGTAGGATCTGGAGTCAGAAAGATCTGGGTTCAAATGAGACCTCAGACATCTATCCGCTAGGCGACCCTGGGCGAGTCACTTAACCCTGTTTGCTTCGATTTCTTCATCTGTAAAATGAGTTGGAGAAGGAAATGGCCAACCACCCCACTATCTTTGCCAAGAAAATTCCACACGGGGTCATGGAGAGTCGGATACACCTGCCTGATGGTGTTTTCTTCACACAGTGTCCCAGACTTGGGCCCCGTCCCTGCCTCCATGACTCGCTCATTTCCCACAAACTCAAAAAGGAAAAAGTTTTACGTTGTGTTCTTTTCCTTTCTCACGATGTGTGACCCTGGCTCCTTGTGGCCTCAGCCTGGGGCCACTCATCGTGGCAGGGCAGGGGCAGCATCCCTGGCCTCCTCCCAGCAGCCGACCTGTCCCCTTGTTGACGGTCTCTTTGGCCCTGTGCTTGGGTTGCAGTGGATCAATTCCCGGACGATCGTGCTCCTGGACAGTGTGGAGAAGCTGCATGTGATCGATCGGCTGACGCAGGAGGAGCTTGAGACGGTAGAGATTTCCGAGGTGCAGCTGGTCTACAACAGCAGCCACTTCAAGTCCCTGGCCACGGGAGGCAACGTCAGCCAGGCCCTGGTACAGAGGGGTAGGGCAGGTGCCGGGCAGTGGGTGAGGCCGCTGGCCTCCTCGTGGCTGTGCTTCAGCCAGCCTGGCCCAAACACAGCCAAAAACTCGACATGGCCCCTCTCCCTCCATTCCATGTGTCCCAGGCTGGGACCCTAGGCTTTCATGAACTTCCCCTAGGGCCTGAGGATGGTGGTGGGAGTTTCTCATAATGAATATTTGTTGAATTAATTTGGTAAGCTAGTAATGACCGGCATATTTAATTGGCACCTTCTCCATGACTTTTAGGCTCTGCCCCAAAGTTTGGGGTTCTAGCACATAAAAAAAAAATATGGCCATGTCCCATAGCCTCCAAAAAGAGCATGTGAAGGGTACTGGGCCTGCAGGGAGAATCCATCTCAGCCTTAATGACCGCTCTTCCTATGCCTGGGCAATCCCCTAATATGGCAGGTGATTATTGTCTGCTCTGCTTTGGCCTCCTTTGTTTCCTTCTATGTGGAGGCCTGAGGGGTTTAGGAGTTCATACATGGTTTTTGTAAACAACAGGTTGGTTTGGCGGTTTTTTTTTTAATTGGTTAAAAGGTAAAAGCTCCCAGTTCAATGACAGAACATCTGCCAAGATTTTCCCTTGAGTTGTGATGTGAGGATCCTCCCTGGAGGAGATTAACCAGCCCTCTGCCCAACCAAAAGGATGTGTGCACATGGGTCTGTGGGGGCACAGAAAGGATCGCTCGTGACAAGCATGTTGGTTTTCTAGCAGATTTATTTAATGTGATATTTGTATACCTAGCTTTCTTTCACACCAAATAGGACTTCTGTGTGTCTCTCCTAATGTATGTGGTTGTTCTTTTCCTAGGCTCTGGTTGGAGAGAAAGCCTGTTATCAGTCCATCAGTAGTTATGGCGGTCAGATCTTTTATTTAGGAACAAAAGTAAGCCCTGTCATCTCTGCGTGTGTGTATGTGTATGTGTGTGTTTGTGGTGGGGGTGGAGGGAAGGCTTGGTGATGGCTGGGAGGTTGCAGAGAGGATTATGGGATGGTGGGGGAGTCTTTTGGCTGTGGGGCTTGTCCCAAGTCAGGTCCTTTACATTTCTCATCTTCAGCATCTATAAGATGAGGATGTTGGCCTAAATGCCTTCTCCAGCCCCTTCCAACCCGGGGAAGTGTTCTCTTCACAGCTAGCGTTCATCCATTTCAGTGGGATTCTCCCCCCGTCATTGCAGGGCTCTCTTGACCGCCTTGTCCAGTGAGACTTCATCCCCCATCCCTGCTCCAACCCTTCAGCCCTCAGCCTGTGTGTGCTTAAGCTGGCATTGGCTCTGCTGGGAAGGGATGGAGGGTTCCCAGGAAGACACAAGACTGGGACATGTGACCATGTGTGTCCCTTGAGAAGTTTATTTCTGGGGCCTGATACGTGGTCCTTGTTTTCTCTTGTTTTCAGTCTGTTTATGTGATGACGTTGAGGAGCTGGAGAGAGGTGAGTTTGAGTTACGAGCGGTGAAGACACAGAATGTGAGTTACTTCATCCTCTGTCTTAGCAATCTTCAGGCCAAACCATCCAGCATTTGCTGATGCTGAGAGTCCCCATTTTCATGTCTTTTCATGTCCAGGGCAAGTTTATGTGGCCATTGTGCTAGTGAGCTCTTTAAAAAAATATTTACTTAAGAATAGAAAATGCCCAAGATTGAAATCATCTGTGAGCCACAGTTTCTGAAAGACACCAGGCCAAGATAATATAGAATGTGAGTCACGGCCTGGCCCGATGGACGGAGAGCTACCAGCCTGGGGGGCAGGTGTGACCTGGGCAAGGGTCACATAAGATTGGGAGTTACAGGCTCTGCCCACTTCACTACCAGCCCAATCCCTGGGCATCACCCAGAGTGATGAAGCTTCTCCTCTTCCCTTGCAGAGAGTAGATCATCTCCTGAAACAAGAGTGTCTGACAGAGGCCCTGGCTCTCGCGTGGTCTTTCCATGAAGGGAAGGCCAAAGCTGTCGTTGGTGAGTCCTCTCTGCCTGGCTTCTTTTTATGGAATCCCTCTAAGCACCACAGATGCCTCATGAACCAGAAGGTGGGAAGGCGCCTTCCTGGTCTTCACTCTGAGAGGAGGTGGGGGCAGGTACAGTTCAAGAAAACATCCCTTTTCCAATCGTTTATTTAATGAGCAAAAAGCTACTGAAACAAGAAAGGAGAGGGCCACTGTCCTGGAGGTTGGTCTTGCTTTCCCAAGGCATGTCCCTGTTGGAATGTCCCGCCAAGCTCCAGCCCTCCTGAACCCACTCAGAATGCTTGGATCAGCTCTTGAGTCATACTGGGTTTTATTTCTGCAGGCTTGTCGGGGGATGCAAGTAAACGGAAGGCTGTTGTTGCCGATCGGGTGAGTTCCTCCGTGGACCGTCTCTGCAGACCCAGATTGGAGAGGCTACATTAGCTTAGCTCTGCTGCGATGCCCCAGGGTTACTGTAGATGGGAAGGATGTGCTTCCTCCAAACCTGTTAATCATGCCCAGGACTCACTTTCAATGATCTCCCAGTTTTTGCCCACTAGTAGCCACCTTTGATGGGTGCAAGTTTCCCCACTTTCCAGGAAATCAGATCTTTTGTGGAACTGATAGAGGGGATTTCTCACCTCATTCTGTCTGCTCTCTAACCCTTGTCTTGTGGAAGGGACCCCCCGACCTTGAAGGAAAACTCGGAGATCTCCAAAGGAACACTGCTGTCACTTAGGAAAAAATGAATCCAGTCTGACACCTACCTTAGTGCCAAAGGTCACAAAAGACAGCTTTCTCCCTCCCCCATCTTCTCTCTGGTGAAGATTCAAGTGGACAGTGAAATGACCAAAAGGTCCATAACAGGAAAGACAAAGAAGGGGCAAATATTATCCAGAGTCACAGATGACCTTAAAACAGAATTATCGGTTGGTCTGGAGTATGTAATTCTATGAGTGTGTAGTTTTGAGATGATTATAGGCTGCTAGATTCAGAGCTGGAAAGAACCTTAGACAATGATGGGGCTTCACCCCCTCCTTTGACAGATGGACTGGGGACAGCAGATGTCAAGTGACTTGCCAGGGTCACACAGATAGAAAGTGTCCACCACAGGATTTGAACCAAAATCTTCCTGCCTCCAGGTCTGGTGCTCTGTCCACCCTCTCACACTGCCTGGGATGGTGGCAAGATTAGGAATCAGAGGACCAGGGCTCAAATTTGAGCCCCGCTAAGAGCAGCAAGGTGGCGCAGTGAGTAGAGCACCAGCCTTGGAGTCAGGAGGACCTTACTAGCTGTGTGACCTTGGACAAGTCACTTAACCCCAACTGCCCTGCTTTCCCCCCTCCAGAAAAAAAGAATTGAGCCCCACTGCTCAAGGTTCTCCTGTTTCTTCTCTGCCAGACTTTCCACTGAGTGCAGAGACTACAGAGAAAAAGCAAATACACCCCCTGTCCTCATGGGGTTTACATTCTGATGGGAGAGACAATACCTACAGAAGGGCTGTGTGTCCTTCCTTGGGCAAGTCACAACCTCTCCAAACCTTAGTTTCCTCATTTGCAAAATAATGCAGGTTAGATTAGATGATCCCTAAGACCTGTGGTCTAGTCCAGCCAGCCATTCCTTACAGAGATTCCCTCATAGAGGGATCATGCCACCAGGGCTCAAATGCCTCCAGTGACCAGACTCTTCAAGATGAGGGGGATCATGATGGGGATGATGATGACAGATGATGACGACAATTAGTGGCGATGATGATGAGGAGGAGGATGTGGCTTTAAAAAGGTTAATCATTTTGTTAATAATGCTAGCATTTCAATAAAAGGATTGTCATTTGGCCGGCTCTCTCTTAGACCAAAGGTGATCATGGTGGCGGCTCATAGCTTATATGCCCTTTGAGAAGAGGAGTGTTTCAGAGGGTGGCAATCCATTCTGATTGGTTAACAGTTAATGAGAGAAGTGAGCTCACACCACCAAGGGCCGAGAGTGACATCATGTCCGTCTTGGACAGAGACTATCCCTATATCCAGACCACCCCCAGCTTTGGACCATCTAGACAAAAGGATCTGTCTCTGCCCGAGTTTGATCACTTGGAATTCACCTTAGACCAGAGATTCCTTGTGATGCTGGGTGGGGTCGGATAGAAGAGAAGGTTAGTTCTACCTTCAGAGACTGAGGTCTTGAAATGAGGACGATCAAAAAAGGGGGAACTTGGAACCTCCCCAAATCATTGGCTCTCAATAATCATTTCTCTCAATGATGTTGAAGTGATCATGGTCACGATGATAGTGGAGACAATACAGGGACAATGATGATGTTGACAGCTAGTCCTGTAGGCGTTGCGGTTTCGTTCTCTGCTGGTTGATGTCCATGATGTTTCTTTCCAGATGGTTGAAATCCTCTTCCACTGTGCAGACCGAGCTCTGAAAAAATGCCCAGACCAGGGCAAAATCCAGGTGATGGAGCAGCATTTTCAGGTATGTTTGAATGGCATTTGTCTCTCTTCCCATGGACAGAAGGAACATTTTCTCGGTATGAATTATTTTGGTGGCAGCTTCTTCACATTCTAGTTTTTAAAACTATTCTTAAGATATTTTTTTTGCTTGAGGACATTTTTAGGCCTTTTTTTTTTTTACATAAATTCTTAGGTTTTCCTGTGGAAACAAAGGAGCAGAATATCATAGGCTTTTAACTACTTTTTACTGGGTTGGGGGAAGATGCTTTTGAGGCATCAGGAGGTCTCAGAGCTTTGGGTACATTCAGGAGGGGCAGGAGGTCCGGTCAGTGAATGATTGGCTTGAGAGCTTGCTAATTGGGAAGCTCAGGACGCCACAGATCATCAAGTAGGAGTGGGCGGTGGAAGGGGGAAGGTTTGAAGACAGACTTCCCAGGATCGCTTTTTGCTCAAGAGCAGAGAGAACAGGTGGTTTCCAGGAGCAGCTGTGGAGGCTTGTTCATTATCCTGAGGCCCAAGCACCGTGGGCCCTGGCAGCAAGGAGCTGTATTGGGAATTGTACTTGATGTTCTGCAGAGCTCTAGGGTATTTTTCTTTTTTATTTACTTGCTGGGGGTGGGGAGAGATGCATAAAGAATTTGTGTGGGGAAAATCCAGTGGAGAATCCCACCTAACACCCCCTGAAGCTGGCATTTGCCCCCATTGCTGCTGACCCTGGGCACCTCACATGGCACGGGTCCTCACCGGCTGGGTCATGGACAGTTTGCCTAGGGAGAAGGGCTCAAGGGCCGTGGGGTCCCAGCCTGCCAGGAAATGTCAGGAGTGGGCTTTGCTTCCCGAGGCGAAGGCCTGCTGCCCCCTGCTGCTACAGCTTGGACATGGAAGGAGCCACGGCAGGGACCTGGAGGGGCCACGATAGTGCTGGTTTTCCTGTTTGAGGCCACAGTCATTTCTAGCTGCTCCAACACTGAGTTATCTCCTTCCAGAGGAAAAGGGGGGAGGGCTCGAGGGGCCTTGCTTGCGGGACCAGCTTGCTTAGCCTTAGGAGAAGACAGAAAATCTAAGAGAGAAGGCAGGTGGAGAAACAGCAAAACAGGGGCTTTGGAGGAGGTGAAAGGGAAGAGGGGTCCGGAGGAGTCAGGCAGAGGGCAGCCATGGCAGCAGGCCCCTGGCAGGGCTGGTAGTGCCAGGCCAAAGGGGTCCACTGGAAATGTGTGATCTAAGCTTAACTGGGCCCTCATGGGAAGCCCTCTCTTCTTCCCGATTGTTTATTGATTGTCTTTCTCCCAGAGGCCGCTCGGAGCCTTCTCTTCTCTCCTCATCTTCCCAAGTTCAGATCCTGCCTCAGACACTTAGTAGCCATGTGACCCTGGGCAAGTCACTTCACCCGTTTGCCTCAGTTTCCTCATCTGTAAAGTGGGGGTAATGACAGCACCCACCTCCCAGAGTTGTGAAAAACCAAATGAGATCATAACTGTAAAGCTCTCAGTGCACAGAGTAGCACACAGCTGGTGCTCAATAAATGCTTGTTTCCTTCCCCATCGCTGGAGATCTTCAGTTTGGCCATTTGTCAGGGACAGTGTCGGGTCCCGGAAGAGGTTGTAGGGCTGATGAGAAGTGAATCAAAGGGCTGAGAGGCGCTGCCTTTTTCTCACTTAGATTAAGGGCTCAGACGGGAAATCACCCCAGGTGGCTAGCTGGGAATGTAAGCGCAGCTCCTGCCCAATTGCCCTGCAGGTGGCGCTCGTCGCCTTGCGCTGGCCCAGCCCATTGTCTCGTCATGGTGGCTTTGGGGGTGGGAAAATGGTTTCTCTGAAGTTTGCTTCAAATTCTTGAGTAAATGTTGTTGTCCCGGGTATTGATTGATAATTCATTTCCTTTGGCTCTGGGGCTGTTTCCATTTTTGTCAATCTGGGGCCTTTGCTTTTTAAAAAGAAGATACTTGAGTAACCCTGAAAGAATGTGGTGGGGGGAGCCCCTTCATCTTACAGATGAGGAAACCTAGGCCTAGAGAGTAGGTGGGATCAGGCTGCCATGAGCTCACTCCTTAACTGTGGGGTGGGGGGAGGGAGGCCTGGTTACAAATCCCCTGCCCGGCTGTCCTGCTGCTTGGATTTGTCCCCACAAGGGAATGAGAGATTTGTGGTGAAATTCAGTGTGCTGCTTAGTCATGGCCCTGCTGGGCCACTCCAGGCACCCTGTGAAAAGAGAGAAATGAAATGAGGGAGGCAGGGGCTATGCTTGGGGAACAAAGTGAGAGGCAGGAAGGTATCATGGAAAGAAGCTGGCGCAGACTCTGCCAAGACCTGACATGACCCAGTGAGTCTGGGCACGAGGGCTGACTGAGCTTCGGGATCTTCACTGGCACCAGGGGCCCACGTCCCTCTAGAGCAGACCCAATCCCATCTCTAATCAACCGAGAGTGTTCTCTCTAGAGCGAACCTCACCAGGCTGGGGACTGAGCCGATGGCGCTTCTTGGGCCTTTAGTCACTTTTGGAGGGTGTCTGTCCTTGTGGAATGATGCTCTTTTTCTTCATCTTAGTTGCCAGGGATGGCTCACGGCATAGGGCACTGGAGGAGGGGAGGACCCCACATTTACAAACAATGCTGAGTTTTAAAAGCTGGAGAAAAAGAAATTCTGTGAAGGGATACCCGCTTCTCTGGCTGGGGACTTGAACTCATTTCAAAAGCCCAGTGCTCTCTCACTCCCTTCTTAAATACCTTGGTTTTGATTCCCTCTTTGTTCTTTTAAACATGTCTTTCCCAATTTTAGAGTCATTCTCCTTGAGAGAGAAGATGACCACATTGCAGTCGGTGGTTCTACATTGTCTGATTTTTGCGGATGCTAAAAGGAAGGTGCTTTGTAAAAACCCAATGCCACAAAGGGAGGTTGTATAGACCAGTAAGCTCCCTCCAGGATGGTGTGTGATGAGAGCAAAGGACTGATTCAGACTGTGTACTCCAGGAGAATCTGAGGAGGCTGAGGACACTTGAATCATTTTGCTTGGTGGATCAGGGCAGGCTTCCTGGAGGAGGTGGTGCCAAGCTCACAGGAAGAAAAGGATCCCCAAAGGCAGAGATGAGATGTATGCCAGGTGTGAGGGACATTTGGCATGTCAGTTCAGGAAACAGCAGGTTGTCCAGCTTGTCTGGAATGTAAACAATATGTTGAAAAGTGCTGTAAAAGTAGGACAGTGCCAGATCCTGGGGGGCCTTAGATCCCAGGCTCAGGAGTGGTCCTTTGATCCCAGAGATGGGAGGGAAGCACTGGGGGTCCATGAGCAGAGGAGCGGTATGGTGTGGTCCCCCTCAGGCCTGAGAAAGATCCGTAACCATAAGCTGGAGAGAGGAGAGGCCAGAAGAAGGTTTAGGCTGAAGCCTTTCTGATCTTCTGGACAAGAGGACGAGTGGTGAGTGGAGGCAGGAGCCCTGGGAGCAGAGAAAAGGGGATGGACACCCGAGATCATGTGCTCCTAGACTTAGGCCTGGGGGTGACCTCGCGACCAGCTACTCCCTCCCTCGTGTTACAGGTGAGGAAGCAGGCTGACGAACCTCAAATGTGGCGCAGGTGGCTTTTGACTGCATATTAAGTGCTCTTTGCCCTGTCCTCCAGGGAATGTAACAGTGGAAGTCACATTGATTGAAACAACATTTTTAAGGTTTGCAAGATGCTTTTGCGCAAACACCCTGTGAGGCAGGCAGCATAAGCCTTATTCTCCTCATTTACACGTAGAGAAACTGAGGCTCCAAGCCAGCTTAAGTGACTCGCCCAAGGTCTCATTGCTAGTGAGCGTAAGAGCTATGATTTGAAACCAGGGCCTTTGGTGTCGAGGCCAGGACTCTGGCCGCTCCCTGGAGAGGATGTTGTGGAGCAGCTGGCAAACGATGTAACGTGGAAGGTGAGAGAAAGTGGAGAGCCAAGGCTAGGTGTGAGGGACAAGCCTGGGGGACCAGATAGGTGGTGTTGCCCTCCACACAAGCCCAGGGCCAAAGGATGGATCTGAGAGGCCCAGGACACGAGGCCAGGGGAGAAGCCAGAGTAGCCCTTCCCACAAATGTGTTCTTAAATGCATAACAGAAAATAAACTGGAAGACAAAGGAAACCAATTCTGTTGGAATAGAGACGTAGTTTTTTCTACTCCAAGTTCATGGACCCCTTGGGGATCAAATCCCAGGATCAAGCCTTTGATTTGTGAAGAGACAACTGGATTTGGGAGTCATCTAAATAGAGACAGTACCAGAACTCATGGGAGCAAATGAAATCACCAAGGAAGAAAGCAGAGAGAAAAGAAAAGAGGTCCCAGGCCAGAGCCTGGGGGCCCCATGGTTTGGGACTGGACAGAGGAGGCAGAAATGGTAAAGACCAGAATGGACGCTCAGACAGGTCTTGGAAGGGGCTTTGGGGCTCAGCAGTTAGCCAGTTGTTGGTGACCTCGGAGAGAGCGGCCCAGGTGCGTGGTGGGATTCAAAGCTCCTCAGTGGGCCAGGGTGAGAAGCGTGGGAGCAGAGATGCAGAGACATCTGAGCTTTCCAGAGGAAAGTGACCAATATTCCTTTTATATTTATCCAAAGAGTGGACAAGGTGAGTGGAAACTGTGAACTTAAACATTCTTACTGGCCATCTTCATAGAAATGCCCTGTTCCCTCCTGTCTCTACCTTATGAGCGTATTGAGCCTGAGAACAAACTTGTGGAGTCGGGAGGTAGATGCGAAGATTATCCCCATTTTACAGATCAGGAATTTAAGGCAGAGAGAGGTTAAGTGACTTGACCAAGGTCACACAAGTAGTAAGTAATAAAGGAAGCCAGGAGTCCAAATCCAGTGATTTTTCCATTACTTTTTCTATTCAATTATATTGTTGATTCTTAAGTAGGAGATCTGGACCTCCCTTGGGGTGACACATTGGAAAAACAGCCCATGTTTGTGCCAGTATGTGATGGCGGAGAGTTTAAGGAGCCATGGAAGGTGTTGACCCTGCAAGGAGCTGAGCAGTGAGTGGAACGTGAAAAAATGAAGGCAAGAAAGTGGAAGCTTCCTTCCGGGATCTTGGTAGTGAAATAAAAGGGAGAAAAGAGGTTGGTCGTTCTCTTGATGGGATAGCAGGATTAAGTGAAGGTTTTTTAGGATGAAGGAGACCCAGGCATGTGTTTAGGCAGCAGGGAAGGAACCAGTAAAGGAAGAGACACAAGAAGGAGGAGGGAGAGAGAATAATTCCTGGGGGTAAGCAGGATAACCTGATTATTTATTCCTGAGTGACCGAGAACTCTACTGAAATCTAAACCTGTCTCTGAGTTGGTCGATTAAACAGTTGCATTTCAAAGACATAAAGTACCACTAAAGTCTTTTGGGACCATTTAAAAAATGCTTTTTATTTTGGTTAACACCTTCCTGGGAGAAATGGTTTCCAAGAAGCCTGTGCCTGCCACTGAGCAGGCAGGTGCCAGAGGGGTACAAAGGCAGAAGCAGGAGCATCATTCAAGGCCCTGGCGGCTGAGAGCGACCAGGTACAGAAGGAGGGGAGGCCCTGGCTTTCCATCCCACTCTCTTGGGTTCTTCCTGAGAACTCGGTAAAGGTGGTCTCTGGGGCCCTGAGGCTTTCCAGGAGGAGACAGGGCACTTCTATGAAGAAGGCCAGTAAGAATGTTTAAGTCCACAGTTGCCACTCACCTTGTCCACTCTTTGGATAAATATAAAAGGAATGTTGGGCACTTTCCTCTGGAAAAGAGACATGTCTGCATCTCTGCTCCCACACTTCTCACCCTGGCCCACTGAGGAGGCAGAAGGCCAAGGCTGAGTGCCTCCCTTCAGGTGTGCCAGCCACGTGGGTCCCTGGCAGGCTTGGCCTGGGGCCTCTGGACTCTGAGCCTCAGGTCCTCTTTGCAGGCTCTTATGCTTCCTGCAGATTTCTCTGTTTGAGCTACTTCTCACCATCCAAGCTCTGGGTAACTAGGAAAAGTATCCATAGTTACACCAAGCGTTGCTTAGCAAGTTTCTAATTCTGTGAAGTCATTGCTTTTGAAGCGTGTGAAGGAATTCACCTTAATTCACCAAGCATTTATTAATCCCCTGCCCTGTTCCAGGCACTTTGAGGTGCTGAGGGGCAAAGGCAGGAAGTAAACAGTGCCCCGCCCCACCCCCCCACCCCCACCTCAAGCAACTACTTTTGGCTTTGCTTTGTTTAAACCACTGACTTCTGATTTTGTTGGTGGGGCGTGCCTAAGAGCTCGGAAGGGTGAATGATCCAGCCAAGTGGGGGTGGGGGTCAGTCCCAGAGTGACTTAGGAATGCTTCTGGATAGCACAGGGATTTCCAGGTCTCAGGGCCAAAGGGTGGGTCAGATCCCGGGGTGGGGGTGGAATGGGGAAGAAACCTTGGCAAACCCAAGCCTTTGGAATGGAGCCCTCAGACTTCAGAGGGACTCAGGAGTCTCAGGAGAAAGTCACTGCTCTTTAGGAACATCCAACACGTCAGTCTTTTTCAAATAGTGTGCCTTTTTCAGTAGTGCAACTGATAGGCGGCTTTTTAAAAATAAGTTTTTATTGATGTCTTCAGTTTCTCACATCACCTGTGAATCTCTCTCCTTCTCCCTCCCAGAAACCCTTCCCATGTAACAAATAGCATTTTTAAGAGAAAAAAAATCTACATAAATGATTGACATATTGAAAAAACCTTTAAACCCCAGGTGTGTGCCACCCTGTGGGCCCTCCCCCCTCTTCTCACAGCTCCTCATTCGAGGCATGTTTGAGCTTTGTAGTCTTGAACTATTCACTTTTCACTTCTTCTGTGTGGTGATTCTTTCATTTGCCACATTGTGGATACTGTGTGTTCTTTCCTTGGCTCTCCTGACTTCCCTCTGTATCAGTCAGTGTAGATCTTTCCATACTTCTCTGTATCCGTCACACACGTTGTTTCTTACAGCATGGAAATGTTCCCTATTAGTCAGTACCACAATTTGTAGCCATCCCCCCATTGGTGGGCATCACTGGTGGAGGGACAGCCCTTTGCTGTCCCTCCGAGTCAGGAAGACCTGAGTTCAAGACTGCCCCTAACACCTGTTGGCTGTGTAACCCCGGGCAAAGTTACAAAGCTCTCTGGGCCCAAGCAGTTCTCTGAAACTTGAAGTTTCAGAGGTGTTTCCACACTGTGAGTTCCCTCCACTGAGGCAGTTACAAGTCTGGACCTCCACAAGTGTGCACTCCGCTGGCCCATCATCCCTATGCTCTTTCCTGACTATGTGGATAGAATGCTGGGGGCCTCTGCCCCGTCCCTTGCAGATCCTGTCATCATCCCAAGGAGGGAACATCTCTCTCCTGAGTGCCAACCGTGAACAAACTGAGCCCACCAGTCACCAGGTGTAGTTGATGGGGCCTCCAGGGCATCTCCCGCCTCCTTCCCCTTCTCTCCACCGATGCAGCCACCACTCCTTTTGTCCTGATCCCCTCCAGCCCATCCTCTGTGCAGCTGCTGGATTGATAGTCCTAAAACATAGATTGGACCCTGTCACACCAGCAGCCCCCAATGGCCCCTAGAATAAAACACAAATGGCCCCTCATAATCTGTCTCCAAACCACCCATCCTAGTCCAGTCACATAGTACACCTTTATGCGCTGTCTCAGCCAAACGGACCTGGCCACTGTTCCTAATCCACAATTCCTTCTCCCCCCACATGCCTTTGTGCCACCTGGCCTTATGCCTGGGGTGCCCACCCTCCTCCCCACGGTCTCTTAGAGAGCAGCACCTGGGCCTCCTCCTTCTGGCCCTAGCCTTTGCCTGTCCACCCAGCTGTGGCACCCTGACAGATTACTCTGCTTTTACATACTTTTATGAACTTTGGACTTACACATACATGTGTTATTCCCCCTGTTAGAACTTACCCTTCAGAAACAAGGAGGCTTTTGTGCCTCGAGCATAATAGGAACTTATCAAAATGTTTGTGGATTGATCCGTGAGAGGTTCTAGTTGTACAACCTCTGTGACCTTCCTGAATCTTGCATCTCTCGTCTCAGAGGGCTTCCATGATGATCCAGCGGGAAACTCTGAAAACCACGACGCATCAGACGCCCACATGTTGTCATCGACGAGCTTGGGTCCTAAAGGATTCTAGACCATGAACTTGAATCGGAGCAGGTGCCGGATCCTCTGGGTGGGATTGGAACAAATAGCACTGAGCTGACAGGAGTCAGAGCATGTTCGTTTTTATTATTTGGAGCATCTTTCCTCTGCCTTCATCCTTGTGTGCTCATATTGGCATTTCTCTACCCTTTACCCCTAAGCCCAGAGCAAAGTTTATGGAGGCTGCAGTATACACAAGAGAACTGGAAATCCTGTGGGATTGAATCGAGTCAAAGTGTGAAAATCAAACCCATCTCCCTTTTTCTAACCCAGATAAAGACAGGAAAAAACGAAGCCTGGCTGCCGCTGTTGTCTCACTTGGGTGGCATCCTTTGGAGAACCATGTTCTAGCCCTTTCTCAGTTCCCTGTCTTCTTGGAACACCACTGACCACGCTCTTCGAGGGGGATGTTCTTCAGTCTTCTCATTCTCTGTGCTCACACAGGGCCCTGGCCATGCTCTTCTCTGGCTACAAGCTCTGACCTTCCTTCCTCTGACCTTACTCTCGTATCATCCATCTTTCCCAAAGCCCTCAGACCCATGACCCTCTTCTTCCTGCTCCCAGTGATGGCTGGTCCTTCCCTCTCAGGCAGTAGTTGGCACTGGCCACACTCTTCTGCTTTCCTTATCACCTCCTGTTGAACCAGCTCTGTTTTGTGCTGTCCTCTCTCTTTGAACCCCTTGGCCTGTTGTACTATCACCAACCCTTGGCCCCTGCAGGGGAGCCCTGGAAGCCATGGCCCTGGAGAAGGCAGAGCAGGAGCCAGTGAAACCCAGAACATTGGTCCTTCACCTTCCATCAGCAGGACCAGAGGTTTCCTTGAGTTGAGAGGAGTTTGGCCTGGTGGAGGCAGGAGAAACATGTCCCAGTGGGCAAGCAAACCCTTTTACCTCAAGGAGCCTCTGTTTTCTTATCTGTACAGCAAGGATACAAGAATGCCCAGGGTTGTTAGGAGGAGCCGTGTGTCAAGGGTGCGGATCCCACTGTAGTAGGGGTTGCAGTAGAAGGGAGAGGAAGCTTCCTAGTGGAGGATAAATCACAGAGCATGGCCTGACACGCTCAGGAGAATTGGGTCACTCTGACCCCTCTTCCCTCCTCACACCACCAAGAAGAGCTGACCCCCCCAAAATGGAGTGACTGCAAACACTCCCTTGGCTGAGGAGAGGTGACTAAAGGCATCCCTGTGACCAGACAATGTTTCTGTGCGTGCATACACTCACACACGCACATGCGTACAGCACACACACACATTCACACGTACACCCCTTTATGGCATTAATTAGACCCCTTGTAGCCCATAATGTCCATGGATCCTCAGTTCTAACCCCCTACTGAAAGGACATTCCTATGCTCTACGAGCTCCGGGGGCCTCTCCTTCCCTCTCAGTGGCCATCAGAATTGGTCAGCCATCAGGGTGGCATCCTAGATGGGGCATCAGGAGGGACCTAGATTAAGGACTCGGCTCACCTAGCCTCCTGGAGCTAGTAAGGTTCTGAAGCAGGGTTTGAACTCAGGTCTTCCTGACTCCCTGGTCCAGGGTCCTGCCCATAGCTGCCTCCTAGCAGCTTCAGAGTAGCTGATCAGGTAGCATACCCAGAAGTGGCCGGCTATGACAAGTGCTCCTCTTCTTCTAGGTGAGGGCCTCATGGGGGCGGGGGGGGGGGGCGGTCCAGACAGTGCATCTACACCTTCAGTAGTCTTGCTGGGACATGGAGCCAGCTCGCGAGTGCTGGCCCAGGAGGTCCCGGCCAATTGTGGGCCAACGGTGGTTTCCTCAGACGCCCTGGTCTGGCAGCGTGTCTGTCTCCAAGCAGAGGCGGCCGTCTAACGTGTTCTCTGGTCCCTCCACAGGACACGGTGCCGGTTGTTGTTGATTACTGCCTTCGGCTGCAGCGCAGGTGAGTAAGGGTTGCGTCCTGCCTGTGCGCCCCGTGAGGACCCCGCGAGGGCCCCTGCCCTGCTTCCATTCTGGTGAATTTACCCGACTTCTGGTTTGAATAATTTTCTGCCCATTCAGCTAATGCAGATTAACCGCCCCCCAGAAGTTATTCTTCTGGGGTGTCCAGAGCACCCCCAACACCCAGCGGATGGTTCTGCTCCTCCCACAAGCACAAGACTTGACACTTAACAGTGAGGAGACATTTCACAAATAGAACATGAGCAGTCAATTTTTGACAGCTCACTCTAGGAGAAAACCTGTCATTTTGTCACAGAATCTAATTTGAACAAATCCCATTGGATGCCACTTGGGTGCGCGATCACACCGAGGCTCCCGCCTTCCTCCTCCTTGGGCTGTGGTCCTTCCCCCCCTGCCCTGTAGCACCTCACACATACATGGCAGGCCCAGTGCTTGGGGCTGGGGCTTCACCCATCAACAGAAGCTGTCCCTGCCCCCGGGGCCTTACAGTCTCCCGTGAGCAACAGCTCACACGCAGATTGTCTCTCTAAAATGGGTTCCGAGCAGACACAAGGGGATTTAAGGCTGTTGGGGAGAGTGTTCTCACTGACCCAGAACCTCAGATGGAGTCACCTGTGAATCCCAGGGCAGAAGGCTTGAGTTCGAGTATCAGCTACAGATGGCATCACACCCCCTGCCCCATGCCTCCATGTCCCCTCTGTCACTGACCTGAAACAGCCTCCCCTGCACCAAGCCCAGCATGCCACGAAGTCATGGAATGAGCCCAAGTCTAGCATCAGAAGCCAGCTCGTGGCAAGGCGGTGTGGGGTAGCTCACGCTCGAGAGAGCAGTTTCTCCTTTTGTCCTTTATTTGACAACACTTTCTGAGCTCCTCTCCATCAGTCAGGGGGCATTTATTAAGCTTACTCCATGGGTGTGCTGAATGCTGACTGCACAAAGAAAGGGAAAGAATGGCCCCTGCCCTCGAGGACCTCACAGTCCAGGGGGGGGAGGGCACACGCAGACAGGTGATCTGAAAAAAGGCCTAGCAGCAGCCCCGCAAAGAAGGAGCTTATGGCTTAGGTGAGCCCAGAATGCAGTTCTCAGCCCCCAGCCCATCCCACCCACACATCATCGGCTCTGGCCCGTTGGCCGGCAGAAGGACACAGGGTTCTGTGGGGGACAACGTCCACCTCTCCCTTCTCCCCTCTTGTTTTCACTTCTTACACATTTCCTTTTAGCTACAGAGCCAAGATATTAAACTTGCGTATGTGTGTATACATGTGCGTGTGTGTATACACATGCTTGTGTGTGCACACATCTATACTCCTCCTTTCCATTGTGAGTCCCCTTAGGGCAAGGAAAACATTTGTTTTCACATGCACATGAAAAGCAGTTCTTCACAGATACCCATCTATTGAAACTTTTGATTTAAATTCTTTACAGGAACCAGCTCTGGGACAGGGTAATGAGACATTTTGTTTTAAAGATGTGTTCTTTATTTTCATAATTTGGCCTAGTTCCAAAAATTCCATTGAGTCTGGTTCTCTTCCCACTTTTCTTTCTTTTTTCTCTTCCTTCCTTCTCTTCCTTCCTTCTTTCCTCCCTTCCTTCCCTCCCTCTTCCTTCTCTCCCTCCCTCCCTCCTTCCCTCCTTCCCTCCTTCCTTCCTTCCCTCCTTCCTTCCTTCTTTCCTTCCTTCCTTCTTTTAAAAGACAGTACAAAGACATCTTTCTATTAAGGGTACTAGTGACTGGGGATTGTTAGCTCGGTCAAGAAGATGCCTCAGGGCTTTCTACAGAGAATTTAATGATTTGCCATTTTAAATATAGAACCATGGGCCCAAACCACAGATGGAGTTCCCCTAACCCATGATCAATATGAGTAAACACAGTTCTGCCTACTTTTTCAAAGCTAGAGACTGTATAGATGTAGGGCCCCCTGTCCCCAGGAGCTTCTGAGAAAAGCCAGGCAGAGGCAGCTCCAGACCACCCACTGCTCCATGAGGGGTTATCGTTCCAGAGGCTCCTCTCTGCTATGCGTCTGCACCAGGGGCATCCAGAGCCCAGGCCAGCCCAGCGGGTACCAGCATGCCCCCGGTGGCCAGGGGTTCCTGCTGCCTCTGGCCGGCTGCCAGCCCTTCCCTGCTTCCTTCCTGACATGGGCACCTTGGGGGTGGGGCATTGTAATGAAGGGGAGACTTCCCCTTGAGTTCCCATTGTTCTTCAGAGGGCAATCGGTTTTTTTTCTCTCCTGTTTCCATTTTCACCCTCACCTGAGCTTTTCTGTTGCAAGTGCATAGGAAACATCTGCATCAGCTATTTGACGTATGTGAAGTGAGGTTGGTATGAGGAACGGGAGGGGGAATGAGCAGCCAGGGGGCACCATAGAGCATGGAGCGCCATGCCTGGAGTCGGGGAAGACTCATCTTCATGAGTTCAAATCTGGCCTCAGACACTGACTATATAAATGGCCCTGGGCAAGTCACTTAATCCTGTTTGTCTCAGTTTCTTCATCTGTCCAATGAGCTGGAGAAGGAAATAGCCAACTACTGCCGTATCCTTGCCAAGAAAACCCTACATGGGTTGTGAAGAGTCGGACACGACTGAAGGGACTGAACAACAAACGTGCTTCTCAGTATTAAGGGGGAAGCCCTGTCTGGCCCCCAAATACTTCTGCCTCCTTGGTGAATGTAAGCCATAGTCACACTCATGTGCTAAAAATCCATCCTTAGTTTACCCGCATAAAGGGAAAGCTCCTTTGATGGGCGTTCAGGGTCCCTCCCTAGCACCCTTCCTTCCAGCCTTATCTTTTTTTATTCCACTCCAACCTTGCACTCTGTGTGCCAGCCCTGTCTTCTGAACACACATTCCCACCTCCACACCTTTGTTCACATTGCTTCCAGTGCCTGGAATGCTCTCCCTCCCCTTCATGGTCTATCAAATTCCCCTTGATCTTTTAAGAATAAGTTTTATTGGTAACTTTTGTTTAACATTGCCTACCTCTCCCATGTGTCCCTCTCCCCCAACCCATTCGCATAGAGCCATCCTCTATACCAGGGCTGTCCAAAATTCGGCCCATGGGCAGCATGCAGCCCACAGTGTGATTTATGCGGCCATCCACAAGCGTAGAAATTTACATAAATGCTTTAGTAAATGAAGCTGAGCTACTGCAGAGCTCTCACTAAAATGGCAAATCAACATATATTGTCTATAAAAACCTAAGGTTGGACAGCTCTGCTCTAGAACAAAGAATATCTTCTAAGAAGAAAAATAGGAAGAGAAAAACCAATCAGTATATTTAAAAAATAAGAAAACGTATACATTGCTCTACTGCCAAGGACTGGGGTGGGGGGGGGTGAAGGTGGGGGAGGAGCGGGCTGCTTCTCTCCGCAGCTCTGGGGTCTGGCTGGTTCTCGGTGATTTTCTAACTTTCCATTTCCCCTGTCTGATGGCGACATTGTTGGAGTCATTGTGTATAGTGTTTCCTTTGCTTCATCCTACATCAGCTTCTCTGTATTCTTCATGTCTGTTACTTACCCACAGTAATACTCAATCACAGTCCTGACCACCATTTATTTCAGCATTCGCCAATCAATAGGCCTCCACTTTGCTTCTAGTTCTTTGTTACCCCCACAAATGCTCCTGTAAATATTTTGGTGTATGGGGGGACATCACTCCTTGGGGTATAACCCTGTTAGTGGCATCTATGGGCCAAATGGTATAGACATTTTACCAAGTTTGTTTGCATAATTCCGTATTTTTCCTCCTGATTCACAGCTCCACCAACAATGCACAAGTGATTTTCCCACATCTCTCCAGCATTGACCCTTCCTGTCTTTTGTTATCTTTGCTATTTGTTGTGTTTGGGGCGAAACCTCAGGATGGTTTTGATTTTTCCTCTTCATTCCTTGAAGTCAGCTTAAAATTCCACGTCTTCCTCTGGACCTCTCATAGCCTGTTGATTTCTTTCTGTTGTGCTTATCCCACATTCTTGTGTGTTGTGGTTCTCTTCCCTTATATCTTAACCCCTTTCTAGATGGCAGGCTCCACGAGGGCAGGGGCTGTGTCTTCTCTGAACTTTGTGTCTTCCCCAGGATAAATCTCAGACTCAGTATACAGTGAGGACTAAGCAACTTCTAACCTAATTAGTGAACAATACCCAAATGCCTTCTTTCCAGAGCGTTGCTAATTTGTGTAAAAGTAACATACGCTTGGCTTGAATTTGGCCATTTCCTTCTCAGTCCCTAACTGTGTGAGCTCATGAGCATAGAAATGTCTCAAACGGAGAGATTAAGTAGAATGAGGCTTAGCAGAGAGGGTGGGGGTCCTCAAGAAGACAGTCCCTGCCAGGCCTGTAGGGTTCAGGCCTGATTGCCTGGGGCGCCAGTCTGAGGGCAGATGTGCATGGCTCTGCCAAGCGCAGAGGGCCAAGCTCGGGCAGTAGGATCTAAGGGAGGAGGGGCAGAAGGGGGTGGTTGGTGGTGGCCATTGTTGCTTTTTTAGCCCCCAAGTATTAAAGCCAGTCTGTTTTCCAACACACTCAGAGTGAGGGAAGAAGGTGCCTTGGAATGACTTGGACTCTTCCTTCCCTTTCTCCTTTATCGTAGCATTTGACTGCTGGAGCCCAGGTCTCCTCTTTATCTTTGCCGCCACTGTGGGCTTTTGTTTCTCACAAAGATGCTTTCTGGGTCGCCTTGTTTCCTCTGTTTTCAGCATCTCTCGCCTCCTGTTTCAGTCCCCTCCCCCGGGCTTTGTGCTCTCTGCTAAAAGATGTCATTAACTTCCCTGGCTCATTTTTTTCACCACATGCTCTCCATCCCCAGAGCGAACCAGTCCAGCATCGCCTTTCAGTTCCTGGCTGCTCATTACTCTTCGGGTTCTCCTGGGCGCCCCCAGCCCCTTCAGGCACCTCACCTCGCCGGTGTGGGCCCACTGCCAATGGGCCGAGACCATTCTGATTAAAAACTAAACTATCAGGGAAAGTTCCCCTTTAAGTATGAAGCAAACGAATAGTAAATTCCAAAGTTCTACCTGTGCATCTTAGGAAAAATGGATGGATTTTTCCCCCGAGGACATTGATTCTTTCATTTATTCAGTATATTCAGAGGAACAGCACAGGACAGTGGAGAAGGTACCAGCCTTGGGCCCATCCTGCCTGGGGGACCCCTGCAGCCCCCCAAGGTTTTCAGCTGACGAGCAGGTCCCTGCCTGCATTCGTAGAGGGAGGGTCGGTGATCGCCTGGACATCCCTTACCCGTGAGATCACAGGCTCAATCTAAAAGCAGTTGGACTTTTATGTTCACAGATAGACATATTCAGAAAGCATTTATTAAGCGCTTGCTGGGCTCTGGGAAAACAGTGACAAAAGGCAAAGAATCTCAGGGCTCGAGGAGAGACAAGTGCACTAATATACAAAGGCAAAGTGGGTCATCTGGGGGAGAAAACGCTAACAGGTCAGAGAAGTCAGGAGGAAGGGCTTCCTGGAGGAAGCTGACTATACTGCATTGCATGGTGGGGTGGTGGGGGGTGTGGCAGAGGGGGCACCATGACTCTCATCAGGGAGAGTAAGACTTTGTAAAGGACAGGAGCTCATTGGAAGGCTTGATGGTCATTGGTAGGTCAAATGCCTACTATGTGTCCTTAAGCTACCAAAACAAAAGCTGGGCCTGCCCTCCAGGAGTTTCCATTCTACTGGAGGAGTGTAACAGGCACAGATCAGTGAATGTGGGATGGATACAAGATAAATGCAAAGTAATTGGGGAGGGGGGGATCTGGGAAAGGCCTCATGTTGTAGCAAGTCGGGTTCCCCAAGGCCAAGGAGAGTGGGAAGGGGCCTACACGATTGTTTCTCCCCTTTTGTTACAGGGATCTTTTATTTAGCCAGATGTATGACAAGTTCAGTGAGAATTCTGTGGCCAAGGGGGTCTTCTTGGAGTGCCTGGAGCCTTACATTTTAAGTGACCAGCTGCTGGGAATCACAGCCCAGGTGATGAAAGATTTGCTCATTCACTTTCAAGATAAAAAGTTGATGGAGAATGTGGAGGCCCTGATCGTACATATGGACATCACCAGCCTGGACATACAACAGGTGAGTTCCGCCATCTTGAATGCCTGGGACTACCTGATAGACCCAAAGCAAACACACGGCAGTTTGTGCCCTCAGGCTGATACGCCACTGGAGGTATAGCATGGACACATCTGTATCTACCGAGTGTCTCCTGTTTGCCAGGCCAGTGCTAGGCCTTGGGGCTACAGAGACAAAAAGAAACGATCCCTCCCTTCGAGGAGAGCTCACGTTCTAGCAAGGGCATGGTATTTACACGATTAGTATGTACAAGATTCTACAAAATAAATAGGAGCCCAGTGGGTGTATGTTGGGGGGGGGGGGAATGGGTCTGTGACAGACACTGGCAGTGTCAGGAAAGGCTTCTGCAGAGCGAGGATCTTCCTTATTACCTTGGGCTCCAGGAGCCATTTGTTTTGTTTTTAAAAATATCTTAATAACTGTATTTTGACGTGGTTGATTTCCTATGTATCTTATTTTATGCGTTTAAAAACATGATTCTGAGGAGGGGTCCCTAGGCCTCACCAGCCTGCCAGAAGGGTCAAAGGGAAAGTGGAGAACTCTTGGGATAGAAGGTCTTTTAGGATTGGTGAGGCCTGGGCCTGTTTGTAGGCAACAGGGAGGAAACCACTGGATCGTAAGGGAAACAGAGGGCTTGGTCAAAGGGGGATGCTGTCAAAGGAAGGGGGAGGGAGGGGATCAGGGGCCCTCCTCTGAGCAGGCCTTGGCTGTCTCTTTGTTAGAGCCTGACATGAAGGAGGAGAAGATGTGGAGTGGGGAGAGCAACACAGAGGGGTTTAGAGCTGTTGGCAAGGCGAGGTGAGGGAGCTCCCCCCAGTAAAAGAGGGGGTTAGTTTCTACAGAGAGGGTGGTGGAGGAGGCACATGGAGGGGATGCTGCCATGGCCTGAGTTGGCACAATTGTGGTGTCCTCCAGCAGCATTTAGCAGGCCACGGATGGTTATGGAGAAGGCATACAATGATAACCCCTGGTTGGCAGATGCCAAAGAAGGAGCGCCAACTGGACAAGGTGCTGAAGAAGCCAAGAGTATTGTTGGACCTGGCCAGCCATAGGGTCAGATTGGGAGGCCTGAGGGCTTGAGGGCCTTGTGATCAGGAGGAAGCCTAGGTTTCCAAGCCATGAAGTGGAGGGCCAGGCAGGTATTGTCCAAGAGGGCTGTGGCATGGCCCTGGATCCTGGAGGCAGGAGCACTCTGGGTGTGCCCCTGCCCTCCTGCATCTGCAGACCTTCTTACATCCTCAGTTTGTACCATTCAGGGGTGGGAGAATCAGGGAAGGGAAGCCATTGGAAAAAATGCTGCCCTTGGAGTCCTCGACCCTGGGCAAGGCTCAAACGTTCCAGACTGTGGAAGGGGCAGGGTTTTGTGCCATCAGCCTGCCCAGGCCTGTGTTGGCAACCAAAAATGGGCTCCTTAGCACTTAGTCAACAAGTGCCCTTGACTAGTTTGGCTTTTTCCCCTGAACTGAATGCTGTTTGTATGTTGGACTGGAGTAAGCTTGTCGGCCCCTTCACCTTGCTTCCCTTGCTTAAGCTGATGGAAAGAACCTGTGCTTTCCTGGTCAACCTCCTCACCTTGCTTAAGCAGATTGAAAGAACCTGTGCTGTTGGCAGCTTTCTGGGTGTTGGCTGTGGGTAAATCTTATACCCCCACAGAAGCTGCCAGCCGGGTTGTTGACACAAGGCCCCGCATTTTACCAGTGAGGAGACTGAGGCCCCGACACGTCAAGTGACCTTCCGAAGACCACCTAGCACCTCAGGGCCAGGGAGAGAAGAAAGCCGGGTCCAGAGTCCTGCCTGAGAGTGACGCCTCTCTCGAAGTCTCTGGCTTCCTCGTCTGTAAAGTAAAACTAATGATGCTGTACTCCCTCCCTTCCCGGGCTTGTGAGGACAGCACCAGGGAAACCTCCAGGTGCCATGGACCCTGAGTGAGGGTTCTGTTCTCTGCAGTATGACCACCTTGTTTCCTGCTGGCTCAGTCTGTAAGCTCATGAGGGCAGAGCCCAGAGCACCTTGTCTTGTCGTCCATTGTGTCACCAAGCACAGTATGGGTCACATAGGCTCGGACGTGCAAGGTGCATGAGCTGACCAGTGTCTTATGAGGAGTCTTAGCCCACTGTGGAGCACTCCCTTCACTATGGAGCACTCCGCTTTGATCAGCAAACTCTCTCTGGGAATGCTTGGTCTTAAGTATAGGAAGAGGCTAAGGCCAGGCTTGATGGCTCCAATAGGATTGATCAGTGGCCTCAGAAGAGAGTCCCCACAGCTGACTTGTGATAGTGCTATGTCCTTGTCACTGGGTGTGACCCCAGCATGACGCCTTGGCAGCCTGGCTGTGTCGCACACTGATGACAGCTGACCTTTGGAGAGCGCCCACTGTGTGCCGGGCAGGCACTGTGCTGAAGCGCTTTACAAATACTAGGTCATTGGACCCTCACAACACCCAGGGAGGGAGGGGCTATTATGATCTCCATTTTACAGATGAGGAAACTGAGGCAGGAGGAGGTGAAAGGACTTAGCCAGGGTCAGCAGCTAGTGTCTGAACTGGATTTGAACTCAGGTCTCCCTGACTCAAGGCCTGGCTCTCTGTGCACTCTGTGCAACTGCCTCTATTTACCTTAAACCTTTGCAGTTAGACCAGGCCCTGAAGCCCCTTCCTGCTCTAAATCTGGGATGGGGGTTGAGATGTGAGCCAAGGCCTCAAATGGAGTCAGCACCTCCTACCTGGGGCTGCTCCTGCACACACCCCTCGCTCTCCTCTAACCCCACCCCAGGCTGGTGCAGGCCCTCATCCCCCTCTCTGCAAGCTTCCTGGGGGTCTCCCCATCTCTCCTATTCCCACTTTGCCACTGTGAACTTCCCAAAGCTCACAGCACCCCACTGCCCAGCCAGCTCTGATGGCTGCAACTGTGGGACCTCTGTGTGTCATTGAAGACTCCCCAGTCTGGCGCCTTCATCTGCCTTCCTGTCACGCCTCAGTCTTACAGCTGTGTGACTTCAGATCTGGCCACCTCCTGCTCCTCCATCATCTCCTGTGGTGGAGAGCGCATGCACTAACTGGTTGCTTCCTGCCCTGTGTTCATGTAGTTTCCCTTACCGGAGTGTCAGCTCCTTGGGGCCATTTCTGCATTTTTCTTTGTCTCTCCAGCACATAGGACTTGGCACACAGTAAGCGCTTACTAAATGCTTGCTGCTTGATTTCTCTTCCCTTTGGAGCTGCCGTCTCCCATGCAGGCGCCCCTGGCTTGGTCACTCAGGGTCATCTGCTCCTTTTTCAGGTTGTTCTCATGTGCTGGGAGAATCGCCTTTACGATGCCATGATCTACGTGTACAACAGGGGTATGAATGAATTCATTAGTCCAATGGAGGTGAGCTTGCTGGCGCCCAGCGGCGGCCCTCGCTGGGATTGCTCGGCTGTTCTTCATTGGGTTTTGAAGATTCTCTGTTGCTTTCTCCCAGTCACTTCTGGATTGCCACAGGAGATTTCTGGGCCCTGGAGCTAGTTATGTGGGTTGAGCTTGGGATTTTAAATCACCATTTTGTCCAATGTCAGTTATCCTTCCTTTCCCTATTTGGATAAACAGCTAAAAACATTCCAGGTCCTGTTTCGCAGCTTTAGGAACAGCCCTTGTCTGGGTGACCCTTAGGAGTAGCTCGTGACAGCTGCCTTTTCAAAAACTTTGTCAAAGAAGGTGAGGGTTAGCCACTGGGGAAGGGAGCCAGGGAACAGGGAGAAGGGCCTGTGAGAGTCTTGCCTGCCCGGCATTGGCAACATTAATTTTGCCTTAAACGGTCTGCTCACATCCAGAAGTGAGCATTTGAGAATCTATGGCTAGTTTTACCAGGGACATAGGAGAAAGGGATGGAGGGGGCCAACAACACAGCCCCAGAAGGAGAGCTGTGGAGCCTGGACCGCTAGGGGATCACTCTAGCCTTCCTTACTACATGCCCTAAATGATGGAGTTGATGGTGGTGCATCAGGTGTGAAAGGTGCCCCAGGTGTTCTCTCCCAGAAGAACAGGACTGACTTTAGCCCTGGGATGGAAGAGGGGAGAGGCCCCAGAGTCTCACTGGACCTTTCAGTGGTATCGAGGCAGGCAACCCCCTCTAAACTTTGTGCACACCTACCCTGTGCCCCAGCCCCCACTCATACCTAGGTAAAGTTAGATTGGGGTTGAGGGAAAGCTGTCCCCCAAGTGGTCCCTTGCCTTCCTTGAACTGTGTCCTGGATGGTTTTTACCTGGCACCTTGGTCCTTCAGCCTAGCTTTGCTGGAGGGGTCAGGGCCAGTCTGAGATGGCCTCATTGTTTAGTGACTGTCCCACAGGCCTCAGCCCAGGCACCTCCTGCCTCCCTGAGCACCCCAGACCTCAGCCCACACTGCTTATGGTTGGGAACAGAACTTCTAGTCACCATCGAATTGGATTCTGAAAATAGACATTGATTCAACACCATCTCCTTGGAGAAAAATGCCTCCTGGAGATTTCCACATAACATCCTTTGGTTTCTCCTTCCACATGAAACTATCTCTTCCAACCTCTGTGGACATGTAGAGATGGCCCATGTGGGAGCCCCTTTCCTGGCCTTCGCAGCTTTCCTGACAAGGAGATGGCTAGCGGTCATAGTGTTCACTCTGGAGGATGTGGAGCTCGCTGGAGCATTGGGATAACCTTGGCCAGTCCCCAGCCCCAGGCTCACTGTCACCCCTAGGATCAGATGCCAAGTCTTAGATCCCTCCCTGCCTTATACACCAGGAGGTGTATACACTTCAGCACTGGTACCACGTACTCCATCCGCCCCCCCCACCCTGGGCATTTCCCTCCTCCTTGTCTCTGTCTCTTGGCTTCCTTCACATCCCAGCTAAAACCCTCCTTTGAAAGAAGCCTTCCCTGGCCTCTGTTAATGCCAGCACCTTCCCCCAGTCATCATCTCCTGTTCATTCTTTGCTCTTCTAGCCACACCACTTAGCAGTTTTTAAGCACCTACTATGTGCTAAGTGCTGGGGATACAAATAAGGAAAAAAAACCCAAGAGTCCCTGTCCTCAAGGAGCTTCCAATCCAGTAAAGGAGACAATACACAAAAAGAAAGCCAAAAAGCAGGGGGGTGCGCAGGAATGTTCCCTGGCAGAAAAGGCCTGGAAGAGCAGCTCACTGGGGAATGAGCCCTGGCTCTCGAGAGAGCGTCCCTTCTTTCCTCTCATGCCTGATCACCACACGTGTTCTTGGCTGACCGCTGGACAGCTCCCAGGACAAGAAGGATGTTGCAGCACATATTTGACCATGATGCCCCCAACCCTGGGCCTGTATCTTAGTCGGGGTGACATTCACACCCCTAAAGAGGGAAATGTTTTACTTGAGGGAGGTGGAATTACCCAACCTAAGTGTTTCCTTGTCAGTGACCCTAAAGGATGTGTCTTTGGAGCCAGGCCTGGGACATGTGCCAGCCCCAGTTCTGTTGCTTCAGATGCAGAGGCTGTAGGCAGGGACCTGGTTTACCTCTTACCTTCTGAAATCATTCTTCTGTTCATTTTAAATGCAGAAACTTTTCAAGGTCATTGCTCCTCCTCTGAGTGCAGGGAAGTCTCTCACAGGTAGGCAGTATCTGGTGTGAGCTTGGTACAGTGGTACAGATCCCCAGGGCCCCCAGAGAAGAGGGAGAAAGAGGGGAGCTGAGGAGGCAGGATGGTGGGAGGATGGGAGGGCGCCCTAAATGTGGGGGAAGGCCTGAGGTGCCTTTGCCCTACAGTAAGCACACATAGGAATGGAAGGGCTCAAGGCAGGCTGCCAGGGGTTAGGAGGCCCTGTGATACAGAGGGGGGATGTGTGATGGCTACCGCATTTTACATAGAGGAAAGCTGAGTCAGAAATGCTCCCCACTGCCTACATGGACAGAGATCCTTAGCAGTGAAATCAGGAGGAGAAGCCGCTTGTCCTCTCTCCAGCCCTTGCTTCCTTTCCACAAGCCCTCACCTTCTGATATATCCCCTGGTTCTCCTGGAATCCACAAAGTACACTTGGAGAAAGGCCATAGAGGGCATCCATTTATTGCCTGCATCCAGCATGGCTCCTTGCTCCAGTGTCCCTTGAGATCCACCTCTAGTCAGTCCTGGCCAAGGATGAGGAACGTGCTGCTTTATGAAATCATTCCACTCATTTGTGTACTTCTCAGTGCTGACCAAAAAAGTCTGCCTCCACACCCCATTGGTCCTGGTTCTGCTCCCCAAGACCAGCCAGAACCAGTCAGCAGTCCCCCCGAGGCCAGGATTCCCTCAGCTCCAGGCCCACTTGGCCCCCAGCCAATTATCACTTAACCTAAGAGCCCTGGAGGCTTCCCCTCATTCCACTGCCCATCTCTGGAAGACCTTGCCAGTGGCAGTCATCCATTGATGTGCCTCTTCTGCACAACCCTGGAGGCCTTCTCCACTGATTAGGTCCTTTTCCCAGAAACCATCCCCTGTCAAGCCCACTGTGCCCAGTTAGGGGTGTAAGCAGGGAAGTGCTGAGCAGTGATGCCAGGGCTCAGACTCCCTCCCCTTGGGCTCCCCCCTCCCTGCCAGCTTCACTGCCTATAGGGACAGAGGGAGAATTGCTAGAAATGTTTTCTTTCTGTTGCAGATGAACAGGTTATTATGGGCAACAAGCTTCTTGTCTACATAAGGTAAATGGCAGAATGGAGCTGCTGCTTTCTCTGCCTTCCCTGAGCCCCCAGACGGAGATGCTAGGCCACATCTTTAGATTGCCTTTTGTGTAGATCACTGATTGAGACCCAGAAATCAGACCCTGGCCTCAGAGGCCCCCTAAGCCAAACCCTCTCCTTTTACAGATGAGGAAACTGAGTCCCACATACCCAAGCGACTTGCCCAAGGCAACAATGACTTCCCCTCCCCTGTGCCACCCCCAGCCACCATCTAGCCCCAACACACCTACATGTAGTGGGCGGGGCTGGCTTTTGTCCTAAATAAAAGATTGATTGATATCACTTCTGGCCGCTTACTCCCCAGCCAGGGCCACCCAGAGAAGCTCTCCTTGCTCATCTCACAGCAAACCTGTGAGACAGACTCACTGCCCTGGTTTTCCACTTGCCTAGACCACTTTGGTTGGTGACCAAGCAAGAACCAGACTAACCCATGTGAGCTCAGAACCAGGCCCTATTTGTATCCAGGACCCCCCCCTAGATATTCTGAAAACTTCAGTGTGAGCCCCTTCCCTTCACCCTCCCAAACTTTGGGCTCTCTTCAAGAACTGAACCCAGATAAGTCCCTAAGAATGAGTCTTCAGATGATCCTGGTCTGTGGCTGTGCTGGCCAAGGCCTGGGCCAGAGTCAGAGCAGCTTCCGGACTTGGGCGGGGGCAGGGGCTCCGTGTGTTCTCACTCAGACCCTGTTCTTCCTCTGCAGCTGCTGCTTGGCAGGTCGTGCTTATCCCCTGGGTGACATCCCCGAAGACCTGGTGCCCTTGGTTAAAAACCAGGTAGGTGCCACTCCATCCGCTGTGACTGGAGATTCCTGGGAAGCCTCCACAGGCCCATTGCTAATGTCCATCACGGTGTCCCTGAAGGGGCTGAGAGAACTGTGGCAGCCCCTCAGCCGGCCTCTGCAGACCCCAGTGGGGTCAGGGCTGCTGTCAGACGTCACCCCCTCTCCATTTGCAGGTCTTTGAGTTTCTGATCCGTCTGCATTCTGCTGAGGCCTCCTCTGAGGAAGAGATCTATCCTTACATCTGCACCTTGCTTCACTTCGATACCAGAGAGTTCCTGAACGTCCTCGCCCTGGTAAGTGGCACCTTCCTAGGCTCATAGGGCCTGGGATCCACCTTGGAGATCCCCGGAGGAGGAACAGAGCTCAGGGTTAGTGACTTACAACACAGTCAGAACCAGGATTTGAACTAGGCTTTGAGGACTCCACCCTTGGTGCTCTTTCCACTATATTGCAGCCCCTGCCATGGAGCTTGGCTTCATGGCCAGAGCCCAACTATGCCCAGAAGGGGAAGGGCCTGTCTGTGCCTGGGCTCCAGGGGGATTTGGAGTTGGGGAAAAGTTACATCTTTATTTTCTTTAACTTCTGACTGAAAATTTTCGTTTCCTTCAATTATCCATTTTTAAGAAACAAAACCACCATTCTGCTAAGGGAGACACAGGCACCACCAGACTGTCCAAGGGGTGGGGTCTGAGACTTAGACAGGGTGACAAGGTCCTGAACTGTAGGGTGAGGCCTGAGCCAAGGGGTGCAGGAGGGGATCGAGGACCTGCGGGTCAGTGCTCGGGAGAAGGTGGTCAGACAGGAGAGTGGAAGCATCGCAGAGGAGGAGCAGAGGGCTGATGGCCTGGGGCACCTCTGAGAATTGTCTGGGTTGCACTCTGGGTTGTCAGGGGATTAGAGGCAGCAAAGTGGCCAGAGCTCTAGACCTGGAGGCAGGGAGGCTCGAGCCCCAATCTGGCCTCCTTTGTCTGCCTCAGTTTCCTCATCTATAAAACTAGAATTATAACAGCGCCTCCATCCCAGAGTTGTGCGGATCACAGGAGATCAGATAAGCAAAGCTCCATGTAAGTGTTTAAGCCATGAGCATTGTGAAGGCAGGAGCCACCTCACCGGAGTCAGCCTCTGCAGCCACCTCTGCTCTCACTGAGCCTCTGACAACACTCCCTGAGAGACCCCCGCCCAGTTTCTCTGTAAAACACCCAGAAAGCTCTAAAGCACGATACAGAAGTTGTCGTTAATAAGAGTGAGAATGATAAGTAAACAATGTCTCCTCTTGTGCCTTGGATGGCGGATGGCTCTCTGCCCTCGGTAGGTGCTTAATAAACGTTGAACTGAAGTTTGAACACACTCAGTATATGGTGTTCCTGGTGCTTTGCAAAGAGTTTTGACTCTGTAACCAAGCAAGTCTGCCTTGGTGTATAATGAGGGTGGTGTGGATGGTGAGTGTTAAGGACAGTGTAGGTGGTGTGGATTGTGTGGGTGGTGAGGGTGGTGTGGGGAGTGAGAGTAGTGTGGATGATAAGGATGGTATGGATGGTGTGGGTGGTGATGGAAGTGTGGATGGTCTGGATGGTGTGCAGTGAGGTGGGTGTGGGTGGTGAGGGCACGTGGGTGTTTTGGAAGATGAAGGTTGTTCCAGTGAGAAACGTGGGGTGCCACAGCCCAGCACGTATCGGCTTCCCGTTCAGTGAATGTCCATTCACACACATTACATGGGCTGAAGAAGCAGCACCACCAGCGTGAACGACTCGTGTCCATCAGTCAGAACTGACCAAAAAGGAAAAGGATCAAAACCAACTGAACAGACACCAATAATAATGAGAACCAACGAAGACGCACCAAAAGTAAGAGCTGCTTGTGAGCCGAGGCTGGAGCACACCCAGCCCATAAAGGATAGACGGTTAAATCTTTGCAGGAGGAGGCTTCAGACCAATAGACGATGATGGTTCAGATACTTGGTTAGTAAAGGCCTGGAACCAATGATGCAAAGCTGTGGCATGTGGTGGAAGGCAGTGCCAGAGTGGGAGGAGAATTGGAAAGAAGGCAGAGATGGTGCTGTAAAAGCAGGGAGACTGCCAGCCTTTACTGAAGACGGAGGGGACAGCTTCTTGTTCAGGACATCTCAGCACCAGAGCCATCAACCGACCCATCACGAGGTGCAGAAGATGCTCATCCTGGAACCAGACTTGGCCTGGGAAACATTCTTCAAAGTGCCCCTTGATGCCCGGCATAAAAAGACCGAGAGAAGGTAAGCATTTAGCCTCATCCGCATCAAGCCTCTCCTAAATTAACCAACCACACATAAAAGCAAAACGCTAACCACTCTCTCACATTACAGGATTCATGCTACCTGCATGCAACTCCCCAGGACCGGGAATCTCTTCGTGGCAAAGAACCAACAAATCTATCAGACTCTGCAGCGAAGCAACATGATGAATACAGCGAACCATCAGAACGAGGGATAAATCCAACTGTCTTTCACAGTCCGGCAGAGTACAGATTCATCGAAGCAACAGAAACCACAAAAGACTTTGGAGGGTGGATGAGAACAAAGTGTTTGAAGCAGAAAGAGCACCATTTCCCATGGCGCCCACGCCAAAAAAAGGTAAAAGACGATCTTTACTAACTGAACATTCTAAAAGTTAGAAAGAAACCAGCCTAACCAAGTAAAGTTGGAAGACAGTCACCAAAACATAGATTCAGTAACCAAGCAAGAGAATGCTTCCAGCAGCAAAGGGCTTCAGAGCGAGAGCCAAAGGACCAGGCTGGGCAGCGTCAGCCATGAGTGACTCGGCAGCTGCGGGCATTGGCCAAGAAGGGGGAGGGCAAACTCAGAGGGGAAGCACCAGACTGGGAGGGGACCTAGACATGAGTACTGGGGCCTTCTCTAATACAGCTGAATGGAAATTGGAGGGAGAGCATGTAATGAACATGTCATGCGGACAGGCAGATACATTTCAATATGCCAGAAAGTGAATCCTATCGTTATCAGAGCAGAGACAGCATTCCCAGCCATAAGAACAATGCAGGAAGAGAACACACGGGCACAAGTACTAACACCCTGGTTGGTAATTAATGCAAATGCCTGGGGTGTCTGGTTAAGTCCAGCAGATTTCCACTACCTAATGACCCATCTGTTCAGACTTAAACCTAGAAAGTCTAGAGCAAGAAATTTTCAACCTAGCAATAAAAACAGTAAAAGAGACTGGTCCAGAAGGACAGAAAATCAGACAGTACAACAACAGCCTGACAGCCACGTCACAAGTAACAGAAGACACCAACAAGGTAATGCCATGGGGTTCAGACGGCCCAACGTGAGACCCACTAGTCTGGATCCCATGGGGAATGAACCAGCTGGGCTTACTCTCTGGACTTTCCCACCATATTCAGCCAAAGAGAAGGTCAAAGAAAACCAGCCTCCAGACCAGGCATGGACTCACCCTTTCTACCCACAGAGCACACAGTACCAGTAAAAATGATGAGAACTGGAGACCGCTTCCCAACAAGAAAATACCACTTTTAAACTAAGCCAACCAGACTAACAAAAATATGGCAGGATGCCAGACAGTTAGGAAGGGCAGCACAAATGAAAGCAGACTGCTGTGAAGGACAAGGAGCAGAAATCACCCCAAAACAAGGCTGAATAACTGAAAACTTCACTTACCGTGAAGCATACGGACAAAGAGAATTTACATCAGGACTCCAATTTCCGGAATACTCATTGGTGACAGGGAGAAGGGGGCCAGCCATGCACTCAGGACCAGCAGGGACAGAAAAGGGGAATGTATACGTAGATTCCAACAGCCCATAAAGAATAATCTGTGAGTATAACCACAGAAGCAAGGTAGTTAAATGAGGACGAGAACATGATTGTTTGAAAAACCAGCCGGCAGAGGATGGGGAATCCTGGGCACAGGCCAGAGGCTAGGACGTGCCACCAGCAGGAGAGGACAGACTCCTAAGAAATGTCTTGGTCAACACATCTGCTCCACGGACTGGAGGAGACGACCCAGGACCAATCTACCCATCGGGAAGAATATGGGCCAAACAAGCAGACATCACGTGCAGTCGTGCCATTTGTTTATGAAAATGATGCACCAGGCCAAATATTTGTAAAACTCGCACCAAACTGGACAGATGAATTTTCAGATTCAGGAGTAGCACGAAGTAGAATGATAACATGTGCTAAGTTTTTCTGGAAAGGAAAGCTTGTAATGAAAGGTAGTTTACAAACAGCACGACGGTGGAACGTGTGTTCATTTCACCAGCCTGGTACTGGTGGAACCACTTTCTGGAAATACTTCCCCAGCGAAACTGGAAAATTCAACTTAGCTGTCGTGGAAGGAAGAAAAGAACCGCACATCATGTACTAAAAGCTGTCCACCACTAAACAGAATAAACTCGCTCATTAGTCGATTTTTAAAAATCTAAATAAAAATAAGTTTAAGCAAAACAAACTTTCTGTGTCTTCTGTTGAAAACCAACTAACTTTGCACATCCTTTAATTGGTTTGGAGGGTGGGAATGCTCCCATTTAAGATGAATGGGGAATTTAAAGATGACTATTTCCATTACTCGTTGACCAATTAATTGCCTTCTCTTTCCTTTCCATCTTTCCTTCTTTTTCTTCATTTTCTACATCATTTAGAATTATCGTTTTTCACTTCTCTCTGTAACTTTCTTAGGCAGACCAGTTTTCCTGAGGAATTAGCAAGCATTGTATACAGCAGGTGCTTTAAAATGAATCCTCCTCCAGTCACAGAATGAACGTCGATGGCCCTTCTAGCATCAGCTTCAGCTGGACGTGTGAGCAGGAGGGGGATGCTGGAAGTCAGGCCATGGGCTACAAGATGAGAGAAGCTGAGACAGCCGTGCCAGGGGAGGGGGGAATACATATACCACCTGCCCATCCACACCACCCACACCACCCACATCATCCACACCATCCACACGATCCTCACCACCCACACCACCCTCACCAGAGAAGGGAGACAGAGGGAGTGGGTGAAGGCCTGAGGATAGAGAGGGAGGCACACTGCAGGACCCTCCCCCAGAGGTGACCGGCAGCCCAGCTTGCCCTTGGCCACAGGGTGCAGGGGCCCAGCCTAGCTGATGGAAGGACCCTGACCTTGCTTCAGAGATGCTTGTCCTGCTCTTTTCTCATCTTCCTCTTTGGAAGCCATATCTTTGGTGAGAAGGGAATAATAGATCCTGGATGAGGGCATCCCAGAGTAGTAAAAGCCTCCTTCTGGCCCCTCCCAGTCATGGTCACTCAGTGGCTTGGGAAGGAGCCTCTCCAAAGGGAGCTGAGCTTGCTCCCGTGGCCACCATTGGGCCTAGAGTCAGAAAGACCTGAGTTCAAATTCAGCCTCCAACATTTCCTAGCTGAGTGACCTTGGGCAAGTCCCTTCAACTCTGTGTGCCTCGGTTTCATCAGCTGTAACTCCCAGGGTGGTTGTGAGTATAAAATGAGGTACTATGTGTCAGACACTCCACAAACCTTAAAGTTCTATAGAAATGCTGGTTATTGTTGTCATCGTCATCATTAATAACAATGATAGACTCTGAGCCATTACTAGGGCTGGACTCCAAGGGTTCTCCTGCCTGGCGGAGCTGAGGGGAGGGCTGAGCATCCCCACCCCCCCACCCCTGCCCTCGTGCCAGCCCCTTCACCTCCACCAATCTGCTTTGATTCGTCGTGCCTCCCTCCAGCAAGAGCGATTTTCTAATTAGAGGAAACATTGCCGGCAGATTACGATCTTGTAGCGCTCAGTCATTTTGGTGACAGTTGTTCACCGCCACCAAAATATGCCATTATTTGTACCACAATATTCACACTGTGAGGCATTACCACTTAATGATGTTTACAGAAATATGCTTTCAGGATCTATTTCAAAGCCATGAATGCACGCTGCCAAAGGGAAGGATGGATAAAGAAAGCCACTGGCGCCTGCTGCGGGTGTGTCACTGTAGTGCTTCGTGCATTTGGACTTGGGGGAGGCGTGTGTGCCTCCGGGAGGGCTCTGCCTCTGTCTGCACCTGCCGACTCACGGCTTCCGCCAGCACCTGGAAAGGATGAGATGGCGACACCATCCAGTCCATCCCCCTGCTTCCAGGCAGGGTGGCATTTAGAACTGAGCAGAATCTCTCCTCCTTGGAAAACCCTCCTGTCTCCCTTGGTAATGCTCCCTCTGAGGCCGCAAGCCCTTCTAAGTGAAGATCACTGGGTTTCTTCCATCAATCCGTCTGTTCTGCCTTTCAGAGTCATCCCATTTCTCACCAAGAGCGAGGTCTTCAGCCACCTTTTCACCTGCCAGGGAATAAAGACTCTCCTTCCACGTTTCTGTGTGCAAATGCAAAGGCCTTTCTCTCAGAGCTGAGCTTCAGCCATCTTCAGGGGTCATGTTGGTCTTCCTTCATAGATGAATATGTTCACTACAGCCTAGGAGGCAGCTTGGGCAGTGGATATAGCACCTCCTCTGCTTGGAGTTAGGGTTCAAAGCCTACGAGGATAAGAGCAAGTTGCCTGGGCCTTGTTAGACTGTCCCTTGGATGGCCCCACCTCACCCTCACCCCGCCTCATCACCGCCTCCTCCTCACCCCATCAGTACTTTGGGTCAGGGGCAGGTGATGTCTTTAACACAGGTGGAATCCACTTGAGGGCCACGTTCAAGGATAAAGGGCTTGGCAGGGGTTGAGAATAGGAACTGTGCTCTAGACAGAAGATTTTTAGAACCTGGACAGTTTCACCATGGCAACTTTGGGGAATGTCTCCAATGTCACCTTTTCTTGGTTGTCATGGAAATCACAGAAGTCATTCTCCCTGACAATTAATGTGCTGTATTTAATGGCCGTAATCACCCTTAACTTGTGGAGCCTGGATGCCTGCTGGGCATGTGCCTCTTCTTTCTTTCTCTCCCCAAATCCTCCCAAATTGTGCACCATCTAATTCAGCTCATTTTAACAAACTTTTACTAATCCCCTCGCATGTGAAAGACTCTGAAGATACAGAAACCAAATGAAAAGCAATCCTGCACCTCAAGGAGCTGACATCCTGAGCTGGGGCCAGGAGTGCAGGAGAGGAAGGTCATACAACTTGTACTTTTTAAATTGAATTTTTATTTTGAGTTCCTAATTGTCTCCTTCCCTCTACCCCTTCCCCCACCCATTGAGAAGTCAAGAATTATCATACCCATTATACATATGAAGTCTTGTAAAACATATTTGTGCTTTAGCCATGTTCTGGAGAAAAAAGCAAGAAAAATAAGAGAAAAAATTACATGCGTTTATTAAGTGCTTACTGTGTATGAAGCTGTGAGCTAAGTTCTGGGGATCCAGATAAAAACAAAAACAAAACCTTGCCCTCAAAGAGATCTCCTTCTAATGGAGGAGACGATATGCAAAGAGCTAGGAGTCCAAGATAACATGGAGAATTTTGTTGTTCAGTCCCATTCTACTCTCCTTGACCCCACTTGGCTTTTTCTTGGCAGAGATACTGGAGCAGTTGGCCATTTCCTCCTCCGACTCATTTTACAAATGAGGAAACTGAGGCAAACAGGGTGAAGTGACTTTCCCAGGGTCGCCCAGCTAATACATGTCTGAGGCTGGATTTGAATTCGAGTCCTCCTGACTCCAGGCCTGGCATTCTGTGCCCTGTGGTGCCCCCAGTGGCCCTACGTAGAGAATAGGTGGCAGCCTTTGAAAAGGGGCCTATGTACACATTGGTTCTACAAAGGCAGCTCAAGAGGGAGGGGACGGTGATGCCCCCATCGTCCCAGCTTCCCTCTCTCCCTGGGGATGGTTTTCTTCCTCCTGCTTCCTTCTCCTTAGTGTTTTTCTCTGCCCTCTTTTTATAGCTTTATTTACTAGGAAAAGTCCCAGAATTTCATGCAGAATCGCGTGCTCCAGACTTCCCCGTGCCATCCGTATCAGTGGATGCTCATTAAGCCTGTTTACAAAGAGAAGCTGCATAGAGGGATAATTATCTTGTCTGTGAACTTATTTGCCGTTTATTTATAGTTATTCCAGGGAATGATGTGGGGCTGCCTAGGAAATGTGTAATTAGCGATTTGTAACGGAGAGCGTTCCTTCTCCTTTGTAGACTTTTGAAGACTTTAAAAATGACAAGCAAGCTCTGGAATACCAGCAGCGGATCGTGGACATCTTGCTGAAGGCGAGTAGGTTTGGGATATATCTGACGATGCTGCAGGTGAGCATCCACCTGCGAGGTCCAGAGTCGGTGCTGGCCGCTGCCAGGTCTGGCGAGCCCATCTGCTCACTCAGATTTACTCTGGAGGAACCCAATTAGGCGCTGATAACATCCCTGACGAGCCAGTCTCTGCGGTTGTCAAGGGTGTCACCAAGGCTCCCAGATGACGTGTGCCAGCTGATTAGGAAGGAAGGGAGATGACCATCCCCATCCAGGTCTGCCTGGAGCTGGGTGAGGAGCTATTTTGAGACCTGAGCTGTCACTCTAGTCCCTGCATAGACGATTTCCTCACCTTCTGTCTGCCTGGTCCCCGCTGGGCCGTTGGCTAATAATCCTGCGGGAGCCAGGGCTTCTTTTTGACGCTCATCCCTTTGCGATAGAATGAACTTCCCCCATGTCTAGAAGGATTAGAAAGGATTTTGTACGAAGGGGATGAGTGGTCTGTCTTCTTGACCCTGTCGTGGGAAGAGACCAGACCTGCTTCCCACTAGCCTCTTAATGCCCTAGTTTGGCCACAGAGATTTTCCATTTTCAGAGAGCTCCCCACAAGCATTTTCTCGTTCGATCCTCACGGGAACAGAGGCAGCTGGGTGGTGCCATGAATAGAACGCCAGGCCTGTTGTCAATAAGGCGGAGTTCAGATCTCACCTCACACACTAGCTGGCGACCCTGGACAAGTTACTTAACCTCTCTCTGCCTCAGTTTTCTCTTCTATAAAAGGGGCCCACAGTTGCTCTGAGGATCAAAGGAGATAATATTTGTATAGCATTTTGCAAACCTTCAGATGCTCTATAAATGCCCACTAGTGTTAAATGAGTAAGTCAGGAATCATTCTCCCCATTTTTCAGATGAGGAAACAGAGTCTTGAATTAAATGGTTTGCCTACCGTCATATGCTAGAAAATGGCAGAGCCAGATTAGAATCCAGGTCCTATGACTCATAGGCTGGTGCTCTTTCCACAAAACCACATTATGAATCCATGTGCTAGACCGCACCATGCAAAAAAGGAGCTTACAGTCTCTCCTGTTCATTTATAAATATATCCAGAATGGATGCAGAAACAAATACAAGGTCATTGGGAAAGAGAAAGGCCCTAGCAGCTGGGGAAAGCAGGAAGAACCTCATGTGGAGGATGAGCCTTGAACTGGCTTTTAAAGGAAGGCCCAGATCGGAGGAGGCCTGGAGATGCCAGCCAGCCTGAGAAAGGGGTGCAGGAGGCGGGAGAGGAAAGAGATGTGCTTTGTCACTTTGCACTGAGGAGGCAGAGCCTCTGCCCCTCTTGGGCAGAATGGGAGCATGGCAGCCTCCCAGCGAGCCTGTGATTTGGGGGGGTTTAAATGCTCTGCTTGTTCTGGAAGAGGGTGAAGCCACCTCCTCTGGAGCGTCTGAGCCAGTGCTGGGCACGTAGCATTCACTGACCAAGAGCTCCGAGTTTGTGCAGCCTGGGGAGCTTCCTTCAGTCCCTTTCCTTATTGATTCTGGGACAGATTGGGTGATATTTGTGACCTTGGGTTCTGGACGCATTATCATCATCAGTGAGGTGAGGATTGAAATGGAAAATGGCGGTGATTTCATAACTAACCCCAAGTCAGAGATAGTTGACTCACAAATTTGAGACAGCTGGAGTTTAAAATGGCCGTGATTAGCTGGGGAAAATGGTCAGAGTGAATATAGGCAATCAGTGCAAGTTCCTTACCATGCTAGGGAAGCCAGAAAGAGCCGAGCTCAACAGCATTCCCGTGATAATGCACACCAGCGAGTACCACCACCGGCATGCCATCCTAAGAGATGTTGCTGCTGCTGCTGCTGCTGCTTTATTTGGCGGCTCCAGCATGGACCCTGGGAGTGGCTTCCCCAGATTTGCACTGATTGAGCCACATCTATTGGTGAGAACCCCAGACACGCACAGGTCAGTTCAGTGCAGTGGAGGTCACGGGCCAGACAGAAGAATCAATAACCACATAGCTCTGGAGATGAGCCACCAGGTGGTCAGGTCCTGTGCCCTATGCTTGCTGCAAGTCAGCCTTGCAAGTAAAAAGTAGCAGATGTAGGGGCATCCATTCTCAGCTGAAAGGGTCTTCCGAGGTCGTCTGGTCCAACCTGCTCCTTTCTAGCTGAGGACTGGGGCAGGGAAGTTGTCACCCAGCTGATGAGTAGCAGCACTGTCTTTGTCCCTGGAAATCCTAGAAGGAAGAAGGGCCTTCTCATTTTGGGTATCTGAATCAGCTGGAAGAAGACCACAGGAGATGATGAGATTTAGGAAATCAGACCCCCTGGGGAAGGGAGAAGACCCAGACTTAGGTACCTTGGAGAGAGAAGGCTGCATCGTTGTAGGGCAAGCAGGTAATTTTTTGTCTCTATTAGGAGTATTTTAGGAGAAAATGAGTTGGCAGAGCAGGAATGCAAATTAGATGTGAGGAAGAACCTAAAAATGTAGTCATGTTGTGCTGGATTTCCTGAGAAATAAGCCTCTACCTTGAAGTTGTCCTATAGGGAATCCAGCAGATATGGCCAACCACAAACAATGTCATCACTGGCTGTGGATTCTGGGTGAGAGGCAGGTCAGAAGTGGTGGCTTCTGAGGCTTCTTCCATCTCAGAGGGTCTCTGAATAGAGAGGTCCCTGTGGATTTCTGGGTTAAAACTGAATTCGACAAGCATTTATCAAATACCTGCTGTGTGTGAAGGAGAAAGGATTTTGGTGGGGGTGGGTTTTTTTTTGTTTTTTTTTCAATTCCTGCTTTTAAGGAGCTTCCATACCAGTGAGAAAAGCATGATCTTTAGTACTTTGCAGTGTTTGTTGAGAGCCAGTGGGAAATTGCCTTGGAAATGCCAGTGTTTGTTAGGAATTTCTGAATAGGAATATTTTAAAGAGAGTCATTCAGGCTAGAAGGAAGAGGGAAGGCTCAGGCAGGTGGAAGTTTCCTACTTTTTTGCTTGTTTTTTTTTTTTTTTAAGGAAAGAGAATCATCTGGAAAGACCCATATGTGACATTAAAAAAGGTTTAAGAGACCTAGTTTCTGGGTAATTTAATCATTGTATTAATAAGGCCAGCAGGTTATTAATAAAAGGAAGGTCATTTGGCTGTCTCTCTTAGCCCAAAGACCATCATGTGGTGAAACAGCAGGTGATCAGTGGGGCTGAGAGTGACCCTTACACAGAGAGATTATTTCTATTCAGACTACCCCCAGTTATGCCAGACTACTCCCAGCCTATCTAGACAAAAGGATCTGTCTTCACCCAAGCTTGAGTAGAGCACGATGGTCTTCCCTACCTTAGATTAAATTCCTTGCAAGGTGGTGTTATTAATAATCATTTCTCACACATGTGTATAATAAACAGATAGACTGGGCCTGGGAGACCCTTGAGGACAGATGGAAATGCCAGGAACTCTTTGGAACCAGGTCAATGATAGACCCCTGGAAGGCCTAAAACTGAACTTAGATCAGAGGGTCACTGTTGTAGAGCTAGGAGGGAGCTCAGAGACTGTCAAGTCCAGTCTTCTCATTTTACAGATGAAAAAACTGAGGCCCGGAGAGGTCCAGGGACTGGCCCAGAGTCACCCAGGGAGGAAATGGCAGAACCCGGATTTGAACCTAGGCCCCGTGACTCCTAAGTCCAACCCTCATTCTGTTGCTCCCCACCATTCAGATATCAGAAGAAGAGGGGAGAAAGGCAGCCAGAGCATGAACCTTCACAGCAATCACAGGCCTTATGGTTGGCAGGGATCATGAGGTTTGTCGAATCTAACCCCTCATTTTATAGATGAGAAAACCAAGGTTCAGATGTTCAATGATTGCCAAAAATGACATTGCTAGTTAGTGGCCAGGCCCAGGACCAGAATATCTTGGGTTCTCTCTGTTAAATTGTCTTAATGAGTTAGAAAGGCAAGTGAGAGGCTTACGAGCCTCTCCCCATCTTCCCCCCAAGCTCAGCAATGTCAGGCTTCCATTGGGAGTAATTAGCCAACACGCCAATGCTCTGTTTAATAAAGGCATTCAGATAACCCAACTAGAAGCAAAGGTGGGTGTATCCCATTGATGCTCCTCACTGAGAAAAGAGGGTACCAGTGGAGAAGGAAGAAAGTGGGAGAGGCCAGGGCCCACACACATATGGGCCTTGGTGGAAGAACATTGCCTCTGTTTTACCTTTGGGTCATGGCTACAACGAGGGAGTTGGAGACATTTGGTGGATGAGACACGGCAGCCCACCCAGATTGATGATTGTAGCCTACAGCTGCTCCCAGAGGCGGGTCGATGGTGAGGTGGCTGGAGAAGCCAACACACCGTCTGGGCCCTCGGCCAGCCAATGAACAGAAAGAGTGGGTATGGGGCTGGTGTGCGCCCACTTGCTTTAAGGTCCTTCCCCATTGCTTGTTTGGGTTGGCTGTCTTCTTTTTTAGGCTCACGGGGTCATAGATTTAGGGCTAAAAACATCTGTAGCACTTAGCATATGCAGCCTTACTCTACTTGGGCCCCTTTCCATACTGGTGGTCAGCTCAGTCTTCACATAGTTAATAAAAAATGTCATCGCAGACCTGCAGCAGTGAGGCAGTCTTCCCTTTCGAATATGTGTTATTTGTGGCAAGCCAGGTGGTACAGTGAACATATGTGGTCCTTTCACTCATCAGGTCATGGTGGAAAATTCAGATTTTACTCCTTCCCAAGTTGGGTGTCTCTTCACCTTCCTTGCCCGACAGCTGGCCAAGCCTGACAATACACTTTTTGTGAACAGGACGCTTTTTGACCAGGTACGTGAGTCTGACTGCTAGAGCCAGCTGGGCACTGACATTTTTCCTATTCCTTGGCTTTCAGAATTGCTCAGTGGGCCATATTCCTTAATGTGTTGTGAGACTGGACAAAGAGGATCTTTCTAGTATAGATCAGTTCCAGAGTAGGCAATAGTACTTCTGAGAACAGGAGCTTTTCTTCCTGGTTGCCCATCCTGGTGGAACTAGGTCCTGGTCAACGGAGTTCTCCTGGCCTGAGCTTTTCAGAGACAAAAAAGCCTTATCTCATTTGGGGAAGAAATGGGAAAAGAGGAGCAATGTCAGAGACAGGCTCTTGGGCAGCCCCTCACATCACTGAGGAGGCCCAGAGCCTGACAGTTAGATTTGAGAAGCCTTTGCTCTTATCACTACTCAGGACATTTCCAAACTGCAGGGAAAACACGATTCAGGCAGAAATTAAATTGTCTGCATGAATCGGGCCTGCTCAGGCCGACAGCTCCTCTCAGGGTTTATGTAGAGAGTCTGTCCTTCCAGCTGGCCATGGGGGTACCCGGGAGCAGAGACTGGCAGGAGGGGAGGGGAGCTGGAGGCCAGCGGGAAGTGATTCCTATGGCTGTGGCATCGTGGGCCAGTCTCTAGTGAAGGTGTCTTCTTTCGAGCCAGGTCCTTGAATTCCTCTGCAGCCCCGATGACGACTCCCGGCACTCGGAGAGGCAGCAGGTAGGACTCTAGAATATTCTCTAACTGAACTTTGGGAAGCAAGATGACGTAACCAGAGGCAGTCGTGGCTTTAGCTGAGGGCACTGAGAGGGAGGGAAGTGCCTAGGGGCCCATGTTGCTGGTATCCCAAGGTCAACCTTGGAATTCAAGAGACTTGGGTCATTCCAGTCCCCAAGCCTCTGGAAGGGCAGAGCTCGGCAAGCCTCTGATAGTCAGCTCTGCAGGCCACAGGCTCTGCTTTCTTCCTTTGAATTTTTGATCCAGATCTGTGATTTCTTCATTGTAGGGAGTTCCTAGGATGGAAACTCCCACCACCAATGCAGAACAGCTTGTCTCACTCAAAAGAAGTGAACAAAGAACTTTTTGTGTTAAATGGAGATCTTCTGTGAGGGCCCATGAAGCCAACAATGAGCTGGGGGATAGGGAGACCCACAAGGCCTAGAGCTACACCTCTTCACATGCCCAGCCTAAGGCTCCCTTGCAGCCTCCTTAGGGAGATGTGGGGCTTGAGGGGTGGGGAGCTCAGGCACTTTGGAGAAAGCAGCAAGGGAAAAAAATGACAAACAGGAAACATGAAGCTAGCCTGGAAAAAGATTCACAGACTCAGGAAATGTGAGCACTGCAAGGGACATCTTATCTGACCCAAGGACATAAAACTAGTAAGTGGTGGCCAAAACTGGCACCCAGATCCTTGGATGCCTCCCAGGGCACGGGCTTCCCACACAGTCTCTTAGGGCATCACCCGTGATGGGTGTCATAGCCAGCCAGCATGGGGCTGCATGGTTAATCCAAGAGGGAAGGGGCTTCAGAGAATTGTTTGGAGCGTGCTTCGTGTCTGCCATGGATGATGGTGCCACATCCCCACAGATGATGGTACCACATCGCAAAAGCTGCAGTGTCCAAGACCCAAGGAGTGACTTCCTCACCTGCAGGATCCTGGCCTAGTGCTTGTTAATTGTACTTTATGAGGCCTGTTTAAAGATAGCTTTTCATTAGGCAGTGGGTTGGCACCCACTCTTAGTACCTTCTTAATTCTCATACTGAGGACTGCATTGGAGTCTTTGCATCCCATCTTTCTAGAAAGCAGAGTCCACACTCACCAAAGGTGTGCTGGGTCACAAGAAGGCAGAAAAACACTTGGAATAAATCTGCCTTTTGGAAGACTATGGTGTCTAGTGGTATTTTTAGTTCCCTGGAGAGCCAGTCTGGTGGAGTGTTGCCCTCATGGACTGGCTAGGACGGGGTCATTTGCAGCCAGGGTCATGTCTTGAGTGTGCAAATCTATCCAGCTGGGCCTTCCCCACAAGTTAGCTCCCTACAAATCAAAAGAGGTGCTCACTTCAGTTTTAGAATTTTTAACTAAAATATCATACTGTCAGCACTGTGGTGTTAGGCCTGAGATGTCTTTTCCCTTGTGTCTGTAAAAGCAAGCCAGAAGCCAAATGAACTCTCTCCTTCTGTGGACCTTCCTGGATTCATGATCGTTTCCATGGGCTGCCCCCCTCTTCAGAGCTTGGGGGGAGGGGGGAAGGAGTAAAAATCAAAGTGAAAATGTTGACCGTTCTTTGCAACATCTCCAGGTCCTCCTTGAATTGCTCCAGGCTGGAGGGATCGTGCAGTTTGAGGAGAGCCGGCTCATCCGGATGGCCGAGAGAGCCGAGTTGTGAGTCATGCCAAGATGGCATCAGCACCCATTCCCTGGCTTGAAGCACATTCTATCGATGCCCTGCCGACTCTTTTGATCTTGGAGGAGATGATTGTTTAGACAGTGAGACCATCAGAATAATCACAATAAGTCTGAGGCAGCAGGCCCTTTGTTCAGAACCGTCCCAGCACATGAAGTTCCTGGCCTCAAATATAGCCATAGAGCCAAGGGCCCTGGGCACATCTGCATGGGCCTGGTGGTCACATAGCCTTCAGGTGCTAAGTAAAATCTCTGCCCGATGTTTCCTTGGCATTTACCATAAATCACTCTCAGGAGTCACTCCAACTTAATTTTGGCAAGAAAGGGTTCAGACCTGTGGTTTTATCAGCCCTGGGGGCCCCGGTACAGAACCTCCCTTCCCTAATGTAGCTGAGCAAGTCATCTATAATTTATAATCTTGGAGACCCACTTGGGGGCCTGAGAGATCTGCCTGGGGTTACAGATCTTTTTTTCCTTCAACACACTATTGGCCATTTTGTCAAAAACAGGATTTGAACCCAGGTCTTCTGGAACACTCCAAGGCTGTCTGGCTGTCCAAGGACCATGCTGCTAATGAAGCAGACCATAGGGCAGACGTTCTTATCCTACTGTTTATATCTGCCTCGGTCATAAAGCGTTGCCTTTTCCCAGCTTTAATCCTCTGAGAAGAGGAAGCTTATTGGGAGCTCTTGGCGCTGTTAGTGGAGGAACTGTCTGCACTTTTCCTGAGACCTGTCCAGCTGCTGCTGCCCAACATTTCACCAATCCCTACAGAGGTCCCCTTTCTGAGGCCACGTGTTACCCTTCCAGTAGGAGTGAGCAGGGCCCTCTGATGACAGCCATTCCTGCATTTAACCAAAGAAATCCCCCCCTTCTCCCCACCTGCCCTCTGTCACTTGCCTCACCCTAGGCAGTGAGTGTCCACTGGACCCACTTGCCTCTCTTCTTGTCTTCAGCTACCAAATTTGTGAATTTATGTATGAACGAGGACACCAGTACGACAAGATTATTGACTGCTACCTCCGGGACCCGCTGAGAGAGGTGAGCAGAGAGAGTGCTGGGCTTCCTTCTCCTCAGAGGCCTTTATTTCCCTAGACGATGTCACCTTTGTACTCAGGCAGGTAGAGTCGTTCAGCCATGAGGACCTCCTCAGGACCTCCTCAGGACCTTGGGTTGCTCATCAAACATGGAACAGAATTTCCCATGTCACACCATCTCCCGCCATACTTTGGGCACCGGGAGTTCCTTAACGAGGGTGCTCCCCACGACGCTGATTGCAGCCCCTCCATAGACAGTCTAAGTGTATTCTGTGGCCCAGGCAGTTCCTCATTCTTTGCAGCCCTGCTGATGATCAGGCCCAAGCTGGTCCTTAGCTGTCAGACACATAAGTTTTCCATGCCCAGGCTCCTGCCAAAAGCCTCTCTCAATGGCCCCCAGGCCTCTGACTGCTCTGGCTGGAGGTGTGCCATTCAAGGGCTCTATTCTTGGTATGGAGAGCCAGCAAGGGAAAGGCCCAGAGGCAGGAGATGGAGCCTCGAGGATGAGGAAGAGGTAGAAAGGCAGTGTGGGGGGAGGGGAGCACAATAATACCAGAAAAGAAGGAAGGGGGGCCAAGTGGTGAAGGCGAGTTTGTGTTTGATCCTGGAGATAGTGGGAGCTGCCGGTGTTTGGGGGTTGTCATGGTCAGATCTCCCTTTCCTGGAAATCCTTTGGTGGCAGCAGGGGAGAGACCAGTCACCAAAGGGGACCATAAGCTAAGCTTTGACAGGTATTTAATAGGAACTGAGCGAGTTTTTTGTACCCCTTTCAGGAAGAGGTCTTTAACTACATTCATAACATCTTGTCCATTCCTGGGCACAGCCTGGAGGAGAAGCAGTCCGTGTGGCAGAAGGCCATGCTGCACATCGAGGTAAGGCGGGCCTAGATCTGGGTCAGCAACGGCCCACTTCCCCAGGCTCTTTGTGCCCTTGCTGGTCATAACTCCCTCCACTTTGTCTTGGCAGATTTCATTCTATCACATCTCCTCCTTTTGCTATCATGCTCTCAAGGTCACTCATGTGTCCTTTACAAAGCCAGAATCACTTGTCCCTGTGGGCTATCCTGGATGCCCACACACTTCTTTCCCAGCTCCCCCTTGGCCTCTGGATCATTTTTGGGAATAAACATGGAAATCGTCCCCACCTTCCCCTGGGGCAGCTCAGGAAGCCTTGACCAAGAGGGCAGCATTGCATCCTCCCCATAGCAGGTTTCTTTTCTGTGGGGCCATTTCTCTGACCTTGGTGAGAAGAAGAGTCACAAATTTGGGCACTTCCCTGGCCCCAGCACCAAGTGTTTTTTTGAGTTGGGGGAGCTCGGCCCAGTGAGCTCCCTTCAGGCAGGATCTTTCTGGAAGGTCCAGAAGGGGTCTGAGAAGCTGCCTGACCCTCACTGGGGCCCCAGACATCTGTGGTGAATTGCCACTGACAGTGTATAAGAAGTTCTGGGGTCAGTCTTTGAGGGCCCAGAACCTGACATGCTTCAGAAACCAGCAGTTCCAAATTCTTGTGAGAGACTACTGCACCACGTGTGGGGTCTCCCACCCCGTCCTCACCTTCCTGAGCAGAGATGGCAGACAAGGCCTGTTTTCAGGAATGACTCTCCTCAGAGCTTCTCGTGCTCTTGGGGCAGTCGGGGTCCAGGGATAGGGATATCCTCAGGTGACTTATTTGAAGCGAACTGTGCACTCTTCCTTTGAAGCAGCAGGGCTCTCCCTGGGGACAAGCCAGCCCTGATGCTTCAAAAAGTGCCACTTCCAATCAAGGGCCCAGAGACTGTCTGAGACCAAAGCTCGGACAGACGTGTGAGCAGCCTCTTGAGGGACACGTCGGTGAGAGGACAGTGAGCAGCCGCCCCTTTTCACTTGTCCACTCCGAGCGAGGGGCCTGCGTGGAGTGAAAAGAGAGTCCTTCCTTAGGACAGAAAGAGCCACAGCATCTCTGGACACGAAGGCCCAGCAAGACTCTTGTTCCTCTGAACTTTGGAGAAGTGGCCCATGGGAAGAGCTGGGTCTGGGTTCAAGTCCCATCTCTGCCTCTTACTGTGTCTATAAAATAGGCACAAGAATTCTTTGTCCGCCCTCTTACAGGGTTTCTGTAAATATTGATGACGATGACGATGATGACACTTAGGTGGGGCTTTGAGGTTTGCAGAGCACTTTACTTGTGTTTTCTTGTTTGATTGTCCCAAGAGCCCTAGGAGGTGGGCGCTACTATTACCCCATTGTACAGGTCAGCAAACAGAGTCCCAGACAGGTTAAGTGAGTTCTTTGCTTAAGATCACCCCCTGTGGGGTAGAATCTGAATTCTAGTCTTCCTAACCCTGCTGTGGAGCATCAGCCACTGGCCTGCGCTGCTTTCCCAAGAAAGCTGTAGGATCATTTTTATCACTGAGTGAGCGCAGGCTCCAATAGGCCTTGTGGCTGCTCGGCAGGTTCTCTCGGCCTTCTCACCTACTTGATCGCTCGCTCTGCGGACCACAGGCCCCGCTATTTGCACTACAGAACTTGTGGTGGGGGCTGGCGGTGCCTGGAATGAAGGAGAGGCCTAACATGACTCGAGATGAATTAATCACCAGCAAAACTAATTCCTCAGCAAAAAGCCTGTGCTGGAGAAGCAGGAATTGTTTCTTCTGCACCACAGTCATTTCTGCTAACTGGCTATTTTGTTTTCTCCTCAATCTGCACTTTTTTTCACCTTTGAGCTTCTTAATGTCATTCGATGCTGCTCAAATTTATTTAACCAAGGCCTTATTAATTACTGGCGCCTTAAAAACGGCCAATAGCTGTAAGATCTCTGGGGGCAGAAGCCATGAGGAGGGTAACACCAGGGCTTTGTGGGGTCTTGCTGCTATAGGCGTGGAGAGGAAACAGGCTTAAGACCCCTTTAATTCAGTGTGGGTTCTGGAGCCCACATGAGGGCAATCTTAAAGATTAGGCTCCCATTTCCCATTTCCCAGAGTTAGGGTTGGATTTATACACTCATGCATCCCAAAAGCAAGGTAGCTGCAGGGTAACTATTTTTAAGTTGTCATCGGGGCATAGGAAGAGGGAGGTTAGCAATCATCCTGGTTTGGCTAAGAAATGTTGGGGCCCCTGGCCCAGAATCAGTCAGGACCGAGCTTTCTGGGCTTCCCACAGTGGACTCTAGAAGCGCTGTTTAGTCCTAGCCAGCACAGAGCAGCTCGGGCCTGTTTACATCCTCATTCTTAAGGCCATTTCAGACACACCAGACAGGGTCACTGAATATGTTTGTTTTTATTTTTACTTCAGCCTGTGTTTGCAGACTTTTCGTGGGTGTCTGAAAAACCCCAAGCCTCTGGTTCTGGGCAGTGTCCACTCTGCCTGTGGAGGCCTTGCTGCTAACTTGGGAGAGGCTGAAGGGGCTGGTCAGCTCCCCCAGTAGTTTGGTTTAGTTTATAATTGAATTCTATTGTTTAATTAGCAGCTTTTGTTTTCTTTTCCTCCCACTAACCTCACTGAAAAGAAAAAGAGGGAAACAAAGTCATTCTGACCGGAGGCCTAGTCCTCCCAGCGCTCTGCACGTAGTAAGTACGTCCAGCACTCCCTACTGTGTGCTGTGCTTGGCTCATGAAAGACATGGGACTGAACCTGGGCTGTCACATGAGCAGGATTTGCCCGAGATTTCAGGTGTCTGGAATACCATGAACAAAAGTTTAGAGGGGGGAAGTGATGGCCTGGCTTAGGAAAAGAGGCTAGCTCTGGCAGAGTAGCTGGACATGAAGTTGAAAAGGTGGGGCAGAGCCCACTTGGGAAGGATCTGTCCAAAGCCAACCGGAGCTCCCTGAGCAGCTTCTTTTATTCAGGCCCAACCAGAGAGACTCAGAGCCAACTCTGGGCAGAAGATCGTGAAGCTGACTAGAGATGGCAAAGGTGCTCAAGGAAGAAAGTGATGAAGCAAGGCCTGAGGTTGCTGGTTTGTGTTGTTAGCAGGAAAGCTAAGTGGCAACCTCCCGCAGTCAGCTGGAGAGGAGATAAGGCTGAGCCGTGCTCATCCAGGCTCAGGTTGAGGCGGGTACTGAGGAGAGATCATTCTGGGGGAGAGGTGCTGGAGAGGAGAGCTGAGACCCCCATTGCATGGAAGGGCCAGCAGAGGCTCCCAGAAGCCCTCTGAGGAGGGGGCAGGGTGGGGTTAGGGGCGTTACAGGAAGATGGGGGAGACAGAGCAGGGTCTTCAGCCCCAAGGGAGGGGCCGGGCCTGCCGGATGAGCATCCCTGTAACAACAGCCCCACTTGGGTCACATTTCAAGAGGCTCCTGTACCCCAAAGGCAGGATTCCCAGCAGACAGCTCTGCCACCAAACAGACCACACCTCCGGATGAGTGGTCACTATGATCTAAGCAAGGCCAGCCCAGCTTTGTACCAAGGTCCCCAGGAGGCGCCAGAAGCCCAGTGCATTCTCCCATGTCCTAGAGCAGCCAAGTTCAAGCCTAGCACCTTCTCCCTTCCTGCTTCCCTCTCACTCACGTTGTGGTCTCTTCTTTGCTGACCCTAAATAGTCACTGTTTCCACTCCAGGCCTGGGCCTCCCGCTCCTGCCACACCCACTGCCCAGCCTCTGGCTCTCTTTCCACCACCCGCCCCCGCAAAGATCTCACCCATTTCCATGGATTCTGGTCACTGTATCTGAAGGGGTCCCTCCCGCTTCTCCCACAGCCCTCTCCCGCTGAAAGGGTTCTGGATGACAATCCAGCAAGGTGATCGAGCAAGAGGCTTCACAAAACTTGGTCCCCCTGCTCCTCCAGATCATTGTTCCCACAATCCCTTAAAAGCAACAACACTTAAATTGTTAGCGTTTGTATTGTGATTTTTAAAATTTCATTTGGCCCTCCCAACAGTCCTGGGAGAGACAGTCTAGTATTCCCGTTTTACAGATGAAGAAACTGAGTCTGAGAGAGGTTAAATGATTTGCCCAGGGCCACTCAAGTATCTGAGACAGGATTTGAACTCAGATATTCTCTGTGCCCAGGAAGGCCAATGCTCTGTCCAAAGGGCCACTTCATTGCCTCCAAACAGGAGCCATCACAAAGTCCCTGCCATCCACCCATATTGCTGTCTCCCCATCTTTGTTGGCATGGAGCTCCAGCTTTCCCAGGGATTTAGCACCCATCAGGGTCGATCTCCTGCCGTCCTTCTCGTGTGTCTGTGCTGGGAGCCTTTTTGACATCCTGGGCTCAGCTCCCAAGCCTCCCCACGTCTTGTACCCCCCAGTGCAGCTGCACCCCCCAGAACTGCGCCATCGGGAGGAGAGGTGGTGTGGCCTTATAGTTAGTGCACTGGACTTGGAATCAGGGGGCCCCGAGCTTCACGGTCAGGTGGTCATGGGCTCTTCAAGCCATGCTTTCCAGTCTCTCAAATGGAGATGATGCTTCCCCTGCCTTCATCACAAGGCTGTTGATAAGACAGCAAACCTTCAAACTGTACCAGTGTTTGATTGTGACAAGCCCCATTGTCCCAGTCACCACCTCCGAGTCCCCTTCTCTGTCATCTCCCAGGCCATCGGCCCCGGGGTGCTGGGGCTCGTCCCCCACATCACACAGACCGCCCAGCCCACGCTTCCCACCTCGGGTTAGCTGATCTAATCTCCTGCCATGCCACCATGGCGTCCTCTCTGCCGTATTCCTCAGAGCAGCTCTGCTAACTGCTCACCATGACTCAAGCCCTCCACCTCACCTTGTACCCATTGAGCACCTAAGAAATGCCTTGTCAGGGGCAGCTGGGTGGTGCAGTGAGTAGAGCACCAGCTCTGGAGTCAGGAGGACCTGAGTTCAAATCCGGCCTCAGACACTTGACACATTTACTAGCTGTGTGACCATGGGCAAGTCCACCCTCCAAAAAAAAAAATGCCTCATCACATGTTCAGTCAGGACCATGGCCATCGGACCCATCTTTGCCGCCCTCAAGACTTCACCCAGGTCACCAAGAGGAAGGGCCCTCCCTTCCCTTGAGACTACCGCCTCCTTTCTTCCTCCTTGAAATCCCTTCTTGTCTGCTCCAGACCTCATGCCCCTCTGCATCCAGTATTGAGTATCTGCTCTTCTCTGGCGGGCTCTCTCGTCCGCTAGCAGCCCTGCCTGCGTCCCCTCCTGTAACACAGGAGTGCCCTCCATACATCCGCCTTTTCCCTCCTTCTGCTGATCACCGGATTGCTCAAGGGGAGCCTGAACTTGCTGCCTCGGCTTTCTCGCCATCTGCTCATTTCCTTGCCATCCGGCCTCCTCCCTCCCTCTCTCCCTGTCTTCTCTCTCTTCCTCTCCCTCTCCCTCTCTCTGTCTCTCTCCTTCAGAGGTCACTAATGACATCCTCTTGCTCACCCAGCCTCATGGTCTTTTCTCAAGCTCCATCCTCCTTGACTTCTTGGTGGCACTTGGCGCTTGACCCGCCCTCCTGGAGGGCTTTCTCTTGACCCGCCCTCCTGGAGGGCATTCTCTTAGTCCTGCTCCTTCCCTACTCCCCTTCAGGGTTACATTCACTCCCATGGCTTTGACTAATGGTGTCTTTTGGGGCAACTCCCAGTTCTACGTCAGAGACCCCACCTGCCCTGCTTTCCCGGGGGCATCTCAGATCAAACTTGACTCTGCCCAGGAGCATATTCTTCCCTCTGATCCTGTTTCTGCTGGGGTACCACCATCTCCCAGGCTTGAGATGGGGATGTCGTGTCTGCCACTTCCCAGCCTACAGAGCCTCTCGAGTCTATCACCAGCCTGCACTCCGCTTTCTGTGCCATCCCCACTCACTCTTCTCCTGCATCCTCCCCAGCCCCGCTGGTAACTGCCCGCTTTCCCTAAAAGTAGCTTTAATTACGTGCCCCTCCTTCTTAGAAACCTGCAGTAGTTTCCTGCCATCCCAGCTCCAGCCTGTATCTTCACCCTGGCTCATCCTCTTTCCTTTCCCACATCTAGGACTTTGGTCTAAGTGGACCATGTGACAGTTTTTAAACAGACTGTGCATTCCTGCCTTTGTGAATTCACTCTGCCTGAAGTGCCAGAAAGAACAGTGGAGAGGGAAGGGATCAGACATGGTGTCCAGCCGTCCTGGGGCCTGCTCAGGACATCTCAGTCAGGGATCTTTTGGCCCCACCCTGGGGGAAGCCTCCTGTTCCTCCACATCGTCCATCCCACTTTGGCAAAGGCCAAGTCGTCTCCAGGTTCTTCATTGGAACGAGCTGCTAACAAGGAAAGCGGGTCAAATGTCTCTTCTCGGCCCTTCTGTGGCCCTTCAGGGGCACCTTTTCTCTTCCATTCCTTCCAGTGACCTTTGCGTGCCCAGCTTTTCTGATAGATGAATTCCAGCTTGTCGAAGTCCTTCCCCAAACATGCCCCCAAGGGCCAAGGAAAAAGCTGCGCTGTCGCCCTTGGGTCTGTACCCTGTGCTTTCTTGGCTCTTCAGTCAGACCTTTCGCTGTTGACTCATCCTGACCTTTGAGAGCCCCAGCTCCTGGGCCTTTTTCTCCAGAAGTGCCGAGCTTCTCCCAACCAACATGGTCCTGTTGTGGCTGCTTCAGCCAGGTTTAGAACTGTGCCTTGTCTCCTAGTCAGTTCTAAAGGGTGAGATCTGGCCCCTCAGCCCAGCAAGTGCAAATTTGTTTATTCCAACGCGGAGCCCTGACCTTTATGTGGCAGCTGAACACGGACAGGTCCCTTAGTCCCTCAGAAGATCTGACCCCGCTCCTCTCAGAAGGGCATCCTAAGCCTTCATCTTTGTGTCACAGCCACGTCACAGGCCCCAGAGGCCTCTCAACAGCTCCCTCCAGGCCCTCAGAATGTCCCATCGTCCAGGCCTTGTCTCCTTTCTGTCCTGGTTCTGCCTTTGCCTGGTATGGTCAGCCTTTCATTGTTCTGGTGCTGCCTCCTCTAGAAAGGCCTCCCAAAGTGATCTCCTTCACAGCAGGGATCTTGAAGTCATCACCTCTGTTGTGCTCAGGAAGGGTTTGTCAAATGAATTAACTGAGCTGCCTTTCCTTCCATCTTGTTCCCGTCTGCTCCCAGCTCTGCCACTTGCCTGTGTGACCAAGTCACTCACCTCTCTGCATCTCCGTTTCTGCTTCTGTCAGTTGAAGAGGCTGCACCCAGTGACCTCAAAGGTCCTTTCTGGCTCTAAATCTTTTTTTAAAAGATGTTATTGACGTCATTGGTTTTGACATGACCTGCCTTTCCCAATCTGCCCCTGGCCTGGAGAGCTGCCCCTTGTGCCCCGCAGTAACCGCCTCCTCCCCCAAGCCTGATGTCCTCTGCAGGAGAGGGAGGGGTTGTGCCTCGTCTTTCTCTTTGGCCATGCTCGTGTTCACAGCACGGCATTTCAGGTGTTTTGTTGATGCAGGCAAAAGGTTCTTTGCTCCATTTCCCGTGTGCTTCTATGTCATCATAACCCCTTTTTCATACAGTAAAGTAACAGTCCATTGCTTTGTTTTCTGTTCTTTGTGGCTGTTCGGTGTGACCTCTTTGACCAGCCCTAATCCTCTGGCCCACTTGGTTGGCATTGTAGATACTTTGTTAGCATACATCCAAATTATTTTCCAGAATGGTTGGCCCAGATCGTAGGTCCACTAACAAAGCACTAGTGTGCCTCTTTTCAGCCCTTCCAATATTAACTACCCCATCTTTCTTCATCTTTGCCACCTGGTTGGGTATGAGGTGAACTCTCAGGGTAGTTTTGCTTCTAGTCTGTGACCCTGGGATCCCATGAACTACTTTGGGGAGTTGGCCAGTTTTCTTGCTTCTGCTCTGATTTCAGCTGTTCTCAGAGAAGCCAGAGCTTGAGCCCCTGCCCAGATGCCAGATCCCTGGCTTCCTCTGCTGCCTTCTGGGTTTCCAGCTGAGCCCATTCCTGACCTTCTCCTTGCCCGGGATGGCACACCTGGGGGTCTCTGGCCAGGCCCTGTGCAGCTTATATCAGGTCATGGGGTTGGCTTAGACCTCTGGCTTGTGAAGGGTTTTTTCTGCTGTAAATCTTCAAGTGACACTGAGTGTTTTCTCTCCTTATCCAGGAGCTCGTGTCTCTGAACCCCTGCAAGGCAGCAGAGTTGGTGGCCACCCACTTCTCTGGGCAAGTGGAGGCCGTCATTCACAAACTCCAGGTGAGTACGGCTCCTCCCTAGGAAGGAGCAGGAGCAGGGCACCAGGTAGACCAAAGCCTCCTGGCAGTCGTGATTTCTGGGCCTTGGAAAACAACTGCTGAAGGAAGACATGTCTTTTGGGTGGGTCAGTTGAGCACATGGCAGCTAGTTTGTCCTTTCTCATGGGGTGGACCCCTGGGGCAGGGTCCGGGCAAACGTAGGGACCTCATCTCACAGTCATTTTTTAACTATTGGAAGGAAATGCTCGATTTCAGTTCAAAATTAGTAAAACTCAGAATGTCATTTTTCCCCATCCAAGTTCCTAGACCCCCTGGAATTTATGCACAAACCTCTCGGGGGCGGGGGGGTGGGAGTCTCTGGCCTAGGGTTAGGAGTCCCTAATCCAGTCTTGCCCCCTCACTTTTAGGGAATTTACTCTTCTTCAGTTACTGGCTTCCCACAGTCCCAGGTCATGCTGGTGCCTAGGGGCTTTGTGGTTGCCAAGGGGAAGTCGTTAACCAATGGAGCAGGCCTGCAGATTCCTTCATCGTCCACTGTACTTCTGTTGACATCTCCCATTTCCATTTCATCATGGGTCTAGAGATGAACATGGAATGCTTCTCTTGGAGTAGTTCCTCCTGAAGCATTGTGATCTCAGCAGAGCAGGCCTGCCCCCTGTCAGCCCAGAAGTTTCATGCTCCTACAGCCAGCATGGGGAGCTTTTCCTGGTCTGTCCCCACACCCCACCATGCCCCTTCTGGGGCCCCAGTGTCCCCAGAACCTTCCAGCTGCCTCCCACCAGAGCAGCAGGCAACAGCTGGACACTCAATTCTGTCTGATAAAACATCTTGGTGCCCCCCACACCCCATTAGGGACAGGATCACACAGGAGCATTGCCAGGAACTCTTTCCTGAGGCCTTTTGGGAGGCCTTTGCCTGTGTCGGAGAGAAAACCAGCCAACCAGTCAAAAGGCTTTCTGCCGGGCCTTCCTAGGGCCTTGGAGGTCATGTGCTGATTCTTCAGTCTGTGGTACCCTAGAACCAGTCCCCAGCCATGGGAGAGGGGTCGTTGGTCACTGTGGGCAGGACTGTTGGCTTAACTTTACTCTTTTCAAGGGTGCTGGCCCTCCACTAGGCCCACTGTAGTACAGTCATGTGCCTCTTGGCCCAACAAGATGGGGCGATACTGTTGGTGCTGGAGCAGAGCCATCTTTGCTGGGGCCCTCCTGGGCACCGCTCACCAGCCTCCTCTGGATTTGGCCAAGCAGGATTCACCATGGCAGGGAGGAGGAGATGAGGGGAAGTGATGCCTTGCTATACTTTCTAAGCTGCCTGGGAGCCCTCAAGAGATGGGGCCAGATCCCCAAGAGCTTCCTGAAGCTCTGTCTTTGCAAGGGGTGGGAACCTTGGCATTGGGACCCTCAACAAGCCTGCCTCACAGTGCCAGCCTCAAGGCAGAATACTCCATGAGTTTTTGCTAGCTGACCGACTGATCATATACTTGATTTTAATGCTTTTCTATTTGTTTTTTTTTTGTTTCCCTCTCAGAGTCCATTTTTGCTTTTCCAGTTTCTGAGGAGCCTTCTTGACCCAAGGTATGTGTGTTGGTTCCCTCAGACCTCACTAATAGGGCCAGCTCAGGCTGGGGCAGATCAGCCAAAGAGGGTTTTATCTCTGTCTTTGAATGCATTTTTGTCCTGGGGGGAACCTGGCTGCATTCCCAATATATTGTGCAAATCGACTGGTGGTGTCCCACTGCAAAGGCCTCACTCAGCAGGATGGCTGCTCTGCTACTGGTCATGTTTTCGGTAGAGCCAGTTACCTGGTTTAGAAAGTGCTTCCATGCAGGGTCTCCCTTGGTCCTCCCACCCCCTTGTTATGCCCTGGCCTCAGAGGGATGAACTCTGCCTATGGCCAGTCACCTAGATGGGGGTGGTAAGAGGCAGGATTGAAGCCCAGCACCCTGCTTGACTGCCAGACCAGCACTGTCTGAAGCATCTCATGTCAGAATGAGCACAGAACCTCCCCTGTTCTCATAGGCCATCCAAATTCACTCGTTTGGACCACCATAAATGGCTGTTTCAGAGACATGGTTCAGACTGCCTTCTCTTGTCTCTTCTGCTAAGGCTGATTTTTAAATAGTCTGGATAGAGGGGCAGGGATGGAATTAAGACTCCAGGCAGCACCGCCTTGTCTTCTCTATTCAATCTGAGAGTTTGCCAGATGCTGCCTGAATTGGAAAGTGACCTTAAACATCAGAATGTCCCCTAGAACGTTATGGTCTGAGGTGGGATGCCATGAGCATCTCCCATCCAGCCCACTCATCAGAACTCATTAGTGTCCTGTAGACAGGGGCCAGAGCAGCTTGTGACTCAAGGCAGGAAAGGATCATGATCCCAGGGGCTTCCAAAAAGTAACCTTGCTTCACTGTTACTTCCATTGTAAACATGTGACTTAGACAAGACCCCACTTTATTCTCCACTAGTTGTGACTGGGTTCCTACTTCCCTGAAGTTGCCCTCCTCCTCTTGGACAATGGCTGTTCTGTGCCTTGGCTTAGGGAGGGTGGGGTGCCTTTTAAAGTCAGACCTCATGGGCAGTCTTCACTTGCCTCCCTGTTTTCCCCTCTCATCAGGCCCCTTCAGGATTGTGTCCTCAAAGAATTGTACTTGGAGGAGCCCCACTGTCCCTACAGCCTTCTCTTTCCTTTATCCTGGTCACCTCCCTCCCTAGCCTGCTCCCCTTCTGGCCTTCCTCATTCCTCTTCTCAATCAGTGTCCTCCCCCTCCTTCCCCACAGCCTGTCAATCACTCTCCTTATCCCTTGTACCTCCTTCATCCCCTCTCAGGCCTCAGCATCTCTACCTGGGCCTCCCTTAGCCTTGATCCGAATTATACAGGAAACCAGCTGGGAAGCAGATGACGCTTCCCCTGAGCTTCCTCTGCCATTATAGAATCTTCTCTTGGTCCCCATCCCCTTCTCCCCCTCCACAGATTCTCTCAAAACTCCATTGGCTTTTCCTAGCTGTGGGTTTGGGCACTATGCTGGGGACCAGGGGACCAGAATCCCTGTGCTTATGGGTTTGACTCAATGGTCACCAACCACTTTTTTGTGGTCAAGCTTTAGGGTTGGTTTTCTTATGTTTCCTTAAGTAATATCAGTAAGGAACTCTAAGCCTCAGATTGAATTCTCCAACTGGTCTCTCTGGGGCCACATCTATGTTACCAGAATTATCCTGCTTAATGCAAATAATTGAGCTGGCAAATTAATTGACCTACAAAGACTAGGGGAACATCTGCACACAAAAGGATTGGGTGTTTGCAAGTAACTAAGCCTCCAGAAGCAAATTTCTTGCCTGATTTGAGACTCTAAAGGGCTCCCATCCTCTTCCAATTCTGTGACCTGGGACAGCTGCTCCCCAAAGCAGGGCTGGACCCCCCAGCCCAGCCTGCTCCTCTCAGAGGAGCCCCCTGGAGGGTTGCTCAGCTCTCCCTGGATTTGCATCCAGATGCCCAAGTCCTTTGTGTAGCTCTGGGATACAAAGGGATGGAGGGAGGCTGAGGGGGAGAGGGCTGTGCCAAGGAAGAGAGAACAGCCACCATCCTGTCCTCCCCTTTTGGGAGGGAGCTTTTCTGGGTACTGGAACTGTGGCTTTTGTGAGCCATTCCCTGGGGGTGGGCCCCTGAGGCAGTAGTGGGTAGGGGGCAGCCTGCACTCCCAGGTCCTTTATCAGAATCACATTCAGTTGAACAATGCAGAGAAAATGAGAGATCTGAGCAAGAGGCAGATAGAGCTTCCGGAGGGTGATTTTCCTTTGGCCTCCCTCTGAGTCTTCACATCTGGACTCCCTGGGCTTGTTGGGAAGGTGCTCGGCTAGAAGATGGGTCATCTGGGTTTGGAAGACAAAGCCTTGGTTTCCATCCAAGGGAAAGTTGTCTTCTCTCCTAGCTGGGAAGCCCATTACATTCATCCCCTTTCGTGCATTCATGCATTGCACATACAGCTTGCTAATTCGAGAGCTCTGCTCCTGGGCCCTGGGGAAGGGGGGAGTATGAAGGGGAGGGGGAGCTAAGGCTCCATTCCTTCAGTCCTGCAGTCTGCTTCTGGTGCCTTAGACTGATGATGTGTGGGAATCAAAGCAACCCAGCCCTCTACATCTGCAGTGATGGCCTGTCTGGCCTCCCCCTTGCAGAGGTATCGAGGACAATGCAAGCCGGGCTCTCCAGACCTTTTTTTGAGGGGGGAGCATCTACATTTCTAAATGTACCCCCTCCAACATGTGGATGCTCCCTTTGTTATAAATGTTATGCATATGGTACTGTACTCTTAATCACGTATATTATAAATTGTATGCAAAGAATAGAAATGAAAAGAGCACGAGATGTGTTAAACCTGAAAGTTTGGTTGAAGGAGGCAAACAGGCTGGGTGATAGAAAAATCAATGTTGTTTATTATTTTCCCTTAAAGCATAGCTAAGCTAGCTTACTTGTACGTACAAGGAGTCAGAGCATAAACTCTGGCTGTCTGAACAAAGGAATGAGAAAACTTATATACGTTATTTTAGCAGACCCAGCAAGCCTGTGTTACCTGATTTTTTTAAGACCCCCATGTATGTTTAACCATGATACAAGAAGAGGATTTTCCTTAATGGAATAGGGTTGTAAAGAATGTTGACAAAAGTCAGTTAATATTAAGCGAGGTAGTCTCTCTTGGGGTTAGGGTCTCATCCTTTAATGGCTAACAGGGATAAGAATGTCCTTAGGTCAGTCTAATCTGGTCTTGTTGACAGTGGTAAGGGTATTTCCTGAGCAAACTTTTAGAGAGAACAAAGAAGCCCAGGTCCTGGATCTTCATCCAGTTACTCATTAATTCAGGCTCTGGGTCTGGTTGAAATTAAAAATGATATAAAATAGTATAATATTTTTCACAGATGAAGTATTTGTTGTAAGAATCAGTAGGGACCCCCTGGAGTAGGATTGGTGGGGAGGGGAGGCTGTAGGTGCCATAATCAACCTCCTCCAAGAAAATCACTCTGGCAGCTGCATGGAGGATGGATTGGAAAGGACAGGCTGAAGATGGACCAGGAGTAGCTGCGGTGTGAGGGTCTGGGTCAGAGCAGAAGCGGAGAACTCTTGGCGACCAGGAGCCCAGGGACCCAAAGCAGGAGCAGGAGTGCTGAACATTAAGACCACTGGGGACCAGGTGATTTCCATGGTTCCTTCCAACACTGCCCTCTATGATCCTGGCTCCCAGGCTTGTTGTAAGGGATAGGCTTGGTAAGCCTTCTCTTGCCTAAGGTTCTCCCCTGCATTCCTTGTCAGACTAATCAAAGCCCATTTTGTGGAGCTGTTCCCTGCTTGAAATGGTAGCTGGCCTTGAGTGCCTCTGCCTGACTTAACTTTTCAACCTTTGCATCAGCGGCGTCTCAAAAACCTATGTGTTCTCTGCTCCAAAGAAAACCGTCTTCTTGTTGTGCCATGAATGTGCCTGATTCATTTCTACTTCCACCCACCATTTCAGGTCTCGGCCCCTCTGGGCCTTCTTCTTCTGGGGGTCTTCCTGTGCCGGTTCTTCCATAGGGTGTCTCCCTTGGGGCCACAGGGCTTCCTCAAGGCCTTTTGGTTCTTAGTGGACAGCAGACCATCATCTGGGCTCTCTCCAGTACCAGCGATATGGCCAGCACTTCTGTAGCACCTGAGGGTTTGCAAAATGCAAAAAGCAACTATGGTAGGGAGCTGCTATTATTATATGTTGTGCTACACACACACATCTGTATGTGTATCATGTACATATGGAAAGTGCTCTGCATGCATTAAATCTCATGTAAACATGAGCTATCATCGTCATTGTTAACAGTGCTCTGATCTTCTGCATTCTTTTGACATCTTCCCTCCTTGGAGAGACGTTGAAAATCATTCCACTGTCTCCCACCACCTACCGCGTGCCACATCCAGCGCTTTCCTCTTCCCTTCATCATCCCATGTGGCCACTTTTTCATTGAATTCTCTGAATGTAAAGGTCTATGTTTTGTAGCATCTGGTCAAGTTCTTCACAACATTTCTGTGTTCAGTCCTCCAAGAGGGACGTCAGCTACAGCTGTCTCCACTGTGGTATCGCTGCCTGTCTTGACCATGAGCACTGAAAGACTACCAAGGATCCCATGACACAGTGTTTTTGGTTAGCTTTGGGAGGCCGGTGACACCAACTCCACCAGCTTCCTCATCTGCTTCTCCAAAGGCAGCCTTCCTTCTGTCAGTCAGGCTTCTTATCTCGTCTCCTCTGAATGTGTCCATACGGTGGGTTTCATTTCCTCCAGTCTTGTTTCAGCATCTTGGACAAGGATCTCATGGTCAGAAAACCACGTAAATTGACATTTGTACAGTCTAACAATGTGTATGTCACAGCCCCAGGTGGAGGCACAATTACTTATTTAAAGGAAAATACTTTTCTTCTTATTTCTGTATCCTCATTATTGTTCCCCATCATGCTAGATACTGATGAACTTTATTTCAATCTTGTATTGTTTTACATGGCATTGGATTTAAATCTGCACAGCAGTAGGTATCTGAATAGTACTCAGGCCCCACGTAGTTTTTGATACATAGTTTTCTAATGTTCCTTTATATCATTTTAGGGCTACTAAAAAAATTGGTAGTTTGGTGAGTTTCAGTGGGTTTTTTTTTCTTTTTAATATCCTGAAAACCATGAAGACAGTCCATTAAACAAGAACCTTTTGGGGTTACTTTCTTAAATATAATTTTTTCAATTCATGAGTCTTTATTTCCCTTCCCTTCACTGTCTCCTTCCCCTAGCTGAATCATAATAAAAAAGAAAACCTTTTAAAAATTCATCATCAAATAAAGCAGATTCCTTCATTGTCCCAAAGTACACATCTCATTTGGTGTGCTTGCTCCATGGACTACCTGTCCCAGCCAGGTCTGGACCCCTGTTCTCCATCCAGGACATTCCATCTCCCACCCTCAGGCTTTTGTATGGGCCATCCTTCAGGACTTCCTCGACTCTGCCTTTGGCTTTCTTCCAGGCTGGGACACCTGTAGGCCAGGTCTTTCTTGCGCTAACCCTCCCGCCCCCCCAACATGCATCCAGTTGTCAGCACCTGTCCATCCCTGAGACTAGCTTGTGTTTACATTGTAGGTACTTTGTACTGCCTCACAGTATAAAGTATTGAATGAAGGAAGCTGTGTCTCCTTGGGGCAAGGAGATCCCGGCTGCTTTCTCTGCCTGCTCAGGCCATGTGAATCTTGGCATGATTTTCTGTAAATTCTTCACAGAGGGTCTTCCCAAGGGCCTGGGGGCTCTCTTCTCATTCTTGACTCATTTTCGAATACCAACCCAACCCTCTGGCCATCCATCATTGTCTTGTTCTTGTCACGTGGCTGGTTTGCCTCCTTCTCCAGCCTCACATGACCTTGCACAGCACAGGGGAGAGTGGGCTAGCTCCAGACCTCAGTTTCCTCATCTATAAAGTAGGGGAGGGGTGGAGAAATACTCGGACTCCGCCGCACCATTGCTGGTTGGTTATATGATGTTCCTTGTGACTCTTCAGAGGTCCTGCTGGATCCATGGCCAGAGTTTGTCCTTGGGGAAAGATTGACGTTTCAAGGATGGGCGCAGCTTGGCATCTCTGGGATCTCAGCAAGCTGGACGATCTTGTCCTCCCATTCAGTCCTGGCCCAGATCGTCATCCTGGGGCAGCAGCTCTCAAGCTAAGCAGGCAGATGGGACTAATGGAGAAGGTGGTCTGTGTAACAGGATGAGCTTGTCATTCCCACAGGAGGGCCGGTCTGTCCTTAGAGAAGGACTCTGGCCTCCTCACTCCAATTACAGGCACCATGAGGCCTTCTCCACCCACACAATGACAAAATAAGAACGTGTAGCCCACCCCTCCTCCACCAGCTCCCTGGGCACTTAATGGCAGTAACTCGTGATGGAGCCGTGAGATCCACCTGGCATTTTCCTTATTCGATGGTTTGAGGCCGGCACAGGCATTGTGCACTTACTGAGCTCAGCCAGAAAGACAAATGGTTCTTTCCATTCTCAATTATCATTAGCTCTTGTTGATCTCCACTTATGAAATCCATTCTGCCCACCTCTGCTGAGGGAGTCATTGAAGCCGTAGAATTTATTTTTCATGAATATCAGGGGATGAATCACTTTGCTGAGGTGGTCAGTTACATTAAGACAAGAGAAGTGAAGACTCCCCCACCTCCTGGAGCTGGGGCGCAAGTGTCCTATTACCTCTGGGTTCCATGGTGGGAGCCTCACAGTCATGTGAAAGTTAACCAGTATGGCCAGGATCCTGTGTCTCATGGAAAGTTTGGAAGGACAGTTGTGGCCATGTGAGAAAATACTGGCATCTGTTCACACTGCAAGCAGGGCAGTAAATCGAGGATGGACCCCAGAAGCCGTCTGGTCTGGTTTTTTACCTCATCACACAACCCCCCATCCAAAAACAGTACAATTCCACAAGCATTTATGAAGCACCTGCTATGTGCCAGGCTGTCAAGACAAAGACAAAACAGTCCCTGTACTCGACGACAAGTGACATTCTGCTCGAAAAATAGAACGTGTACAGAGATAAATGTAAAATACATACACTGGCTATTTGGGGAAGGGCGGACAAGGACACAAACAACTGGGGGTCCTCAGGAAAGATCTCAAGGAAGCTGCAGCCTGAACTGAGCCATGAAATGAAATGGGTGGCTCCTCTCCACCCTTCCAGTCAACACGTCATTTTTCAGCACTCTGCACACCTGTCCCAGGCACCGTGCTAGGCACAGGAGACACGGGCAGAAATGAAAGAGCCCTGCCTGTAGGGAGCTTGTGTGCCACTGGGAAAGCAAAAGTGATCATCAGCCAGCATTGATTAAGCAGCTCCCTGGGCTTGACCCTGTGCAGGGCATGAGCCCCTTGGCACAAAGCATTGACGTTCCGTGCAGAGAGACACCAAGGACATATTGAAACATATTCAACACGGGTGTGAAGTTAATCAGCCTGGAGCGGCTAAATCCAAGGGAGTCTGGGTGGAGGGATGCTGGATATCAGGGGATAAAAGTGCAGCAGAGGAGGTCTGAGCTCATCTTGAAGAAAGGCCAAGGAAGTAGAGAGAGCCTGGCTCAGGTATCTGACACAGCTGGGACAAAGGTCTGGAGACTAGAGATCATGTTGTATGGGAGGCACCACAGAGGGCAGGACTCGGAGGGATGTCCATCAGGGCTGAAAAGACAGGTTGGAGCAAGCCTGTGATGGACTAAACAGAACTGTTTGGATTTTATCCTCAGGGCAAGAAGGAAATGATTAGAGCTGGTAGGCAGCTAGGTGATGCAGTAGACAGAGTGCCAGGCCTAGAGTCAAGAAGACCTGAGTTCTAATCTGACCTCAGATACTTATTAGCTGGGTGATCCTGGGCAAGTCACTTCACCCTGTCTGCCATCTGTAAAATGAGCTGCAGAAGGAAATGGCAGTGGGGTCATGAAGAGTACGACAGGACTGAAAAATGACTGAACGAGAGTTGGTGGGAGGGTGGGGGTGAGTGAGGCAAGGTGCATGGCCATTTCTGGACTGTAGGAAAGTCACTTTGACCGCGGCGTGTAGGCGACACTGGAGCGGGCCCAGGAGGCCTGCGTGATCACCCGGCCGAGAGGTGAGGAGTGGATGAAAGAGGTCGTAGAGGCCAAAGTAGCTGCATCTGGCACCTGCTCAGCCCGTTAAATGGGAGAGGGAGCTCTCGTGATAGTGCCTGAGGTGCCTTCAGCAGACGCAGGGAAGCTGGGAGGAGGGGAAGGGACATGGTGACTTGGGGATGTCTCTAGGATATCCAGCTCTGTCCAGCAGAGAGTTGGTGATGTCAGCATGAAGCTCGAGAGAGATGGGTGGAATCTCTCAATATGGGAGTCATCTGTGGGAGCTGATGAGGTTACGGAGAGAGGGCAAAGAGGAGGCCTGGGGTAAAATCTCAAAGGCTATCCACATTACATGCAGGCAATGAGAGGCCAACAAGACTGAGAAGGAGTGGGTAGACAGGCAGGAGAACCAGAGGGAAAGAGCATCCTGACAGGCCAGCAAAGGAGAGCCAAGCATCCCCAGTGTCAGATGCTATAGCCAGCTCATGAAGCATGAGGTCTGAGAAAAGACTGTCCCATTTGGGGACCACAAGGGGTCCTTGGTGGCTGTGCAGAGAGTGTCGGGGGAGTGATGAAGCTAAAACCAATTAGTAGAGAGTTGAAGAGTGAGAGAAGAAGCAGAGCTAGCCAGTGTAGACAGCTCTTCCAAAAGTTTGGCCAGTCACACATCATATGATCTAATACCGATTTGATAGGCCCCTATCTTTGCTACAGACAAGAGTAATGTATTTGCAAGCCATTTTTGAGAGATTTGACCCACTACTGGCTTGCTTTTTTTAAAAAAATTAGCACAAGATTACAAGCCTTGTGGTAATGTTAACATGATTTTAACTAAAAAGCTAGAAAATCAGCTTATGGTATTCATGAAGCGCTGAATTGCTAGATCCTGGAGCAATTTGTTTTTTGTAGTTAAAATATCTATGTAAGTTTTTTTTTCTAAGCATTAACAATATCATGCCTTTCTTTCTGTGCCATGAATAATGCATTGAGACCTCAGTCTGAATGGTAAACATAAAGGAGGGTCAGTCGCCATCCCTGCTGGCTCCAAGAGCGGCAGAACTTATGGGTCTGAGCTGAGATTAGCAGCCAGAGGGAAGGAGACCTGCCAAGAAGGGCACAGAGGGAGGTGTAGACCCCTCTCCTTGGACACCTTGACTGATGAGCTCGAGGCAACAAGGTTCTGTGGGGAAAGCGCTAGATTTGGACATGGCTCCCGTGCCCAGCACAGCGCCTGGCACGGTAAGCAATGCCCTTAATAAATGCTGGCTGATTGGTGAGCCCTGGCTCTGCCAGTTAATACTTGTCTGACTCTAGTCAGGTCACTAGGGACCTTTGGCTCTCCTTCGTGGGCCTCAGTTTCCCCATAAGGGGATTGGATTAGGTGACTTCTAAGGTCCCTACTTCCATGTGGCTTGTTGAGAATCAGGAGGAAGCACCAGATGATCTGTGCAGCTTAGTTTTAGTCCTTTCATCCAACATAAAATATTTTTCCTGTAAAACATTCCCAAATCAAGATGGGACTTTTGAGATGTTGTGCTGCCTTTCTTCAAGGCCGGCCTAGAGGTGCCTCCTTTTCCGGGAAAACCACACACAGAGGGCTTTGTCTTGGAGTAGTTCCTGCCATCAGGAACAAAGAGGGTTCGACCTGGACCCTAGTCCGTGGTTGTGCTTCTTGTCAGGGTAGTTATGGGAGAGGGAGCTCTTAGCGAAGCTCCTCTCCTGTATAAATGTTGCTTTCCTCACAGCCAGGGCTGTTACTCACATGGAGATTCCCAGAGGAATGGATGAGATAGGTGTGAAATGCAGAGTGAGGTTGGCTGCCATGTGTATGGTGGCATAGTGAATGGAGAGTTGGCCTAGGAGGGATGGGACCTGGGCCCAAGGCTTGCTCTTTGGCCTACAGCCTTGTGACCCTCAGCAAGCCCCCTCCCCTCCCAGGACCCCACAGCTGGCCGAGACGGTCATAGACAAGCTATTGGTCTGCAGAGCGGAGGGGGCTCAGGGCAGTTCCATAACTACAGGACAGAAAAAGAATGGACAAATGGCCCCGCAGGTGGGTGGTGGGAGGCTGATAGGGACAGCTTTGGGGAGCTAAGTGTCCCCACGGCCAAGCCCGGGGAGAGCAGCCGGGATGGAAATCCAGCAATACTGAAGATGAGTTTGCTGAGGACTGTCGGCCAACAGCCCCAGCTCGTCCCCCCCCAGTGAAGGCCCAGAAATCCACTCATGTGCTTCGAGTGATGTGTGTTCACATCCTCTGTTCTCCTAAGTGGTTTCGTCAATAATATTCAGAAAGGAGTTAAGAGCCTTGATTCGTCAGCAGGTGTTTGGGCTGCAGTCTCGCATTTGGCAGATGCATGGAGAACGACTTGACATTGATGAGGGCCCCAAGGGCAGTGGGACCGGACATGGCCTCTCTCTCCAGGCTATTTAATGCATCACCTTTAGGCAAAGAAAGCCGTGGATGCTATGAGCCCCTTGTTCTGGGAGTCTTTCTCCTCCTTGAGTGGAGAGGCTTTCTTCCTTAATGCTGACCCCTTTCCCTTCCTTTGGTAGGAAGCATCATCTACATCCACCCCCCAACCCCATTCTGGCCCTGCATGTCTCCCCTTGAAGGCTTCACCGCTGCCTTCACCAGCCAGCCCTGAGCATCTGCTGGGTACAGGGCTGAGCTCTGAGCTATTCAGGGCAGGGCTGACGGACACGGAAGGCAGGGAGTGCAGACCTCTCTCAAACACACACACACAATTATGCCCGTCACCAGCCACCTATGGTGATATCCTGACCTGCTTAACCAAAAGCCAGAGAGATGTCTCTCATTTAGCAGAACATAGACTTCTCATCAAAAGAAACTGGGCATTTCATTCCTCCAAAAACCATTGATTAGTCAGTCAACAAACATTTATTATTCACTTCCCATGTGTGAGTCACTGTACTAAGCACTGATGGGTTGTGACCCGAGTCTAGAATGAAGCCAGAAGGTGGAGGTGAGGAAGGAGGGCATTCCAGACATGGGGGATCGCCAGTGCAAAGACAAGGAGTCGGGAGATGGTGTATTCTGTGTGAGGAAAACAGGAGGCCAGTGTTGCTAGGCATGGAGTCCATGGAGGGGAATAAACTGGAGAAGACTGGAAAGCTAGGAGGGTTTCACTTGGCCCTTCCTAGGACCCTGTCCACTTTGTGAGGAGCCACAGTCACAAAGCTCTTAGTGTCAGGAAGTTCTCCCTGGTATCTGACCTTGGTCCCTTCTGCTGGGATTGAAGCATCTTTCGGAGTAGCCCTGTGCACCCTTGTGGTCAATTCATTGGTGCGGCCTCTCCTGCGTCACTCAGTGACACGGGTCCTTTAACCTGTCTCCTGAGGGTTTGGTTTCCAAACTGCCTGTCCTTGTGACAGCTTCCTTCTGCCCCTCCTCCGGGTTATCTGAATAGAGCCCACCAGTGGTGGCTTCACGAGGCTCATCTGGGCCCAGCTCCTGAAGGCCCCCACAGCAGGGAGAACAGGACGGTGGTGTGTCGACTGTGAATCAGACCCTGGGACGGGAGGCAGCTTGGGCAGTGGCCTAGGAGCCAAGGGACCTCAGCTTGAGGCCTGACTCCACCCCTCGAGGGCCTTGGGCCTTTACACAAGTCGCTAACCTTCCCCAGGCCTTGGTTTCCCCCTCTGTAAATCAGGGAAAACGGTGTTTGCCATGTGATCTTCACGAAAGCAGCGGGTGTCCTGAGCGCAGGGCTGGACTTGGGGGCAGGAGGGCGTGAGTGTGGTCAGCAGGTAGAGACCACCTCTGACGGTCCCTGGGCAGCTCTCCGAGACTATGGAAGTGACCGAGGAGTCCCTGCCACACATCAAGACTCTTCTCATCCTAATTAGGATGATTAATGATAGCAGTAATAACAGTAGCATTCACACAGTGCTTTAAATATTATCCCGTGTGATCCTGACAAGAACCCTAGGCAGGACATGCTACCGATATCCTCATTTTATAGGCGAGGAAACTGAGGCAGATAAAGGTCGAGGGTCTTACTTGAGGTCACACAGCTGGCAAGTGTCTGGATGAATTTGAACTGGAGTCTACCTGACTCCAGGCCCAGCACTCTGTGTACTGCACCACCTGCCTTCCTAAATCACAGATCCTGAGTTTTAAAAACTTATCTGCTGGCGTAGTTGGGAGGAAATCCTTTCAAAAGGGTAAGGTATGATATTTGAAAGACGTGACCTTGTTCTTGGGGCAGCGGAGGCAGCCAGGAACTGCCCCTGGCTTCCGGAATCAGAAAAGAGCTGCTGGCCAGTCCCACGCTGCTCAGTCAGGGATGTCCTGCTGTGGCGTCGAGCTCCTGAGCAACACTGGGCATCTGTCGCCCCTTCTCTCAGGGCCTCCCGTCCAGTTACTGTCCCCAGGCTTTGAGTTGTTTCCTTTGACCGCCCCCCCTCGGGCCGTGGTCAACACTGCCCCAGTGCAAAGGTCCTGTGGCTTTTCTCTTTTCAGGGAAGGAATTTCCATGAGCCAAGAGTCCCTACAGGTGGCCCCTGGCATCACAGAGCAGTTCATTGAGTTGTTGTGTCAATATAACCCTCACCAAGTGATTGAGACTCTGCAAGTCCTTGAGACCTACCGGCTGGAAGAGACCATTGAGGTAAGGCCTTGGCCTGGGCTTTGGGCCGGGATCCAACACTTGGTTTTATCCTGGGCTGAAAGCAAGACACCTCGCTACCACTGAGGACGTGCCATTGTCCCTGGGGACCCCTGTGCCCTACTCCGTGACCTAGAGCTGGAAGCCAGGTACTCCTCCCCTTCTGAAGGGAAGATTTGTGTGGGATTGGACTGTCCACATTTCCTCACTAATTTCAGATCTTCTAAATAGAGATAATCTTACCACAGTGTGAAAAAGAAATCCGAAACTGTAGAAATAGGCTGGTGAGGGAGCAAAGCTCTCATTTTCTAATCTGATAACTTTGTCATCATTTTTTTTGGTGCTAAGAGGACATCCTCAGCATTAAAAAAACTGAGAAAACTGGAATCTTCCCTTTTTTAGATTACCCAGAAGTACCAGCTGCTTGAAGTATGTGCCTACCTCTTAGAGAAGAAAGGAGATGTTCATGGTGCTTTCTTAATAATGCTTGAGGTAAGCTGATGTCCTGAGAGAGTGAATCGTATTATATTTTAAAATGAGTTTCACAAGCCTATTGAAAGATTCTCTGCCTCTGGCAGTCTTCAGATGGAATTGGCTCTCGTCTCACCAGGGATGAGGTGTGGGCCTACTTGGATTAGGAAGAAGGTGGATTCCAAGATTTCTTCCAGCCGTGGGATCGTCAGACTAAGCAGAGAGCTATGTGGGCAGCCTCCCTAGGCCCATGCTTCTGCAGTATTTCAGGGATCTGGGGTCTTGTCAACCTGGCTCCCCCTACACCAACAGGGAGTGGCTGGCCTCTGGGCCCTAGTAGGGATTGTGGGTGAAACCTTCATCACCCTGTGGCCATTCCGATGGTGAGCCTATCTCACTGTGACTACCAGGCTGGTCCTTGGACAAGTAGGAGGCAGACGGTCATCACAGCAAGAATACTGTACTTTTGGTGCCATACTTCAGATGCCAAAATGGTGTGCGGGGCAACCAGAAGGCATCATTCAGAAGCTCATCTGAGTAGGTTCATACTCTTCTGCCCATGCGCACGAACCCAGGCTTGCTTTTAAATGTAAGCCAAAGTCTTGGTGGTGGTTAGAGGCTCCTTACATGAGTACAAACGAGCAGGGCCAGCAGGCCTGCCTGGGGAATCCAAATGGCTCTGACCCGAGGGGATACAGAGTTTCCCCAACCATTTAGATTCCTCACTTTATAGCTAATTTTTTCTGTACAGGTTTATCTTTTCTCTCGTACCAGAAATCCTCACTTTTATTTCTCAGGAATAATAAACACACACACACACACACACACACACACACACACACACACACAGAAATTAACTTCCATCGTCTCATTGGAGAGGTATTTTAACCTCAGTACTGTACTGAGCCAAATCACTTGGGAAATTAAAAGAAAATGTTAGGAATTTGCCATTAAGTGAGACCAGCATGACTTTAATGCATAGTTGTTGTGGACCTGTGCTGGTGCTAATGTGAATGCAAAGATGAGGAAGGCGTGCTCCCTTCCCTATAACCATTGCTCAGCAAGCATCCATTAGCTGCCTGCTCTGGGCCAGCCTGTAAGCCAACGTTCTGCCTTTCTTTCCTCCCTTCTCAATCTCTCCCTTTGCCTCATACTCATTCTCCCATAGGCTCTCTCCTTCCTGAAAAACTAAAGGGATGGTTTTCCTCTCCTTCTGAGCCTTTGAAATGATTAAGGTACACCACATGTTTCTCTCTATTTTCATCCTCCTCTCTCAGCCTTTGATGCACTCTCACCTTCTGTAATTTATTCCCACCAACACTGCCCCCGCCCCCAAAAAACAAAAACCAGTGATTCACCAATGGGCAATGTTGTGAGGGTGTTGTAAGATTTAATTCATGATGTTTCAGGCCTGTTTTTCCACTATCACTTCTATTTGACTTAAGCTTTCAATCTTGTCTCCTTGTGTACATTTAGAAAGAAATCTCCTAGTGATCTCTCTGTTGTTATTTATTGTTATCCTTGAGTCTGCACTTGTTTACCCTTCTCATATTTCTATTGTATGGCATGTTTGAAAAGCAAATAATCTCTTTCTTTTTTTGAGGAGTTGTAGCAGGTTTTGTTTTTGTTTTATAATTTCTTTATTTTTAGTTTTCAACATTCATTTCCATAAGATTTTGAGTTTTAAAATTTAAACACCCTTCCCCAAGACAGCGTGCAACCTGATATAGGCTTTACTTAACTAATCATATTAAACATGTTTTCACATTATTCATGATGTAAAGAAGAATTAGAACTAATGGGAAGAAGCACAAGAACTAATGGGAAGAAGCACAAGAAAGAAGAAACAAAACAACAAAAGAAAAGGAGAACAAATAGTCTGCTTTCATCTGCATTCAGACTCCAGAGTTCTTTCTCTGCATGTGGATGGCATTTTCCATCATGAGGGTCTTAGATCCTTGAATAAGCACACAATCTCTTGAAGAATGGTTTTCTTTCCAGGAAGGTTTTGAATGCCTCTTTTCTTACTGAATGTCTTTTTTTATTTATGATTAGATTGAGATTTGAAGGGAGATCACCTTGGACTGCATCTTGCATTCCTTTGCTCTTTGGAACACATTATTCCGTTCCCTCTTACAGTTTCTGGTGGCTGCAAAGTAGTCTTGCATTATTCAAAATTTTTGTCTTTTGTATTTGAAGGTCTCTCTCCTGGTCACTTACAGAATGGTTATATTTAACCACTAGGGGCATTGGTGCTGTGTTTGGAGGCAGTCTGTGTACTCTCAGGATGGTCACTGTCTTCCGTGTTCAGAAGTTCGGGGCAGTTTTCTTGTCTCCTCTGTTCTGCTGTTCAGTTTTTTTCAACTCATCATGTTCTGGGTGACCTGCAGTCCCTTCGCTGCCTCCACATCTCATCTTCAAGGTCCATCTGTTTTGTTTGTACAGAGATCGTGTTTTCTTCTAGGGTTGTTGCTTCTTTTCTTCCAGACTGTCCTTTACTTTCATGGGTTTGCCTCAGTTTCCCAATCCATTTTCCTCCTTTGTGTCTTTAATTAGACTCGCCATCCTGTAGTCAAGTTTTTCTTTTCTGCTAATTATTGGTGCTGTGCTGTCTGCGGATTCTGCTTTCACAAGTTCTAATTTCTCTTTTAAACTCTTCAGGAACCCCTACTGTGGTTCTGTGCTTTCTTAGGAGTCCACAGGGTCCTCAGTCTCACCAAGTGTTGATTCCTTTCCCTTTGTCCCACAATATTTATTCACAGATGCCTGAGCTCTTTCCCCTGATCTGGAGACAGATTCCCATCTGCTCTCAGCATATCCTCCGCTGGTTTATCTGCTTATGCTCAAGGTCTTTGACTGGGTTTGCTTCCTCTTGAGATTTTTCTGTAATTTCAGTCTTTCTACCTTATTTTCCCCCATTACTCACTTTCTGACTCCCTCTTCTTCGGCAGCTCGTTGGTGCAGTAGATGGAACACTGGACCTGGAGCCTGTAAAACCTGAGTTCAAATCCTGCCTCAGACACTAGCTGTGTGACCCTGGGCAAGTCACTTCACCCTGCTTGCCTCAGTTTCTTCTCCTGTAAAACCTTCCTCTCAGGGTTGTTGTAAGATAGCACAGTACCTGGTACACAGTAGGCATTTAATAAATGCTGATTCCCTGGGGAGGAGATATCAAAGTGTCTCTGCCTCAAGTGACCACTAGGGGACAGACCTGGCCCCAGCTAGACACGGGGGCCCTTTTCCTCAGGTCTGTTGGGTGCCACACCTCATGCAGGCATGTGTCCTGTACCATCTCCCTGCGCTCCTCCGTCCTCCAGCCGAGCTCTGCTGTGGCCTGAGCACATTCCTTCCTTCCTGATCTCAGTGGCAGTGGGGAGAGAGGAGGGTCCGAGTGGGGGGTAGAGGGGTGAGAGATCAGGGGTCAGACATGGATCTTCCACTCTTAGTTCAGCAGCTTTCCACTTTGTTTGAGGGCTTGTGTCCCAGACCTTAGAGATAGCTGAACCCACTTTATTGCTGCTTCCTAATTCCTATTTCAGAGGGCTCGGGAGGTCATGAGGGTCAAAGAAAATGTCTAGCCCCCCATCTTGTGGGTCCTGTGACCGAGAAGTCTTGGTCATATTGATTTCCTTGACCTTCGCAGCCACTCCCACTGTGCTTGCTGCAGTCCACTTAAGCCCCCAGATTTGGGGGGGTGCACCTCTCCCTAGCCAGGCCTTCTCCATCTTGGGCTCCTGAGAAGCGTGTCTTTGAACCCAAGCGCAATCCTTTATATAGATTTCTGTGGAGTTTCACAAGGTCAGATTTCACCCAAGGTGCTTGTCTGTCCGGGTCTTCTGGCATCGTGACCTTGTTCCCCAGCGCGTTAGCTCTCCCTCCTACATGTGACGTTGAAAAGCACGGTCTCTGACACAAACACTAACAAGCAAAGACACATGCAGCTCCTGGCACGCTCCCCAGGGCCTTTCTTCCACCAAGACCTGCTTTTGGGGGGCAACCACCTGCCAGTCCTGAACTCACTTCACAGTATTCTCATTAAGCCTACATCTGTGCATCCTTTCCCCAGAACAGCGTGAGAGACTTTGTCGAATGCTTTGCTGCAGTCTAGGTCAGCTCTTATCTACGGCATTGCCTGGTCCACCAGGCTCGGAACCCTCTCTTGTGGCATGTTTGAAAAGCAAATCACCTTCCAAAAAGGCAGCATGCCTTACTGGGCGGGACTCATCTGCAGCAGCCATGCTGGTGTTTTGCGATCACTGCTTCCTTTTCAAGATGTCCACTGGCCATCCCTTAAATTGGTGTTCCAGGCCAACTTGCTGATGGCCTATGCTTAACAGCCCACGTTCTCTTCCTTTTCTGGGAATGTAGCAGTCTTGCCAAACCTCTCCCGGTTCTGTGTAATGATCACCAACAGGGGCCCAGCACAAACACCAGCTGGTCCAGTCAAGACTTGGAATGTCATAAACTGGCCAATGCCTCAGTGTCGTCCTCAGGGCCATTTGTGCTCTTACCATCCCCTTCCCCAGATAAGGCATCACTCCCTGTCCGCCATGTTTGCCATGTCTTACATAGGTCATAGTTGAGCAGTTCTGCCTTCTCTTCCTCATCCACCATTTTCCCTCTTCTGTGACTAGCCATCTTCTCCTTTCTGGAACCTTCTTTTTCACAGTGAAATGGTTTTTGTTTGTTTTTAAAAAGGTTACCAAAAAAAACCCTTCCAGAGCCATATGTCAGTCTTAGGCACCATCCCCCCAAGGCTAGGCTATCTAAAACTACCAGCAGATATGTAATTCCTGGCCCTTGTATGTTCAGTGTTCATCAGCTCCCTCTAGAGATGGACAGGATTTTTTGTCATAAGTCCTTCAGAGTTGTCTTGGATCATTGTATTGCTGAGAATAGCTAAGTCATTCACAGTAGATACAATGTTGCTGTTACTGTGTACAATGTTCTCCTTCCTGGTTCTGCTCACTTCACTTTGTATCAGTTCATGTAATTCTTTCCAGGTTTTTCTGAAAGGATCCTGCTTGTCATTTCTTACAGCACAGTAGTATTCCATCATAATCATATACCACAACTTGTTGGCCCTTTTTTAAAGGGCTATACCACACTTTGGTTTTACAAACATGTAGAAAAGGTGAAAACAGAGGCTGCCAGCTGAGGTTACACAGCACAGTTTGCTGATCTCTTTCCTCTTCCTCTCCTTCAGTCTCTTGGGACAGCTCCTTTTCCTCTTCCTCATGGGTGGTTTCTCTTTGTGCCTTCAGAATTCTATTCTTGAGGAATTTACCTCTCTCCTTGGCTTACTTCACCCCATAAAATTTTAGTTTATAATACCCTGCTTGAACCTTTTGAAATATGGCCTCCTAGAATTTAGATGCACATCAGATCAAGAGAGGCAGTTTCGGTTAGTGGCTAGAGGGCTGGGCCTCCAGTCAGAAGGCTCTGGGTGCAAATCCTGCCTCTGACCCTCTGTGACTCTGGCCAGTCAGTGAACAGCTCTGAGCCTCAAGTAAGCCTTACAGCTTATCTGCCAAGTAAATCATATGACCTGCTTTGACACTGAAGTCCTGGGCACTGGACATATTGCTGTATATCAGACAATACCTGGCTTTTTGTCAGACAATTCTGTGCCACCATCCCCCAAGGTTCCTGTCCTTTCTACCCTAGCAACCAGCTCTTCTACACTAGGGAAATTCAGATCCAGAATAGGAGGTCCCCCTCTCTGCTGCTGCCACCTTTTGAAGGATGAAAAGATCATTAAGGCAAGTCAGGAGTGTGTGAGTTGGTCTGCTTTTGGCTGAAAGGGAATTCAAGCAGATGTCTGGATAATGAGCCTCCTTCATCACGGCTGGAGCACATACCCATGCCAGGCTTGCGATCTGTTTCCCAAACCCAGCCTCTTTCTTTGTTCTGGCCAGGCGATCTGGGCATGGTCACATAGTACAATGAGCATAGCTGAGTAGGCTCCCCTCTGCTTCCCCTCTTGGCTTCTCAAGTGCCCCTCCGTGATGCCCCTCTGGCCTTTTCTCTAGCCTCTTCCTTCTGAAGAAGACGCCCTTCCAGGGCCGCAGGTCAGTCACTGGCATCGTCCCACCAAGTCTGGGCTACCTCTGAGTAGATTTTCAAAACCGCCAGCATGTCTGTACTTCCTGGTCCTCGTACACCCCAACTCTGGTCAGAAGCCCCTCCTGTAGTTTACACCATGTTCCAGAAATCCCATCCTCAGGTCCTGCCTTCCTCTGCAGCCATTCAGTTCTCCAGTGGGCCTTTCTTTTCTCAAGTCCTTGCCTTCTCTTGTCAGCAATGACAGAAATATGAGTGTGCCCCTGAGGTCATTGGCGTCATCCGTAGCCGTGCTTTCTAGATTCCTTCAGGCAATATCATCTTTGCTGACATGAATTAGCAGCTATCAGATGCAGCAGGTCTTAGGAAGGGCTTCGCCCCATCGTGGCTGTGTGCCCTGGGAGGCAGTGGACCTCCCTTGTTGTCAGGTACCTCTCAGCATGGAGGCGACAGCTTCCACTTCTCTTCTCTTCCTCTGGCCTTTCTCCCTGGATGGACCTTATGGATTCCCATCATCATTCTTTAAAAAAAATTAATTTATTATTTATTTAGTTTTAGCTTGCTTTTTTTTTAAACTTTGAGTTCCAAATTCTCTCCCTCCTTCCTGCAAGGACGGTGGGAAGACCGCTACAAACCGATGCAAAGTGAAGTGAGCAGAAGCAGGAGATCATTGGACACAGCAACCACCATATTGCGATAATGAGCAATTGTGCAAGACTTGGCTGCTCTGGCCAAAGCAGCGATCCAAGACAATTCCAAAGGACTCTTGATGAAAAGTGCTCTCCAGCTCCAGAAAGAGACGGATGAGCCCTGAGTGCAGATCAAAGCACTTTTTTTACTTTCTCTGTTTTTCTTGCTTTCGTTTTTTGCAGCATAGCTAATGTGGAAATGTTTTGTGTGACTTCATATGTATAATGGGTTTCACATTGCTTGGCTTCGCAATGGGGGTGGGGGGAATGGGATGGGGGAGAGAGAAAATTTTGAGGTCAAAATAAATTTATTTTATTTTTAAAAAGAAATAAAGTGTTTGGGAGACAAGAAATATGGACTATTTCCTTTATCCCCTAGAGACTACAAAGCAGGCTCCAGGAGTTTACAAAGGAAAGTGAAAGTAAGTTTTTGATTCCTGGTGTTTGATTCTCTGCCAGCTTGGTCTTGGATAACCTCAGCCCAATGGCCTGTCCCTCCTTCCACTTCTTCCCAGGATACCTTGTTAAGTACATTTTCCTCCTTCTCTGATCTTTGACATATCAGATAAGAATTTTCTTGAAGACAGGAACCACGTTGTTTCCTAGAACACAGGAAATACTTGGTGAAGGCAGTATCCCTGATTGACCCCCAAGATTACACCTGTGGCATTTATGAGCATCTTTTTTAGAGTTATTAAGGTTTAAACACCAGCTTCACAAAGAGCAGACCTGGTAGATTTGGGAAAATGTTGAAAAAGTCACTTCCCCCAGTCACTCCGACAGTCCAGACTTGTCTCTCCAGCCGTGTGCCCCATAACTATATGTTTGCCATCTCCTTCTGTGCTCATCATAGTGGGCGTAGGGACAGGCATCTTGGAGGGAGCAGCATCTGAAGTGGGCACCCACGATGTAAGACTGCTCAGGTGTGCTGTTCTCTTCTGACCCATCTTCAGGGCCATTAGCACACCGAAGCTGGTGGCCACCCTCCAAGGACCCACCAGTGGGCTTGGGGTACAGCTGATGGCTTTGGGACTGTGCACTGAGATGGGCTACGCCTTCCTCAGTAAGTTTTCCGTAGGCTAGGAGAATTGCATTCCCTGACCACATATCACCTAACAGTAGAGTAGGGCCCAGAAGTTTGGCAGGGGGCATGGGGAAGGTAGGCAGCCTGAGACAGTTTGATTTGCTAATCTGTCGGGTGGCTCATCCACCCCCTGGTGGATAAATGAGGGTCTGCTGTCTCTGAGCTAAAGACCAGCCTCCGGCTTCAGTTCTCCAAAATGATGTGGCAGGTTTTGCATGGAATATCATTAAGTTTGTTCTATTATTTTATCATTCCATGAACCTTCCTGTCCCTTATCCAGTCTTATGCCTAAGGGTCGCAGTTCATAGAGGGCATGTTGCAAAGACCTGAAGTTGGGCAAAGAATACAAATTTCATTTCCTCCAGGGGTATGAAAGGGAGGAGTGTGACCTTCTTGTGAGATGTTCCATCTTTTTTTTTCTTCTTCAATCCAGACTCCCTCGAGGCCCCCTCATTGAAGGATGTGGAAGAGATCTTGGTGGAGACAATTGCCCTCTGCCAAAGGAATTCACAGAGTTTGAACCAGCAACAGCGAGAGGTAAGAGGGCTCCTCGCCAGTCTCCAGGGCTGTCGCAGGCCTTTCAGGTTTGGAAAGAGGAATTAATTCTTTTTACGTTGCCCTCTCAGCCACCTGAGTCTAATTAAATTGGATTTTAATCACTGTTGAGTGCTCCCAGGAGTAACAGATTCCTGACATTATTACCAGGAGTGCTTGGCCTCTTTGTTCATGCAGAAGGCTTCAAACCCTTGAGGTGTCCTCTGTGCTGAATCGGGAAAGCTAGACCACTTGCCCTGGGCTGAATTTCTCAGTCTCCCATATAGGGAGGACGCAGAAATGTCAGCCGCCCTTCCGTGCTCCAGTCCCTGCGGTAGAAACGGAAATGAGGCCCCAGAAGCAGCACCAAGGAGTTTGTGGGACACTTGGATTGTGAGGGGCTGCGCAGGGAAGCTGACTCCCAGAAGGAAATGGGAAGGAATGAAGTTCCTCTCGTAGTGGGCGCAGCTGAAGAAATGCAGCTTGACTAGTGAAGAACAGAGCCGGGTTGCTGGGTGCTTAGTGTGGGCTCCTGCCTAGCCCTGGCCCTACCCCATGCTCTGACTGCCAGCGTTGGGCTAGACGAGGGCTCGAGTGCCAAATCTGGCTACCGCCCCCATAAGGAAACAACTGAAAAGTCCTTGTGTGGTCTTAGCTCGGGGGCCACACAGAAATAGGAGGGGTTGGTGGACTGCCATTTGCTGAGCCCAGACTAGACTGTTCCGGCTTCCAGGCTGCCACTGGTGGTGACGGTGATGACGGCAGCTGCATTCATTGGGTGCCTTAAGGTTGGCAAAGGGCTTTACAATTATTATCTCATCTGCTTCTTGCAACAACCGTTGAGGTAGGCGCTGTTAGCATCCCCATTTTACAGGTGAGGAAACTGAGACAATCACAGGTTCAGTGACTTGCCCAGAGTCACACAGCTATTGTCTGGAGCTGGATTTGAACTTGGGTCTTTTCCAACTATGCTCCAGCCCTCTACCCTCTGCACCCACCCCCTCCCACCTGCCTAGAGATGAAAGAAAAACAAAGGTTCCATGACAAACCTTCTTTTAAGTCACTCAGAATTCTCCCTGGAATGGGGGTACAATTTCTCAGCTACATTTTTGCCAGCAGTGCTTCTTTCACAGTAAATGGGAGAAAACCTTGCAGCAGGGCCTAAGGCCCGAGTGGTTTGTGGAATGGGTGCCGGGGGCTGAAACCAGTTTTCTTATTTATTTCTCAGATATTATATTGATGTGTTCAGCCAGACACTAGGATAAACCCATCTCTTGCCGCAGCAGTACAAAAAGATTGGCTTGTTAAGACACTCTGTGACCCCATTTGGGGTTTTCTTGGCAGGGATACTGGGGTGCTTTGCCATTGCCTTCTCCAGCTCATTTTATACATGAGCAAACTGGGGCAAACAGGGTATAGTGACTTACCCAGGGTCACCCAACTATTAAGTGCCTGAGGCCTTCCTGACTCTAGGCTGGGCGCTCTGTGTACTGTGTCACTAGCTGCCCACTGAGCCACCTACCTGTCCCTAAAGACCCAGAAAGCTTGGCAACAATGCACTGAATTCTGTAAATAGTCTCAGCAAGAAATAAACTTAATAACAAGGCTACAAATAAAACTCAGATCCTCATCCCTTTTGTTCAGTTCAACACAACGTAGAGACTAAAAGTCTTCAAAATGAATGAATGCTCATTGCCCAGGACAAATCCTAATTCATGAGTGACTGTTTGAAAAGGTGGAGTAATTGAGGAACTGGAGGGAACCCCAGGCCTGGGGTGGCAGGAAGCAGCGGCTTAGCGAGTAGCTGAGCATTCCACAAACCGAAGCCTGCCCTCCCTCCCTGCCCCCGTGTGACCCCCACTTAATTCTCTCTCACTTCTGTCCCTTCCCGTCTTCTTTATTCTCCATGCTTTTTAACATGTCACTAAAGGCGTATTATTAATCCTCGCGTTCCCTTTCAAAGACATAATCATGAGTCCTCTAATGTGGGTTTGACGTGTCTCTATGGAACAGGAAGTAAATCCAAATGGATTTTCTCTTATTTAGTAAGGGTCTACCCTGATCTATGGCTTGTTAACACCAGAATGATAATACCATTTTTAAAAATTAAAACAGATGTTTAAAACTCCTCTGATAACAATACCTAACCTGAAACTTATGGGAAAGTCCTGTCACTTTCTCTTCCTCTTGTGTCTCACCCCCTCCTCCTCCTTCTCTGCCCTTTACTACATTTCTTCCAACTGCTCCTCTACATCCGTCCGTCATCTCTCTCCATCACACCCATGAGGCGGGAACAAGGCAAGGCTTGGGAGGCTCACTTGACAGACTTCCTTCCCAGTGTCTGGGAGCTGTCCATGTTGCCCAGAGCAGTGCACCAGCTGTGTAGGCTGCTGCCTTCCCTTCACAGTGGTGCTCCTGGGCCTTGGTCAGAGGCAGGCAGAGGAGCCTCCCATTCTTGTACTTCGTCTGTTAGGAGAAAGAGCGTGATGTGGCAGAAGGGAGGGCTATTTATGTGATAAAAAGAAGAATGCCTTGGATTCCAGACATCAGCAAGTGTACATTTGTCATCATCCTTCTGAATGCTCACTGGCCCATCCTGGCTTTAGGCACGCTCATCATCCTTCTGGACGCTCACTGGCCCATCCTGGCCTTGGGCACACTCATCGTCCTTCTTGACGCTCACTGGCCTGTCCTGGCCTTGGGCACGCTCGTCATCCTTCTGGACGCTCACTGGCCCATCCTGGCCTTGGGCACGCTCATTGTCCTTCTGGACGCTCACTGGCCCGTCCTGGCCTTGGGCACGCTCGTCATCCTTCTGGACGCTCACTGGCCCGTCCTGGCCTTGGGCACGCTCGTCATCCTTCTGGACGCTCACTGGCCCGTCCTGGCCTTGGGCACGCTCGTCGTCCTTCTGGACGCTCACTGGCCCGTCCTGGCCTTGGGCACGCTCGTCGTCCTTCTGGACGCTCACTGGCCCGTCCTGGCCTTGGGCACGCTCGTCGTCCTTCTGGACGCTCACTGGCCCGTCCTGGCCTTGGGCACATTCGTCGTCCTTCTGGACGCTCACTGGCCCGTCCTGGCCTTGGGCACGCTCGTCGTCCTTCTGGACGCTCACTGGCCCGTCCTGGCCTTGGGCACGCTCGTCGTCCTTCTGGACGCTCACTGGCCCGTCCTGGCCTTGGGCACGCTCGTCGTCCTTCTGGACGCTCACTGGCCCGTCCTGGCCTTGGGCACGCTCGTCGTCCTTCTGGACGCTCACTGGCCCGTCCTGGCCTTGGGCACGCTCGTCATCCTTCTGGACGCTCACTGGCCCGTCCTGGCCTTGGGCACGCTCATCGTCCTTCTGGACGCTCACTGGCCGTTCAGCATTTTCCTGATGCTTCCTTTCTCTGTGCTCTCAGCTTCAGCTTCACTTGCACCAGCTTCTCATCAGGAGAAAGTTTGTAGGCTCATTGTTCCACCATATTTAGGGCCTTTGTTGTTTGAATTTGTTTCACAAGCAAGAGCTCTCGCCATTAGAAACATACCTTCAGTCTTCATCCCGCGCCCAGCTCACCACCTACTTTCAAGTTAGTTAACCTTTATGAGCTCGCTTTCCCCATTATTTCCAAAACAAGAAGGGATCAGCTCGGTGGCTTCTAAGGTCTCTTTTAGGGGTAGATTCTACAGTCTGTGGTTCTTATAAACATGAGATATCCGTGCATTTACTGTCTGGGTTTGTGTAAACCCAAACTAGTAGGAAACGACCCCATAGCATTGGAATGTCTCTTCTCTGGGGTTTTCATAGTGGAAGAGGGCTGAGTAGAGGCTCTAATGGTCACCGCCCTTCTGAGTAGCCGAGGCTTTACTCTCCTTTGGTCTGATTTTTCTCATAGGCTCTCTGGTTTCCACTGCTGGAGGCAATGATGGCCCCTCAGAAGTTGTCCGGCTCATCCACTCCGCCTCGACATGCAGAACGTAAGGCCATTCAGAAATCTGAAATCAGCATTAAGTGTTTGCTCAGACTTTGGCTCAGCTCCCCCTCTTCTGCTTTTGTCTTTTCCCCCCTGGTAACATGGCGGTCATTTGCTTTGAACCCTAATAGTATTGTGAAATGTCGCTGCACGTGGCTGGATGTCTCAGTGTCTCTTCCAGAAGAGTGACGAGGTTAGCTGGAAAGCTGCCATTTCCTCTCACTAATCATCCTTCTCTGTACCGCTCTCTCCCTGTTACAGCTCTGAAGTCTCTGACCATGCAGGTATTGAACAGCATGGCGGCCTTCATCGCTCTGCCATCCATCCTGCAGCGAATCCTCCAAGTGAGTACTGGGAAAGAGGAGAGACTTCTGGGGCCCGTCCAGGCCAGTGTCCAGCATTGGCGCACATTCCATACTCTTGGTGAATGTGTCATGTGCACTGATGCCCTAAATGCCTCCGACTCTAACCCTGACCCTATCACCCCTGGTCTTCACCAGGCTGGGTAAAGGCCTTCCTCCTGCCTTGGGGCCTAGTCCTGCTCTTGTAGCACCAATCACCCCTCCAGGCATTCCACTAAGTAAGAGAAGGTGTTTATTGTGGTTCTCCACTGAATTATGCTCTTTTACTTAAAAAAAAAACTATTAAAACAAGTACATAAACATGTACTAATAGCCAATTCTGCTTGAGAGAAAGTAACAAGGTGGTGGGAGTAAGGGTAGTCTGGCATCGCAGAAGCCAAAGCAGGAGAGAGACCCTGGAAAGAAGGGCTTAAGATCAAGAGCAGCAGTCACACCCCGAGAAATGGAATCTAAGGGCCTTGAAAGTTAGCAGGAAGGAAGTCATCGCGAGCCTTCACGAGGTCGTTTTTACTGGGTAGGGAGCTAAGGTACGAGAGACTTAGTAAAAGGAGATGAAGGCGTCATCTGAGTGGGCATTTCCCTCCTTTCGGTGAAAGCAGAGTCATGGGGCAGGAGGCTGGGCTTCCCACCCTTGGCAGATCTGAGCATGTGTGGAGGCAGGAGGCTCCTGCAGACTGCAGCGAAGGAGGCTGTACCCGAGGGTCAGGAAGAGGCAGGATCAGGGGTCAGAGAAGGACAGAGCTACCTTGGTCTCTGCCGCTGAAAGAAAGAAAGAGATGGAGAGGCCGGGGTTCATGGGTGGGGGGGGGGGGACTTAGGACGGCCCCCACCGTGAGCACAGAATGGGCTTGGAGGCTTGGTCTAGGCCAGCTGCAGTGGGCAGTGGGCTTGAGAATCAACAAAGACGTAATGAAGACTCTCCAAGCAGCAGCAGGGCAGGTGGAGGGGGGTTGCATGACCTGGAAGCTGACCAAAGTGACACAAAGTCTTGTGTGTTCACCAGGGGCTCGGTAACACACCTGGGGTGGGCAAGCTTAGGGATTGGCGCACCATCATCTGGGATGGCAGCACAGTGGCCGTGCAGACCCAATGAGAGTGGGGGAGTCACTGGAGCTGCCACGTAGAGGTGGAGCGACTGAACACAAGAGAGTGAAGAGAATGACAAGGAGGGAGATCCTGGGCAGCCCTGGGTTGGGCAGCAGCGAGCAGGGGGTGCCCTGCTGAAGGTGAGCTCAGGGACGGGGGCAGGCTGGCAGAGGCAAGCGGGGGCAAGGACAGGAGGCCAGGGGCTTTAGGCACCATCTACAGAGGCGTCCAGTACAGCAGGGACGGAGGGATGAAGGGGCAGAGAGGAGGAATGGGGGCCGGGGCAGAAGGAGCAGCTGTGTGACGGATGAAATGGGCCTTGGCTGGTGCTAATAGCAGCAGTGATGGAGTTAGGGCCTAGTGCTTCCGTCTGGCCGTGGTGCTGGACAGCAGGAAGGCCCCCTCCCTCTCCCAGCACCAGGCAAGTGGGAAAGGCCAGCCTGGCTGCGGCGGGCCAAAGGAGCAGGGGAGATGGCGGCCTGGGCCGAGAGAGCCCGGCATCCCTGTTGGCACAGAGTGGTTGGGATTGGCCGAGTGGCGCCAGGCGTCTGTGGGAGTGGAGTGGGGAGCAGGGTGAAGGGAAGGGAAAAGAAACCTGACAAAGGGGTTGAGGGCCTTGGTTTGGGTAGATGTGGGTTCTTGGGCCGGGGGGTGCGCATGAGAGGACAAGGGTGGTGGACAGTGCAGTGGGAGGAGCAGGCTGGCCAGAGAGTCACCGACCAGGGAGAGTTCCTGGAGCTGGAGTGGGGAGGAAAGCTTCTGTCTTTTCTCATGCCCTCTGCTGCCGTGGTTCTGAGGCCTCCTGGGGCAGTGGGGAAGGAGGAGGAGGAAGCACAGGGCAGGGTAGGGGGGAGAGGGGCCCAAGGATGTCCTCTTCTTCCTCACCTGCCCACTGAGACCAGTCTTACCCTAATAGGTCCAGCTTTATCCTGGAGCTCTGTGTCCACGGAGTCATCTTTCTCTTATCTATCTTCATTTCCTGCTTTTGTGACCCTTTAGATTCCAGTACAAATTCTCTCCCAGCTTGGGAAAGCATGTGCCTTTCCTGGTTAATGCCAGACGGCTGAAGGTTCAGATGTGACTCACAGCTGTAGCTGAGACCCAGTGGATAAGCAGCAGGAAAGCGCTTGGCAGTTCTTTTGGAAGTCGTTCCTGTTCAGTCCTTTTCAGCTATGTCTGACTTCTGTGACCCCATTTGGAGTTTTCTTGACAAAGATACTAGAGTAGTCTGCGTGAGGAAACTGTGGCAAACAGGGTTCAGTGACTTGCCCAGGGTCACATAGCTACTAAGGGAGACTGGATTTGAACTCGGGTCTTCCTGACTCCCAGCCCTGCACTCCAGCCTCTGAGCTGTCTTTTGTGAGACTCCTTTTCCAAAGGGCCTTTCTGCGCTGGGGGGAGGGCAGTCTCCCCTCTGCTCAGGATTCTCTCCGATATCTTAGGGCCAGGATTGAGTGCCCGCTGAGCTGGCAGCCTTGAGTTCCCCACCGCCATCTATAATTTATATGTTGTCCCAGCAGGAGGCACTTTTCCTGATGTTGCCTTTCAATTATGTATACTGAAATGGAATGTCCTGACAAATATAGAAATGACCTGCAAAGATGTCTCCCCGCTTCCCAAAGCTAACCTTAGAAATGCTCTGTTTTCTGTAATCCCCAAATTGCCCGACTTGTTCTGTGCTAGATAGACGAAGACTTGTTGAGTCTGTGTTTAGAGGTTTCTCAGATTCTCTGCTGGTTGTTGACACTTTGCCAAAAGGCCAGATTTATTTGTAAAGGCATTAATTGGCTAGACAAAGTGTGCTTGGCTCCCAGTTACCTAAATGAGTGCTTCTCCAAAGTGGGGGCTGTGTCTTGACCCGGAGAAGAGGGGTCACATCCTACTGTGCCTCTGGGGGCCAGCTGGGGGACTTGTCTCCAGCACAGCCACGTTTGCAGATGCTCCCCCTTCTCCCTTCAGAGGCCAGCATCAGCCGGTCAGGAGCTGCCCAGATACCATCAACAAAGTCCTCCTTTCTCTGGTCCCCAGGGCACCTCTTGGCTATGACAGGTCCCCCTTGGAGGGCAGGTCATGTGCATTGAGGCAGTAACGAATGGGTGAGGTCTCTCTCATCACTCCCATTGTCATTTGGATTGGGACAGAGTGGGTCACACACAATAAACAGAAAGGGTTGGTTGTGGTTGTGGACTGCCTCCCAAAGCTAGCTGTGTTCTCTTCTCCTCCCCACCCTACCCCAACAAAAATCCCAACTGCCTTCTCCCAAACCTCCCTGCTTGTGTCATAGGCCCTGCCCATCACCCAGCAGGGCAACCTTCCTGTCATCCCCAATCCCTCCCTCCTTCAGCCCACGTATCCAGTGCAGGGGGGGCGGTGCCACAGACTTCCAGATCTTGTCTTTTCTTCATCCACAGGCTCTCCTGTATACTTGCCCCCTCAGCTCCTACAACCTCAAGCCTGGCTCAGGCCTCATTGCCACTCACCTGGACTCTTGCCGTGGCCTCCTAATCAGCCTCCCTGTCTCAAGCCCCTCCCCATCCATCCTCCCCACAGCCCCCAAACTGACTTTCCTGAAGCACAGGTCTGACCTGGTGTCCCACCACCACTGCCTCTGGTGTCAAATATGATTTCATCTTTCTCTCATCTTCGGGGATTTCTTTTTCTGTGCACATTTTATTACATACAGAATTATCAGTGTATGTAATTTATGGATAAGTAAATACACACCTGTTGGGAGGGAACGTTTCACCATGTTTTGCTTCTGGTGTGGAGACATTGCTCCAGAGTTCCATTCGTGGCAAGGCTTCCCTTCCTCCCGATGCTCCTGAGCTGGTTGTGTCTTTGAAACCCAGTAAAACACACCCAATTCCCCTTGAGCATAGCACTGCTCACCCACTGACCTCCTGAGCATTTTCTCTGTTCCAGAGGAAGCATCCCCAGTTGCTTTGGTACCTCTCTGGGGACTTTTTTCACCCTGGGCATCATCTTGTGGGTAACTTGTAGCTCATTGGGGTCCTTCCTGACGTGGGGCATCTTCTGGCCAAGGCAGAAGACAGCCCCTTTGTTCTGGACTGCTTCTCTTAAGGCAACCTGAGGGCCTGGTCACTTTTGTGACCCACCAAGTTCCTGCTGATTTGTATTCCTTTATTTATCTACTCAGCAAACATTTATTAGGCTCCTCTGTTACGTGCTTGGCCCTGGAGATCCAAGATGAAAAAATGACCATCCCCTCCCTCAAGAAGCTCCCGTTGTGTGGAGGGAGAAGAATGTGAAATTAGTGTAGACGTGTACAATACAAGGTAGGGGATCAGGGGGCAAAGGAGACATCTGGACGGGGCTTTATCAGTGTTTGGGAAAGCAGGTCATCATTTCAGGTCACCCCTGAGCCTTGCAGAGAGAGGCAGAGATGAGCAAGGAGGGTATCCCCTTGAAGGAGAGGCATATCTGACCCAGGTAGCAGACTCCTGGCTTTGTCCATTCAGCATCTCAGCCCAAGGAGCAAAGAAGTCTGATGGGAAACTGGAAGCCCCAGAGACCAAAGGCTTCTAGGATGGAGCCAGGGCCTCATGAAACTGGCTGGAGTACCTCACTTTCATCCCTCTATCCCCAGAACCTAGCACCATGTCTTATAAAAGTCAGGGTGAACCTGGCCCACAGGAGCCCAGGTTCCTAAGCACATCCTGGAATTCACTAAATGTTTGAAATGAATGGATCAGCAGCGTGAACCAAACAGGGCTGAGGACAGTGAATGCTGGGTGATGCTGCTCCAGAAAGACACCCCGCAGTTGGCACAGACTCGTTAATGTACCACTCTGTGTCTGGTCATTCAGCCAGGCCCAGATCTCCCTAACTTGGCTATTAGCCTTCTCCAGTCTCTCATTTTCTCCCCCAGTCTGTCTTGGCAGCCCCCAGACTTGCATCATAGAGATGGTGTGGTGCAGTGGGAAGAAGGCTAGGTACTGAGCTGAAATCCTGGCTTTGTCCCATCCCCATAGGACTCAAGTGAAATCACTTAACCTTTATGGTCCTCCATCTCCTCAGCTGGAAAATGGGGAGGTTGGATGAAATGATCTCAAAGGTCCCTTTTGTTTCTAAACTCTAGGATTCGATGGTTTTGTCAAATACTTTGCTGAAATCCTATGCATTCTCCTGTTCTATCAATCTGCAGCAGCTGGAGGGGAAATGGAGGGGAACCAGGGCACAAACCCACTCTAAATGCACGTAGCTACCAACTCGGTAGCCTGGAAAGGCTTTCAACAAGTGTTCAGTATTCATCACGCTTCTTCGTGTTTGGTGCTGGGGGGGATAGAAATCCCAACAAGAAGCATTCCCTGCCTCCCTGGAGCTTGGCCTCTCCTGGGTATCCAGGCCTCCAACCGCTGGAGCCCATGCGATATTGGGGCAGCGCACAGGAGTCATGGGATGGGTCTCCGTTGGCAGCAGAGGCCTGGTGGAAACATTAAACCAGGAACTGACATGGGGTAGGGGCGGTGCCGATGCTGGACTTGGAGAAGGAAGGAAGTGGCTGCTGAAATAGAAACCAAGGGGAAGGATGGAAAGGGGCCTGCAAATGAGAAGCTAAAAGAGAGAGAGAATTGTTTTAATAATACTTTGGTTTTCTATCACCCACATTTCCCAGTGTTTTCCCCCTCTCCCTCCCGGAGAACCATCCCTTATAGCAACGAATAAAAACTGGAGGGAAAAAACCAATTCAGAAAAACTGCCTGCTATGTTTTTAAAAGTCTGAGCATTAATCATAGTGTTCTGCTCTCGTAGACCCACCCACCCACCTCTGCAGAGAAGGGGTCAGAGGTGCCTTCTAGGAGAGAATTATTTTTAGAGTATACCCGGTTGCCTTAAATTGGCCCTTTCATTGCCGGTGTTTCAAGTGTGAGGAAGCCTCGTGCCTTCCATCCCTCAGCACAGAGACAGAGCCCCAGAGTGGGGAATGGGGCTGGTCTTCACACACCATCAGTGTATTGGCTTATTCCAACTGACTCCATCTGCTACAAGGGAGGGTTCGGTTTGGGCAGCAGCAGGGCCATGGGAAACAACAGCATATCTTTAAATAAGACAACCAGAAGAGTTATAACTGGGGTGGAGGGGACACCACGCGTGGCCTGCAGAGTGGAAGAGTGGATGGACAAGAGAAGGATGGCTCCTCTCTCTCGGAAAGCAGCGTCTTCCAGAAAGTATTTGAAAATATGCAAAATAACTTTGCTTCTTTCTTTTGGATTTTTTATTCCCTGCAGGATCCAGTTTATGGAAGAGGAAAACTTGGCGAGATCCAAGGACTCATCCTGGGAATGCTGGACACCTTCAACTATGAACAAGTAACGTTGCCCATTTCTGAGTTTCTGAATCTGCCCGGGGCTAGAAACAAGCCTTGGCTGATTTTTAGTATTTTGGTACAGATTTGCTGTTGGGAATTTATTGTGTAGAATGAAAATGAGTGGGGAGGAGGGGGGATCGTTCTCATTAAACCGGCTGTTTGTTTTTTCATATTGTTTACATGGAGTAATTGGCCTAAAAAAACACCCAGTGACAAAGGAAGAGCTTGTTAAGTCATGCTCACTTTTAAGTACATACAGTACGCATCGTGCCCAGCACATAGTAAAAACTTAGTGACTGACTGATTCATAGTTTAAAATCAGTAGTAAAGGAGACAAATGGACTTTCTACATTTGAAAATTCGTAATTCTATCTTACCAAAAAATAAAGACAGACTGAGCCAGCATTCTGGAAGGGCAGTGAACACCTCATTGATTTTGGTAGTTGCAGTGACCCCTGATTCAGGTTCGCCATATTACATCAGCCTCTTAGTAAGTCCCAGACAGGGCAGTTCTGGCCTGAAGTAAAGATCTGTCATTTAGTGACTGTATCCAAGACTTTGCTAATGCTTATTGGCAATGATGGCCGGGCCTTAGGAAGTTTAGTGGGCTGGGGTGGCAGTGCCCTGGGGCACTTTAGTGGGCCCTGGTGGCGGTGCCCAGGGCTCACTAGGTACCCCATTTGCCTCAGATCTGAAAAAGAGAAGCTCCTTAGATTCGTTGGTGGTCCTAGGCTCCTTGTCCTTGAACCCAACCCTCTGTAGCCTAATCTAGCCCCTAAGCTGTGTAACTTGCACAGGATCGCACAGCTAGGAAGTATCTAAGGCCAGATTTGAACTCAGGAAGAGTCCTCCTGACTCCAGGCCCAGTGCTCTGTCCACTGCACCACCTGGCTGCCCTTCAGTGCCCCCAGACCCCTCCTAAAACCATAGGTTACAGAGCAGTCACAGATCTTCAGCAGTGATGAGAGCTCTCTAGACCTATGAAGTCATTGGTCCAGAACAGAAAAAACAGCCATGGGAGCCTCCCCCCAAGACTGGTCTGAAGGTCGGATAAAATAAAGTACATCAGCTAGCTCAGGCCCAACGCCATCATTACAAGTGTCAAGGCTAGTGGGAAGGATGGGGGGACGGGGCAGGGTGGCTGATGACAGCGTAGCTGAGGTACTCCTTGGTTAGTCAGGCTGAGAGTGCCAGGCAGCAAGTGATTGTGAACCCCTCCTGTGTGCTGCAGCTGCACCAGCCACAGAATGGGCATGGCACACATTTAGAATGAATAAATTTAGAGAAACACAGAATGCTCAATTCCAAGGTCGTTTGGGGGGACCAGAAGAGACCTCCTCAAGAAGACAGAGCCTTAAAGAAGGAGAGGGACTCTGTGTGGTGGCAGTCAGGAGGGATGGTGTTCCAGGCATGGGGACTGGCCAGTGCAAAGGCCCAGAGGTGGGAGATAGAGGGTCCTGTTAAAGGAACAAAAAGGCCATTGTGGCTGGACCTCTGCCTGGGGGAAGGAGAGCCGTGTCCAACGAGGCTGTAAAGATGGAGTCAAAGCTTTACAGGCTAAGCGGGAGTTTCTAATTTATTCTAGAGGAACTGGGAAACCACTGAATTTAGTTGAGTAGGAGGTTACATGATCAGACTTGCACATTGGGAATATCCCTCCGGCATCAGTGCATGGGGTGGTCTGGAGTGGGCAGAGACCACATCAGAGGCTGCTGCAGTCATCCGAGTGGGAGGTGGTGGGGGTCTGAATATGGAGGAGGGGTCAGCTGGGACAGCCATCAGTGAAGGTAGAGACAGCAAGATTTGGCAGCAGATTGGGCATGGGGGAGCCCAGGAGGATGCCAGGATTGTGAAGCTGAGATGCTGACAGATGGCAGGGCCCTTGGAGAAGTAGGAAAGTTTGGGAGAGAAGTCGGTTTGTGGGGAAAACTAATGTTCTGGATGTGTGAAATTGAGGTGTCTCTGGGACATCGTTTGTCATGCCCCACAGGCAGTGAGTGGGTGACCCAAGACTGGAACGGGGAGGAAGTGACAAGTAGATCTCAGAGTCGTCTTCTCTGATGTGATAAGAGACCCCTACAAGGCAGCTGTATCTAGGAGAGCCATCCTGACAGACCTGCAGGACAGTCTGGATAAAGCCAGGCCTTTACCCACTAGTACACAAGTCAGGGGAGGGTGTGCTTCCCAGCCAGATAGAGAACCCCCGGGGATGTGAGCAATACCTTCGGGGGTGACTTCAGTCACTTCATGGCCCAAGCACAGGTGAAACTGAGAACAGGAGGGAAGCAGGGAGCCAGAGCAGGCCGATCACACCTTCCTCTAAAGGCCATTTCAGTACAGTGACAAAGCCAGGCCCACCTTCTGCTGCCACAGTCACTGGTGGGCCTGGAGGCCCTGGGGGGCTGAGGGGGAGGCTACAGGCAGGCCCCCCCACCCTACCCCCGACCATCCTCTCAGACCTGGCCTCGCAGCCCCTTCGGCTTCCTCCCAGTGACGACTATTTGGCCTTCTTACAACTTGTAGAAATCCTCAGGGTTTTTGAGTAGGAATCAGGGGCCTTTGCTCCTTTTCTGTCTGCTTTATTTTCCCATCCTTTTTCTTGGCCTTCCCAGACACTCCTGGAAACAACCACCAGCCTCCTAAACCACGACCTCCACTGGTCACTCTGTAACCTGAGGGCATCGGTCACTCGAGGGTTAAACCCGAAACAGGATTACTGCTGTGTCTGCCTGCAACAGTACAGACGGCGCCAGGAGGTGGCCGATGACATCATCGTCTTCAGGTACGCGCCTTCCTGTGCCCGGGCTGGTGGGCCGCGTGTTGGCGCCATTGGCCTTCAGCGAGGTTTCGGCCCAGCCAGAGACGTCTCTGGTGAACTGGGGAGGTCACCCCGAGGGGCATGGCAGAGACGGCCAGCTGGGAGTGGAGGGGGCGCATCTCCCCAGCCGCTGCCTTCCCCTGTGGGGGTCTGTACCCTGGGAGCTTCCAAAGCCAAGTCGGGCCTCTAGCGAGCAGTGACAGAAGGGACAGAGCCCTTGGGCCACAGAGGCCTCCACGGGCCTTCCTTCCCAGGATCCTCAGAACCCTGGCAGGGAAAGGCTATGAGCACCCATCGGTGACGGAGGGTGGTCACTCATCCACAGTCACACGGGGAGTGTCCTGACCCCACGTCTGGCGCTCGGTTCTTGGAGCCGTGAGCTCAGGTCCAGAAGTGAGAAAGGAGGCCTGCCTTAGCCCCAACCTCAGAGCAGGGCCCCTCGGGCAGGGCGGGCCCCCAGGCCCGGGGAGCAGAGGTGTCCAGAGTGGGGGGTGACCAAGGGCCTTCATCTTACAGCTGTGGCCACCTCTACCACTCCTTGTGCCTGCTCAACAAAGAGTGTGCCGTGGGCGTGGGCGGCCAGGCCCGGTGGACCTGCTACAGGTGCAATTCCAGCAACAAGATCGGGAAGCTCAGTGAAAGTGCATCCAGTGTGAAGAAAGGACAGCTCACCCAAGCCCAGGTAAGAGCCCGCTGACCACCAGGGTCAGCCATGACCACACCGAGGTCCAGGGAGGTCAGGGGATCAGAGACAGATCCTGGAAGGGCCTTAAAGGTCAGAGAGTCCAGCTCCTTCATTTGACAGATGGGGAAACTGAGGCTCAGAGCAGAGAAATGACTGGGCCAGGACCACATAGCTAGGTACTTCAGACAGACGGTCGGGTTTAAACCGAAGCCTTCCAGACTGAGCCAAGAGCTCCGAGCCACTTTTAATTCTGGCTCCGTGGTTCTTGCCTCCCCAAGGGCCCTCAGCTCATCCTCCCTCTGTCCTCAGAGGGCCAGGTGGCCACATGGGGTGCCAAGGCCCAGGCTCTGGGGATTTGGGGCCACATCTCTGTGCAGAGTGGATCCAGTGCAGCCACGCTTTCTCTCTCCACCCCCTCCACAGGCTGACAACACAGAGCCGGCCTTCTGAGGGCGGTCAGTCAGGCCCATTCGGCTGGAAAGTCTCCCTTCATGGGCTTCCTTTCTCCCTCCATTTCTTAATTGTATTCCTGGCACTCCTGCCCAGCTTACACTGGGGCAGGCCTAGAATCATGGTCTAAGACTAGGAGGAGCCTTCCAGGTCAACTGGTCAAGCAAGCCATCAATCCAAGCCCTCCCACTCCCCAGGGGAAGTGACCTGCTCAAGGTCACACTGCCAGGAAGTGAGAGAGCTGGGATTGGAACCCAGGGTGGCATTCCATGTCGTATCATGTGTATAAATTCATAATAACAGCAAGAAGTGACATTTGTAGAATTCCTTATATAGCTTGTTTTATACGCGATTCCATTTGATCCTCTCTCCTCCCCCCAGTGAAGTGTGTTCCCAATTTTACAAATAGTAATGCCAGTCATCCTTGCTGGCATTAACTTCAAGAAGAAATCCATTCTCTGGACCAGAAAAATAAAATAAACAAATTAATGACAGACCCGCAGAGGCATGCAGTGGCTCCCGCATCCTCACACCAGAAGCGCCCATGCTGTTCATCTGTCTGCGCTTTGGCAAACAGTCACTGAGCCAAGCGCCTCAGTCAGCAGTGTAGACCTTTGTGGTGATGGACCTGCCCCAGGGGGCTCGGAAGCCCCTCCTGGCACTAAGTGAATGCATTAAGCAGTTGTCTTCTCTGCAGCTGGCAGATCCGCTCTCATCAAAAGGGAGCCCACCAGCCCAAGCCCCCGTCTGCCGGCCCTCTTCCCCCAGAGGTGGCAGGCAGTTCCAGGCAGCTGCAGGAGAGAAATTAGGAAGGAGCTTTCCCCCGGTAGGAAAGGTGGGTTTGGTTTTCCCATTTTTGCCCAAGGTTTTCCACCTGAAAAAAATTCACATTTTTCTTGGTGGATATATTTCGAAAATCCTATTCATTGGAAACGATTTAGCTCCTCAAAGTAATTATTTATTCAGTAGATGATCTTTTATTTATGATCTCCAGCCATCATTTTCTGTTAACGATCCATAGTACATTGCTTGTTTGTTTTTTTATTTCCTGTTCTGGCTAATTTATAATTTTATTTTATATTTATGCAGCCAAATAGGACTGCTGGTGCAGTGCCTGTTTGGGGGGATCTTTCTGCTTTAAAAATAGATACTCCCCATTATAAATACATTAGCTGGGACATTCAGCGGCAAGAAGTGAGGTTTTAGTGCCTGGTAGCAGCAACATTTCTTTTTCCAAAATACAGAGTGGCCCAAGATGAATGCACTTTCAATTGGATCTGTCCTCAGATTCACAAGAGCAGAGGGGTGATAGTTTCTTATCTATAAAAGAGAAAGTGCCTTGGGAATACTTTGTGCCTTTCCAGGTACTTTGTAGCCCTGCCCCAAGGCCAGCGTCATGCAACCTGGAGGCACCTGGTACAGATGGGCTGGGGCTTAGGAAGTAGACAGATGGCGGACAGAAGGCCTCAGCAGCCCACCCGCCTGGAGCCTACGTGCTGCCAGTGAGAGGAATCCCCAGAACCCATCCTGTGCTCTGCTCCAGGATCACGGGAACAGCGGCTGCCTGGCCTCTTCTGGAAATGGGATTGAGACACACCCTGAGTGTGAGGGAAGTGCCACTATGCTTATTTAGGGAATTCTTCAATCAGCCACAGGTTCCAGCCTCACAAACAGATGCCTTTGACCAAATAAGACAGCCAGGTGAATGTGGGCCAGTCCTCACCTCGGTTTCCTCATCTGTAAGGTCAGAGTTCAGGCTGGTTGCTCGTCCTCACCTTAGCACTCTCTGATTCTTTATTGGCATCTCCACTCAGACAGTGCAGAGACAGCAAGCTGGACCCAGAGCTGAAGAGCAGGGCAGGCTGGATGCCTTTGGAAAGACCCTGAGCTCTGCGTTTGAATTCCCCTGCTGGTACTTACTGCCAGAAACTTCCTGAGCCTTCTCATTTTCTTCAGCTGTAAAAAGAGGGGGCTGGACGGGATCACTTTGAAGTCTATTCCAGCTCTTGGTCCAGGATCCTAGGACTCTGCAAATGACCCCAAGCCTTGCTTATCACACAGTGCTCAGCCCTGGTCCCTGAAGACCACTGCTGACCGAAGCTGCCACCTCATGCTCCCAAGTGGCCAGATGGACACCGATTTTCCTGGCTGTGCCCATGTGATATATGGGTTTGCTTTTCTTTTTTCTCACCCAATGGGGAAGAGGGGGAGAAAAGAGATTTTGGTGGATGGAATTAATTTTTTTTAAATGACCCCAAGCTTCTCCCTACAACAAAGGCCCATCTTCTTAACACTACTCCTCTTTTGATGATTTTGTATGATGATGAGTCATAGAAACTAATTGTCTCTGAGGAATTAAAAGGGAATATCTACTGAAGGACTGTCAAAAAGCATGTGGTAGGCATGTTAATCAGGCTGAGACACCTGACCAGCCATGAGCCCTGCAGAAGAAGCAGCAGAAGAGCTACAGCCGGGGAGACATACAGGTCCTCAGTCATGGGGCAAGGAACAGGGATAACCAGGGAGGCCCTCCTGTGTGCCAGGTGCTGTGCTGGGCAAAAGAGAGCCCCTCCCCTCAAGGAGCATACAGTCTAATGGGGGAGACAACATGCAAGTATACGTGAAAACAAGTTATATACAAGATAAATAGGAAATGATGAACAGAGAGTTACTGTGGGGATCAACTGGGACAATATTTGTAAAGTGGTTAGCTTGGCCCCTGGCACAGGATAAGCTCTATAAAGCTTATGGCTGTCATTTTTATTATAATTACCCAAAGTTTCTTCTTAGAGGAACCCCAATAAGTGAGGAGGAGTACCCGAGTGCTTGAGTCTCCAGATGACAGCTCTCTTTGCACAGTTACTTGGGACCTTCATTGTCCAGGTTCATGTCCATCTCTGGACTCATGGGTGTTAAAGGTCTGCAGATCTCCTGTTCATTGTACTTTAAACTGAGCTGTCGATTTGGGTGGGAGCCTGCCAGGAGACATGGAGCTCTCCTAGTGAGCTCCTTGACCATCTGGAAACTCTTGGCCCTCAGCGATAGTCTGGGCGGATGGTGGTTTGAGTCCTGGGTTCCAAACGGCATTCGAAAAAATAAGTAATGATCATTACTCTTAAAATTCCACAGAATTAAGTAGAGTAATTCAGAAGAATATGCTGTATTTGAGTGATGTACAGCATTTTAATCAGAGTCTGGGGTAGGGGAAAGGTCCGGCGGCACCCTTTGGCTTCCAGTCTCGACTCTGTGGAACGTTGGGCAGTCATTTGCCCTCTCTAAGATCAAGAGCTTGCTCATTTTTGCTCTTGTGTGTAAAATATAGAGTATTTCCAGACAGAAAGCCACTTTCTACCTTTCTAGCAACCCCATCTTCTGGGTAGAAGGATGCGGATGTGCTGCTTCATAGGCTTGCTTTTCTCCGACACAGGCTGTCCTGTGTGTGAGGGAGGCTTTACTGGGCTCCTCTCCCCTCCCAGCCACCAAATGCTGGCTCTCTCCCTTCAAAGCATCCTTTGTATGGATGGGGCACGTGCTTTGCCTTGACTTCTCTGTGCATGGCGCATGTTCCATTCCCCAGTAGCTTTGTCTTCCTGTCTGTCCCCTGGCACATCATATCTACTTAATAAATGTTTGTTGTGAAATGGATTGGATTGAAATGAATATTGAGATCATATAAGAGTTCTTATTTGATACAGTTATGTAGATAATTTTGTTCAGGGATCTGTTATTAACCAATAGTCAGGCCTAAAACTGGGACTGACGCTTCCTGAGGTCTTTGCTGCTTTATCAGGATGTCCTGCATGGAAGTCGCAATGGAAGAGGGCTTACCGCTAGACGGGCAGTCGTCTGATGGCCCCAGAAGACTCTGAAAAGAGTCTCAGAAAAGACCATGGGAGCTCATGCACAAGAAGAGCCAGGTCCAGGAAGAGGAAGGAGTACAACGTGATGTGCTCCACGCTGCCCTCCCACTCTGGGCTATGGGCTTGGCCCTGGTCCTGCACATAAGCAATGATCTGACCTCCCTGAGCTCACTCAGTGGAATGAGAGGAGACTGGAAGCAGATGGCAGGGTAGTCCCCAGACACTCCTTTACACTCAGCCCCCTCTATGAAACACCGGCATTCTCCCCATAGGGCTATGTGGCTACACGTCCTAGAGCATCCCTGTGTCTGAAGGATCAGAACTATAGCTAGCAGAACAGGCAGTGGAAAGATGCATGGATGGTCTAGCGCAGTGCTCAGTAAGCCAGCCCTTAGGCCCAGCCACTGTGTCAGCCATGGCTGGGGTAAAAAAGCTTCCCTCCTATTGGGGTGGGGGAGTGGAGAGCAGACCATCTCCTGTAGGAGAGCCCTCACCAGAAATCAGGGTTTTGTAGGGTTAATTTGATGCTTGTCAGAGCTTGAGCAGCCACTGGTGAGGGGCGGTACTGAGGATGTGGTGGGCAGGAGGTTGAATTCCCTGGGATCTGAGCCCTGCATTACTGTTTCTGCAGCTGAAGAGTGTGGCCTCCTGCAAACAAAGACCTTGGTCACCGGAACTGTTGCCAAACCATTTCCCTTCCCTTCTCCCATCCTGGATTTGTGAGATTTATCTTTTTAATTTAAATGCCAGATGTTTATATTTACCCCTGTGAAATTTCCAGGTTTTTAATCTGGGCCCAGCACTCCAGCCTGACAAGGTCATTTTTAATCCTGATTTAGCAAACATTTGTTAGACTCCTGCCCCTCACCAGGCCCTGGAGCTGCAAAGAGAGAACTAAGTCACTCCCTGCTGACCAGGAGCTTCCGTTCTCCTGGAAGGATCCAATCAGTAAAGAGGCAAGCAGATCTAGGGCATATCGTTTGAAAGGGAGTGGGCCAGAGCAGCCTTGCAGGAGGAGGAGATGCGGGCCAGGTGTCAGGGAGGCCAGTCTGGCTGGAACGAAGTCAGGAAATAGACTGAAAGGGACTCACAATCTCTGAAACTGTCTTCTGGTCATTAAGTGGGCCCCCCAGTGCTTAGCACAATGTAGGCTGGTGTTTATTGGATTGCATTGATTACAATAGCCTGCAGTTACATAGAGCTCTGATTTACTAAGAGGTGCTCTCACTTGGTCCTCACCCATTTTACAGGTGGGAAAACTAAGGCTGAAAGAAGTGGTAAGTAACTGAGGCAGGATTTGACTCTGGCCAGCATTCTCCCCACTGAGGAGTTGGACTTTATCCTCTGGACAATAGGGAGCCATGGAAGATATTTGAGCATGGGTTTGGCAAGGGAGTGGGAATAAGGCAGGCAGATCAGAGAGGGGCCTGGCTGGAGGCAAGGAGACTAATTAGGAGGTGATTGCGGAAGATGGTATGGAAGGAAGAGCAGCATCAGGATTCATTTTTTGTCCTTTGTGACATTAATTATCCCTTTAAATGCCATATTCTCTGAAAAATTGGGGAGCATCTCCCAGACTTCTTTGGCTGTCCATTAAAAGGTTACACTAAGAACGGCAATAACCAGTGTTAGTCCAGGAGAAGAGGTGAAAAAATGTGCCTCCTTCCTTCCTCTGGGCAAGTGGGGGGCCAAAGGCACAGTACCTCGGACGTGCTCCTTGGGAGTGCTGGCTTTGCTGAGCTGTTTGTCTTTGTTATAAGACATGACCCCCAGGGACCCAAGAAAGTGGATCTCTCCAGAAAGGGACTGTGCTTGTGAAAACAGAAGTCATCGGTAAAGCCACCACATGTGGAGACCACTGTCCACACCATCAGCCAGGCCTGCTTAGTCCCAACCCCTTCACTGAAACCCTTCTGAGTCTAATGGTCCTGGGTTTCCTCCTTTGCTGGTGTCTCTGGTCTCTTGGGCTCCACAAGGCACACTGTGGGTCTTGGGTCATTCGCATTTAACACAAAATGTATAAATTGCTTTAGGGTGTCTCAATTACTCTTGTTGTCCCCAAATTCCTTGAGTTTTAGTCATAGAAAACTGAAGCGTAACAAAAACGTCCTTGGCTTTTTTAGGTGAAAATGTCTCCTTCCTGTTCTTCACCCCGAGGAGATTCTGCTGCTAAGAAGGTAAGGCTCACTCTCTTTTTCCCTTCCTAAAACTTTTATTCCACTTATGTCAACTTAATGCCCATGTTCTTAACAATCATATTTGGCTTGTTCGTGAAAATTCCATAAGACATTACACAAACCTAGCCAGCATCTCAGGTTATTTCCCTGTTAACTATTACAGCACATGCATGTTAGGCCAGTATCAAAAAAAAAAATCACGAAAGCAAAAACCTAAAGAAAGTTAAATCCATGGAGTTTTGTTTTACTGCTGTGCTCTCTATGCAGTGACTTCTTTACCTGTACATTTGTTCTGAGGTTGCCTAAACCATTTAAATACAAACAAAATGAGGGTAGCAGAAATAATGAAAGCGAGCAGCAGGTAACTTTACAAATACGGAATGTGAACCATTTCTGCCCTTCTCCCGAGTAAACTGACTGGGTTAAAACTTTGTCTTAAGGAGCGTTTTTGCGATTTCAGTCATAGAGGTGTACACGTTGGGATTGTGTATTCCAAAGACCCATGGAGTGACGTAGTATCTGTGGGACATCTATGTCTACCACAGCCTTGAGGGCTCCAATCCTAAAGTACCCACAATAACGGTACCTGTGGCTGGAACCAGTTATCCCTCTCTCTATCCACCGACCATGAGAAGCCAATATGGAGGCAGTTTTCTTTGCTTAGGCATGGAAGCTGTTTTAACACTGGCCTTGTAAAGTCACAATGGACCAAAAGTACTACATAGGCCAAACATGTATAAAAATTCCATATCCCCATGTTGGCCGCATAACTCCCCAAATGCTAACTGGCTCCGCTCCCCCAATATTAAACATAAAAACCACATGGGAAATATAGAAATCCAAACAGAGGTAGCATAAACCTGTCACAGCTATCTGTGGGATAGCACGGATGACCAGATGTCATTTTAAAATGAAGCAGACAAAAGTTGGGTGCTTCAGCTTCAGCTCCTTGGGTGTCCAGTGTCCACAATGTCATTGCATTATTAGCATGCTGTCTTTGTATGATTCTTCACTTCCATGTATCAAGTTCAGCGGTGGCTTCATCAGAAGCTGCCTCTGCAAGGAGCTGGCTTTCTGGAGAGTTCAGAATCTCATAAGAGGGCACAGAGAGGTTCAAGGCCAGCCCCTTTGTTGGAGGATGCATTGGCTACATCTCCTTTTTGCTGATTTCAAATGTTTCTTGATATGCTTATTGTGGTCGATCCACTGTTCCGTTCTTGTCATCACCAGCCGCGAGCTCCACCAGATAATGGCAGCCATCTCCTCTCCTTTTCAAACAGAAAACTTTGCTTTCTGCCTGTGGAGCTTTAGGACTCAGGCCATCATTGCAGATAGCTATTAGTTCAGACTCGGTTTTCTCTTTATTCTCGGGCCTTCGGCTCTTTTTTCTCAGGCCCTTCCGTCTTTTGCTCAATGCTTGAAACACCCTCCAAGATGACCTTCGGGCCCCTGTGACATTTTTGTCAGTGACAGAGAGAAGGTTCCTATCCTCACTGGATAATTCAGCTCCTTGCTCAGTGACAGACTTCACGCAGGCTGCCCTGGCTGGCTTTGTGTCTCTCGGCCTACTGAGGCCTTCTGCACCAGCTCATTTTTATCCATGACTGAATGTTCTGTGCCTGAAGCGAGTGGCAGCGGGCAGACAGATGGGTGGGCTCTGTTGTCTCTGGGTGGCGGCAGGGCAGCTGCGGGGCTCCCAGGCTCCGGCCACTCCACCCTTGCTCTCCTTTTCAAGTGGTAAAACAAAGAGCCAACATTCCTTGGACTTTGGATCGTCCTCTCTCCCCTGTCCCCATTCACTGTTTTTGTCTCTTCTGTTAAATTTTGCGTCAAGTGACAGCAGTTTTTCCAGTTGCTCAGATCCTGTCAGAGGTGCCCAAGTAGAGGCCTCAGCAGGTAGATGCTTCCCCATGCCTGCTTTGGCCCTCTTCAGAAGCCAGAGCCTGAGGGGGTCAGGGCCAGTGGTCTCCTCTCTGGCCCCTCAGGGCCATGCGCTTACAGAAGAACAAGTCCAGGAGTGTATCTAGCTTCCCTCAGTCTAGACAGTCGGTATATTATCACTAGTGTAAGGAGGTTCCCCTGTCATTGGTGATCTCCTGTATCACTCACCTCCCCTCGGACCACACAACCTCATGTTGTCCATCGTTCTCTAGGCTAGGTGGCCTTTGTCCCCTGCCCATGGGTTTGTGTTAGTGCTTCCTGTGGGGCCCTCCACGCTTCGGAGGAATGAATGTCTCATGCTTCATAGTTCTCTGCCTTGGTACAGTGAGCACGTTACCGCGGTGGGCTGGGACACTGTGTCCAAGCAGACTCCTCAGGGATGACCTGTCCCGACTTCCCCTTGGCTTCCGTGATATTTCTTCCTCAGTTCTTCTACCGTTCTGTGCCTTTTCTAAGTCACTCACATTTCATAATTCACCATGACCCATGCCTGCTACATGTTTGCATTCAAGGCACCGTGCCTAGGTGCTGGGGCAAAGATAAAAGCTAAATATGGCCCACCCTCAAGGAGCTTACGTTCTCGAGGGGGTGGCGGGGGAGGGTGCAGTATGTGTACAAGAAAGTAAAACCAAAGCTTATGCAAAGTCATTTCTAAAAAGAGAAAGTTCATAATCAGAAGTGTGTCTTCTGTGTCTTCGGTGTCCGAACTGTGCTTCAGGGTTTGTGAGGGAAAAGGGAGGAGGGAGCCCGTCTAGACGTGGGATGTCATGGATGGGGCACAAGTGGCCGGCCATATGGACTAGAAGGGCGGAGGAAGATGACATAAGCCTGGCCAGGGAAGGGTGGGTTGGAGAGGGGTAGGCAAGGGGCAGGGAGACCCCTTAGGAAGCTATTGCAACCTCTCAGACAAGATGTGATACAGATCTGAACTAGGGTACAGGTTGTGTGAGTAGAGAGGAGAGGGTTGATGGAGGTTTGTGGCAGAAGTAGAGTCAGTAAGACTTGGAACTTATTGGATATGGACAAAGGAGAAAGGGAGAGAGAAAGAGAGGGGGAAGGAGAGAGAAGGAAAAATGGAGAGAGAAGGAGAGGGAGAGAAGGAGAAAAAGAGGGAGAGAGAGAAGGAAAAACAGGGAGAGAGAGAAGGAGGAAGGAGAAGGAAAGGGAGAGAGAAAGAGAGATGGGTGGGAGGGAGAGAAGGAGAAGCGGAGAGAGAGAGAAGGAAAAACAGAGGGGGAGAGAGAGAAGGAGGAAGGAGAAGGAAGGGAGAGAGAAAGAGAGATAGGTGGGAGGGAGAGAAGGAGAAAGAGAGAGAGAGAAGGAAAAACAGGGAGAGAGAGAAGGAGGAAGGAGAAGGAAAGGGAGAGAGAAAGAGAGATGGGTGGGAGGGAGAGAAGGAGAAATGGAGAGAGAGAAGGAAAAACAGAGGGAGAGAGAGAAGGAGGAAGGAGAAGGAAAGGGAGAGAGAAAGGGAGATGGGTGGGAGGGAGAGAAGGAGAAACGGAGAGAGAGAAGGAAAAACAGGGAGAGAGAGAAGGAGGAAGGAGAAGGAAAGGGAGAGAGAAAGAGAGATGGGTGGGAGGGAGAGAAGGAGAAACGGAGGGAGAGAAGGAAAAACGGAGGGAGAGAGAGAAGGCGAGGGAGTGAGAGGGAGAGGAGAAGAGGGAGAGGGAAGGAGAGGAAGAGAAAGGAGAGGGAAGGAGAAAGGGAGGGAGGGAGAGGGAGAGAGAGAGAGGTCAATATGGATTCCAGGCTTGAAATATTGAAATGGGGGGTGGAGGAATTTAATTTTAGCTCTTTTGAGTTTGGAAGGCTGTGAGACAAGAGAGGTCCACCTTGAGGGAAAAGCAGGATCAGCAAGTGGAGGGTTCAGGCCGAGCATGTTTTGTGGCAGTAAGGAAAGAATCCATGAATAAAGAGAGAAAAGAAAGACGGGAGTGCTCCAGACTTCTTTGTGCCCCAGCTGCCCTTTGTCAGAGATAGAGCAGAGAGAGGATGAGGGATGAAGGAAAAGAGGGAGCTCCCAGCAGATGGTCTCTTTTCTTAGCTACAGTAGGAAATTTGGGCCTTTGTGTGGAGGAGGTCTGAGGAGAGATTCAGAATGACTGGGCCTGAGAGGGTCAGCCAGGGCAGAGTCAAAGGATTGACAGGCTCAGGGCCCATTTGAGATCTGGTAACCTGCATTTGTAGGGAAACTCCAGCAAGGCTCAGTAGTGCATGAGCAAGAGCAGGAGAAGGCAGCTGGGGATAACCCAGGGTTTGCGTTTACAGAGGCAGTACTCATGGTAAGATTACGGGGCAAGGAAATAAAGAGTTAATGATCATGGATTGAACTGGTCAACTCAAACATCAGAAGGGAAGGGAGGCCAGAGCAGGGGTGAGGCCCTCAAGAACAGGGAGGGCTGGAGGTCCTTGAAGACACAGGGAGGACAAAGGGTTGGTGTGGGGGATGTAGGGCAGAGAGAGACGCTGAAGGATAGGAGGGGCCCAAAGAACAGGACCCTTAGAGGTGCTGGTCACACAAAGCTGAGACCATCTGTGTGGCTGATAGGGAGTGAAGATGGGACCAAGAATTGTCAGAGTTGGGAGGGCCTTCAGTGGGCTTCCAATCCAAACCATGCCTGAAAAAGAATCCTTCCCAGCCTCCCTGATGAGCGCCATTAAGCCTTTGTTTCCTGATGGCCAGTGAGGGAGTTGTATCAAATGTTGCCTTTGTAGTCACACAAAACCATCTGAATCCCTCTTTCCCATGACACCTATTCCTTACACTCCCCACAGTCCAGCCATGGTGGTCTCCTTGCTGTCCCTCCCACACAGCAGTCCACCCCTCCTCTCTGCCTTTGAACTGACTATGACCAGGCACGGAATGTTCTCCCTCACCTCAGCCTCTTAGGAGCCCTTCCTTCCTTCAAAGACTCAGCCTAAGGCTCTTCCTTGCCCCCTCAGCTGCCCTGGAGTGCCTTCCCCAACTCTACCATCCATCCGGCCACGTCTGCATGTATCTGGTATGTACCACGTACGTACATGGCGTCTCTTCCATTAGCACATGAGCTCCTGGCCAAAATACAAACAGAATTCGTTTGGAGGAACAAAAGATCTAGAACACCAAGGGAAATGGTGAGAAAAGGCAGGAATGAAGGAGGAGTCGTGCCACGCTGTAAAGCAGCAGTCGTTAGAATCGTTTGATACCGATTCAGAAATAGAAAAGCAGATCGGGGAGCAAACTGGACAAGGAAAAGTTAGAAGTCATTGATCTCAACAACCAAGTATTTGATAAACCCCAAAACACAAACTGTACCAGAAGGAACTCCCTGTTGGGGAGAATTGTTGAAAAAACTGCTGGAAAAGCAGTCTGGCAGAAATTCAGTCAGGACCAGCATCTTACACCATAGTCCACCATACAGACACCTCTCACCTCTGATTGGGGGCTGGAGGGCAGAGCAGTGAGCTCCTCCCAAGGTCTCCCTTCCTAGAGAACTCAGGCTTTCTTGATGACTTTATTTACCATCCTATGCTGCTTTGCTTGGTGTAGACCTGGAACCTCATGCCCCTGGGCCAAGTCCTTCCTTTTGTGTGTGGTCTTCCCCATTAGATTATAAGCTCCTTGAGGGCAGGAATTGTCTTTCTTTTTCTTATTTGTATCCCCAGCACTTAGCACAGTGCCTGGCACTTCGTAGGCACTTGAGAAATGTTTATTAATTAGCTGACTGAGGAGGGAAGGTCATGACCAGAGTGGTCCTGGGGCTTTGTCCAGCCATGGAACTATGGGAAGGAGAGTTCAGTGGAGCTATGGCAGTCCTGTGGAGAGGCAGCTGCTCCCCAGGCTTGGGGCTCCCAGCTTCAGGTCCAGTCTGGTCCTTCTGCCTCTTTACTGTGGAACTGGCTGGGCTTTCATCCCTTCTAGCCCACCTCATCAGGGATGGGAGCAGGGCTGTAGGATAGCCTCTCCCCACCCCATTCAAGCACAGCCCATGCCTGGTCTAGCTATGAACCAGTAAAGGAAGTAGGGAAAGTGGGCTGGGTGGTGCGGAAGGGCCTCATTGAAGGTAGTGCCTAGACCACCTTCTGCCAATCAGCAGAGTCACATAGGGCAAGTTCACCCCACTTCACATACTTACTAGCTGTGGGGCGGCTCTCTCAGCTTCAGTCTTTTCATCTATAAATTGGACATAAAAATATCCCCTACCTCCCAGCCTATTTGAGAATCAACTGAAATAAGGCATAAGAACATTTTTTGCACCTTAAAGCACTCCTATAAATGTTAGCAATGAAGAATGAAAGTTCCTAGCTTGGGAGATTTGGGCACAGATTCCAGACAAGAGAGGAAGGGACAGTTCTAGAACAGAGACAGCCCCTCACAGAAGTCCCCATGGAGTGGATGGGTTAGTGGATCTGTTTTCAGACAACCCCAGGAACAAACTTCTCTTTCTAGCCTTATCGTCCATCTTCACAGATTCAGGGTTCTGACCAAACTGGACCCTGTTCCCTGTCCCCTTTTCTCCCTGCCCTCTCCTGACTCCATGTCTTTGCTCATGCTGTTCCCCTGTGCCTAAGACAGACTCATGTGGATCTCTCCCTTGAGAGCCCAGTTGTGAAGCCATCCGCACCTCAAAGGTCTAAAGTATTTTCCCTGGCTTCTTCACTCTCATCTGTGTCCCCAGTGCCTAGAACCATGCTCATCACATAGTAGGTGCCTCCAGCCGTGCTTGGTGATCACATGGACACCTATGGGATGCTGACCATCCTCAGTGCCACGTTGGTCTCTAATGGCAAGTGTTGGGGTACAGACCAGGATGGCATCACTCTGCTGGCCCATTTATTTACAGCTGCTCTTTGAAAGGATTTTGGTTTGTGTGTCTCTCCCCACCTACAAGAACACAGCTGAACAAAAGGCAAACAGACCCACAGCTCCTGGTGCATTTTCTCCCTCATTCTTTCTCTGATAATTGGAGTGTTTGGGGATGGAGGCGCTCTCTCCTTGGCCTCTTTACAATTTCATCCTGCATCTGCGTGAAACAAAGAATTGTAGAACAGAAATACCAACTTGCTTGTTCTGTTGGCTAACAGCAGGTTTCTCCTTCAAAGGCTCTGTGCCAAAAATGTGGTCCCTTTTCTCTGCCTTGGATACTGTCTCCACTGAGACTCTTCCAAAAGGAGAAAATAAAAGAACAAAACTAAACCATGTTGACAGAGAAAAGAAGCCCGTGTTCAAACTGATATTGGCTCTGTGGAGATCACAAGGACACTCAGGGGCTGAGGCAGCTTTGGGCCGTTTCTTGCTTCTGGATCCCAGTGAAATGCCATTGTCTGAAGCACCGCCCTCCCCTGCTCTCCGACCTCAAGCGGTCCTGTCTGACACGCAGAAAGGGTCAGCCGGGACCCATTGTTATCTCCCAAACTGGCCGCCAGTAGGCTGTGAAATCGTACCTCAATGACAACAGCGCTTCTGCCCTTTCACCCAGAGACCCCACTGCTGGACATCACCCCAGGGAGGGCAGAGACACACAGGAAAGGGCCCAATAGACAAAACATCCCTCAAGGTGCTTCTTGTGTTAGCTAAGAAATAAAGTGGGTGCCCACTGCACAAGCGTGGGATCGGATTGCGTCAAAGGAACAACTAATATGAAGCATTTGGAGAAACATGGAAGGAAGTTCCGTAAGCAGACAGCCCAGAAAACAATCTTCACTATTACTATAATGATGTAAATACAAAGGATGTTGTAACGTTAATAGTAGTGTATACTGATGGACACAGCTTTCAGGTGGCCAGAGTGCTTTACAAACGTGAAATGGCTGTTATCCCTAGCCCCATTATAGATGAGGAAGCTTACATGGGTTTTAGAAACTTGCCCAGGGTTGCACAGCTAGTCGCTGTCAGAAACAGGATTCGAACCCAGGTGAAGCCCCAAACTGTGTTCATACTGCTCTGCTCAGAGACAAGCACTGTGTGATGATAATAACCTTCCCTGACCCCCGAGCAGAGCTAAGAAATCATGTTTTCTCCCACACTGGAGGATGCTGGTAGGTGTGGCCTCATGGCTCACCAGGTGCAGAGGAGGGATGGAGTTGGCAGGGGCTGATGCGAGGCTTCCCAAGACCAAAGGAAAGCCACCTCTTGGGACCCAGAGCTCCCGTCTCCCTTCCTTGGGTTGCACTGACAGCCCGAATCGAGGCGCCATCTTTGCTCATTGGCTGCCAGCATCAGACTCCTACCATACAAAGCCAAAGCCTTGGGAGCACCAACCAAGCACAGGAGAAGGAAAAGCCACAGAGACTGTGCCACCAATGTCAATTTGGTCACATACTGGGTCAACAATGAGCAGTGTGTGTGTGTGTGTGTGTGTGTGTGTGTGTGTGTGTGTGCGCGCGTGTGCGTGTGTGTACACAGCTGTTTTCTGAGGTTGCCACTATTCTTGCCTGTGTCATATCTCAGCATACAGGTCCGCTCCTGTGACAGCAGACCCTTAAGAATGTGTCTAAGTTGGCTTTGATTTTTTTTGGGAGGGGGGCGGGGAGACTACTAGAATCTGATGATCTCGAATGGGATTTGAAATGTGAGACTTGAGCTCTGGCTCACCCCCACTGTCTAGCTGCCTGTTCCCCCCCTCCCCCTGCCTTCATCTTCACCATGTGATTTCATCCTGTCTCCTGGTCTTCTCAGGGCCCAGCTCATTGGGCATCTCAGGCACCTGTGCAAGGTGCATGTACTGAAGACCAGCGCAGTGCATCATCCTGACCACTGCATGTCCTAATCTGGACAACCCGCTTTCCCTCTCAATATTTCAAGGATATGTGGTTTGATCAGGTCGATACTGCAAAGATAGGGGTCATGGTCTGTCTACAACGTCTAGCTGTTTGTTAGAATCTTCCCGTGGCCCCAGGAGCCAGCCTGGTGATGAGCCTTTAGACTGGTCCCTAGACGACAGATATGAATCTCTGCTCAAAGCCTTCCCACCTTCGTAGGACCCCTCTGGCCCAGAGCTTGTACCCTTCTGGCCTAGCCTCAGAACTCGTTCCCCACCTCATTGGGCCAATGCATTAGGGTAGGCCTGGAGTGGAGGATGCTTCCTGGATCAACTTTCTTCCTCCTTTTTGCGTGGCTAGACCAATCTTCGGAGCGACTGTGTGTCTCATGAAGAAGACTCCACGGTGCTCCAGGAGTGTCTTCTACAAATTCCTTTTGCATGTGGACTTGGTTATTTTGTATCTGGATAGGAGACACCTAACTAAGGAGAGATTTTGAGGTGGTGTTCTGCTCTACCAAGTAGAAGGCTTTCTGTAGTGAAAATGTCCTCTTGACATCTTTCATTCAGCTCTGTAATAATCACGCCAGGTCAGCTGTGGAGTGGCCTCTGCAGAAGCCTCTCCGCTCTCTTCCATGCCATGGCAGGGTTTATAGGTTAGTCTCATAAAAATGTCCGATGCGTGAGAAAGTGAACAGGCATGTGTATCAGTGGCTGTTAATAATAAGGGCCAAGGCTTTTCCCAAGCCTCTGTCATATGCCTGAAGGACTGATGCCTCTGTCCTCAAAATCCTGTTACTGTCAGCATAGACATGACCTGGTCTGGCTCTTTTTCCCGCCTTTGTTTTCTTGTGTCTTTCCCACATCCTCTAGAAGTGCACCTGGGACTGTGTTGTTAGAGTCCTGCATCCTTGGTGACAAAAGGAGCTGAGCTTCTGTAGCTTTCCTCTGCTTGTCGTCCACCTTCTGGGGTCATCCTTAAATGCCCTCAGATGGACGGCTTCGCTCCCCTAGGCCTCTCACCAAGTGTTATTGAAGTGACTGTTCCCTCCTCTGCTTCTCTCTCCTGCCCAAATCTTCCCTACTTCCCTGTGTATTTTCACAAACTTGTATTTAAACCTCTGGGACTTGGAAAGGCCTCCTGCCGAGGGGGAGGGGATTTAAAGGAAGCCAGGGAAGCCGACCCATGTGCGTCCCCAGGTTGGGAGGTGGACCGTCGCAGGCAGTGGACATCAGGAAGGCCAGTGTCACTACATGACGTGATGGGGGCTCGTGCTAAGGTGATGGTTGTGTGAGCAGAGATAAGGGGATGTCTACAAGAGATGTTGTGAAGGGAGAAACAACAAGTCTTGGCAATGGATCAGATACAGGGCGAGTGAGACTGGAACTGAGGAAAGAGGTTGGGGGACATATGGATGGTGTAATATGTTAATGTGTAATGTATGTAATATTAATATGATATCTTGACATGTAGTAGATTACCTACAATGTATTTCATCACATATTATGTAGGTTATATATTGTATCATATAACGTATATTAACGGGAAAATCCTTTCTGTATGCTCATACATGTGTGTTTGTGTATGTATGTGTGTGTATGTATGTAGCCATATGTACATATGTTTGCATAGATGTCTGTTGTTTTTGAACCCATGGGGCTCAATGACCAAGCCAATGAGATAATACTGAAGAAGAAGAGAAGAGGGTGCAGGATCAAGCCTTAGGAGACCCCCCTGGTGAGTGGGCACGATCTGGATACAGACCCAGCAGAGGAGACTGAGAAGGGCTTGTGGTTTCTGCTTCATTTGCCTAATGTTCTTGGTGCTCACCAGGTATAGCATCTTCTTTTTCTCTTCCGGAGGAAGCTCTTTGTGATGCGTAGGTGGCCAGCTTCTCTGTAGACCATCGCCGTCTCTGGCCTCTTTCATTACTTGTGAATCATATTTTCCAACATTTTTCACTGACCTTGAAGTCACTGAGTAACAAAGCATGGTGTTTTACTTTAAATTTGGAAGTTCTTATCCAATTCCTCGTGGAATTTCTCTACCTCTTCATCTTCTGCAGCAGATGTTAGTGCATAAGCCGCTGTATTTGCACGGTGGTCCTTTTGAAAATCTCTGTCATAAGCACTATTATATAAGATGAGCAAATTCCAGGAAATGATGCTTCTTGTTGCCTTTGGATACATGATTAAAAACTAATTCCCCCAACTCCTCTGTTCGCCTCTCAGGGCTGTCCGCTGTCAGCCGTCTTTCCACTTAGCTGCAATTTCCTCTGGGTTTCTGGTTTTATATAACAAAAACATCACAACCGAGATGACTCAGCCCCTCCCATCACACATTTCCTCATGGTCCTCGGACAGGGATCTCACATGGAGAGCTCCAGCAGCTAAGTGGACATTTCTAGATTATCAGGAAGCCCTACGATTCTGAATATCCCCTTCCCCCTTTGGGCCACTCATCAAGCTTTTTTTTAATTATTTTTTTTCTCAACACGTACATTTGTAACAAAGTTTGTTGTGGCTATCACAGTGTTTTATTTACTGATTCATATGAAATGCTCTCGTATCAAGTCCATGCAATCTAAGTAAACTTAGATCAGAGTTCAAAAAAAAAAGAAGGAAGTGGAAGGGGCCCACAGGGCTGAGCACGATCTTGTGTCGGTCTTTGCTGCCTGAGTGGCGGTGGCCAGAAACAGTCATCATACCAGTGCTATGCCTCCATGCACTTAGTGAGGCCAGTCCTTGGGAGCCTACAGGAATGGTACTCAGAGCTTTTCCAGCCTGGTGGACCCTGCAGGTCTAAGCTGACAAAACTCAGCATCCCCTTCATTCCAAGCTCCATGACCTGCCCCTTCGCTTATCACCATTAGATCATCCATTTAGAACCAGGAGGGACCTTGGGTCATCAGACTTAACCTCTCCTTTTACAGGTGAGGAAACTGAGGCCCAAAGAGGAAAACTGACTTGTCCAGTCACTCGGGTTCAAAGTGTCAGAGGCAGGATTCACACACGAATCCTCTGGCTCTGAAAGGCAGCATCACGCTCGTGTTTCTATTCCCAATCAAAATTCAAGCCAGCCTCTGGCATCCCAGGAGGTCCCAAGGCCAAGACTCGAGGCCACTTTCTGGGGACGCTGCCCTGGTGCTTCTCACTTAGGCGTGGGCTTACCTCACTGGCCTTGGAGGTTCCTTTCAGCTCTAGGTCTGTGAGCCTAACCTTGACCTGCCTTCAAAATTGTCAGAGGATTTCAGTGGACTCCATAGAGTGTTCTCCACGAATATACTGTATTGACTCTTTATTCTTTGAAAATCCTGCATCAGCAGGTTCTAGACAGATGCCCGCTCCCCCGGCCCGTGCCAGACAAGTCTTCTGCTTGCAGAAAATGAACACTGAAAATAGTGCTTTGATACGAGGTGACCTGTAGCAGTTAGCCAAAGGAGATGGAGCGCAGTGAAGTGGTTTTTTTTCCTGACTCTTCTGTGAAACCACCCAGACTCTGCTGCTTTCTTAAAGAGCTCCTTCAGACAAGGGGTTCTCTCAGACCCCACTTTCATCATTCCCTGGGGGTTAGGTGCTCAGAGAGATGTGTCCACTCAGTGTAGGTGCCTGGGGCCTTTTCATCAATGTGGCCAAACTTGCCCCTGGCACTTCTTTGTCCTGTAGCAGCTCTTGAAGGAGCCCCCTGGCTGGCACAAATCCTGGCCCTCACTTCTTACTGCCTGAGACAGTGTTCTCCTCCCAAAGGGTCGGACCCACCTCCAGGAAGGGGCATAAGCTCTGGCAGCAGGGACTTGGCTTATATTGAAATGGGCTATTTTCTCTCACTTACGGAGAGCTGGAAGGGACCTCCGAGGCCAGTGAGGTGAGTCCACACCTAAGTGAGAAGCACCAGAGCAGCATCCCCAGAAAGTGGCCTCGAGTCTTGGCCTTGGGACCTCCTGGGATGGCAGAGGCTGGCTTGAATGTTGATTGTGAATAGAAACATGAGAGTGTTGCTGCCTTCAGAGCCAGAGTTCTCATGTGTGAATCCGCCTCTGACACTTAGAACCCGAGTGACTGGACAAGTCAGTTTTCCTCTTTGGGCCTATTTGCTTCTATTAAGAATGTGATAGAGTTGAAGCTGGTGACTGTCATTGCCTGGTCTCTCAAACACCATGTACTTGCTCCAGTGGATACAAGTGTAGGGAGCTGATTTCTCTCTGCTGAGTAGAGGTAAGGCTATGCCACCAACGTCATCAGCAACACCAGAATTCAGACAACTGTCTGGCAGCAAGCATTTATTAAATACCACTGTGTACCAGGTATGGTGCCTATGCTAGGTGCTAAGTTTACAAAGACCAAAAAGGAGGCAGTTCCAACTCTCAAGAAACTTACTTTCTCTGAAGGGAAACAGCAGGTACATATAGAAGTTTGTGCAGAATAAATACGAGGAGTTAGGGTGAAAGGTTTAGGAAAGGTGCTTCCAGCTGGGAGAAACAATTGGGGGAAACTTCTAATTGCATCCTAAAGGAAGAGAGAAATTCTTAGAAGTAGAGGTGAGGAAGGAGGAGCATGCCAGGGCAAAAGCACAGTGGTGGGAGATGACCTGTCCAGACAGAACAGGGTAGTCTAGGTGGCTTCAGTTCTGTCACAGGTGGGCTCTGCTGCTGTTTTTGTTGGGGGTTGAAAAAGAAAGGAAAAGGCTTCACAGCATTTGTGTTTCCATAACAACAGAAAAAACTGCTTGCAGTGTCAGCTAGCCAGACCTGAGACCAGCTGGTTACCGGTTGGACAAAAGTGAAGGGAGATGTAGACAGGATAAAAAGACAAGGATGCTTCAGACTTGGCCTCTTCTCCTGCTCTGAGGGCACACCAGTGAGGGCTGTCCAGAAGTGGGGTTGCAAGCAGTGGCTAGATGCCAGATTTCTGCTCTACCCCCTCCCCCAAGCTACTTGGGGCAGGGCTGGGACTGGCAGCTGTGGAGGCCCCTTCCTGCTCTAAGATTGTGCAGAAGCATACTGTGGTGGCAGAAGGCAGACATTAGCCCTGTTGCTTCCTTTATGTCTTCCCTGCAAGCACGCAGAACCACCCATTTCCCAAACAGGAGAAGGGCAGCATTTCTCTATGAGAGGCATAGTGTCTATTCTGGACCCTCTTCTTAGGATATTCTGTCCAAACAGTATCCAGATGTCTCCCAAGGACCAAAGAGTAGATAGAATGGAGGGCCTGCCATGAATCCTGCTTTGTCATAGGCATGGATGAACTGGCTCCCAGCAGGCCAGGCCAAGGTGTATTTGGAGAAACAACCTCAAAAAGAGGGATGGAAGGGGTAGCGAGGCACTGTCATTTCCCATCATGAAGGGCAGGATTAGGGCTTCTTCTTTGAGGCTATGGAGTACAAAAGCAGGACCAGGGAGTTGGAGTGAAAAGGAGCTGGGCTTTAAATCCAATGGCCCAGAATGGAATGGGCTGCCCTCTGGGATGGCAAGCCTCCTGTCCTGGCAGGTGTTGAAACAGAAACTAGATAATGGCTTGTCAGGGGTGCTGTAGAGGACCTTCACACAGGAGATGAAGAGAGGGGAAGGGAAGAAGGGAAGGAACATTAATATAGCACCTGCTGCATGCTAGGCACTATACTAAATGCTTTACACATATGATCTCATTTGAGACTTGAGTGAGCATTTGTACCAGGCTACTTTCCTTCTAGCTCCAAGCTCCTCGGATTCTCTGAAAAACAACTCAGATAAAGGCCATTGGGGAGGAGTGTGGCTGGTACCAAGTGGCTGCTTTATTGGCTTGTTCAGTGCCTTGAGGTTGCTATCAATCCTGAATTCAAGCTGGCACTGTCAGCGTTGTCATCTCTGCCCTTGGCACCTGATGAAGTTTTATGTCACCACCTTCTGTGATGGGCACTAGGCTCATTGGAAACTTGCTTAGCGGTCCACCTGACGGAAAAGTTGATTCTCTGAATTGTAACAGCAAATGGGAAAAGGTCAACTGTGAGGGACCTCTTCTTTTTTCTTAATGGTGATAACAGTTCTTTTCATCTGTAATTGTGCTCTTAGCTCCGAGCTTGATGTATTTGACGCCTACGGCACCCAGCAGATGTAGCTGTTGGGAGCTGAAGAGACCTGTGGTGGTGGAGGGTGGAAATAGGCTATTTTCTCCCACTTAGAGAAGAGACCGCTCAGGCTGGATTGACTGGCTTTGTGACTTTCACTGAGGAGTTGAGTAAGGTCACATGTGTTTATTTTCTCCTGGGTCTTTGTTTGCCTGCAGCTCCATTCTCCCAGGCAGCCTTTGGACCACCCTGGGATCCGCCTCATGAGCCAGACTGACCTTGGGGAGAAAACCTGGGTCAATGCTGTCCTCTCAGTCTGCTCTGCCCCAGCCCCTGGGATCAAGTTACTCTGGGGCTGCTCCTCCGGCAGAGCTCTTGCTGATGGAGCTTTCAGCAAGCAGATGGGATTTTTTCCTTCCAGCAGAGTAGAGAAAGCCACTAACAGCCCATTATCCTACATTAAGACTCTCAGCAGCCCCTCCTTCATGCATTGGCTGAGTTTGGGGCTGAGTGTCCAGGGGCCTCTCAGCTGCTCTTGGGCACATGAACATTGGGGGTAAGCCCTGCAGGAGCCCAGGTGGCAGCCTGTTTGGTACCCTTCTCCAGCCCCTTCTTTCCGGTCCCATCATTGGGGCTTTTCTGTCCAATGCCATGACCTTCGGACTTGATCACGTCCCAGATGTGACTGTCGCTGGCTGCTGAGGCCTCTGATTCATGCTGTTTATTCCTGAAAACCCATCCCAACTCCAGACAGGAGCGCTCTGCTCTCTCAGTTTCTAGGTTAGCCTGGCTCACTGGTTGTCCCTTAGAATGGCTCGAGAAGAGTCTCACCTGCCCCCCAGGAAGCCAGTCAAGGCATCTTTTCCTGTTCATTCATTCAACAAGTGATTATCAAGCTCTCACCATGTAACTCCGTGCCTCTGCTTCCCCAGGCAGTGACTGGAGCTGTTCCAAATCCAGATCGAGAACTGGAAGGGACCCCAGAAGCCACTGAGTCTGACCCCCTTGTTTTATAGATGAGGAAACTGAGGTCCAAGAGGAATTAGCATCTAACCTGAGGGCACCGTAATTATCAGCCATCAGAGTCAAGGTTGGAGTCCACATCCTGGGCCTCCAAGGAAATATTTCAGCCTAGAGATGACTCAGCAGGGGCAGACAGCACAGCTGTCCTCAAGTAGTCAAAAGACCCCCAGGTAATGCTAATGTTCTGTTTGGCTCCAGAAGGCAGAAGCTGCAGCAGTGAGGAGGTATTACAAAAAACCAACACGGTCTTCATGTAAGGGAAAAGGCTTAGCCACCAGAGAGGCACCAAGTGGAGGAGCCTGCCTCCGGAGGGATCCCCCTCACCAGAGCTGGCAAAGCTGAGGCTGAATGACCGCTGTCCAGGTGACGGCTGGGCTGGCCAGCCACTGCGTCCCCTTCTGTGATTCCTCACATGGCAGTTGACTTGGATGAAAGCGAGAGCCCCGATCTCTCTATCCAGTTATGAGAGTAGCTACACAGTGTCTGGGAGCAGGGTTACTAATCCTGAATCATGTTAGACAGCTGGGTTCTGCTTTTATTATAACGTGAGGTAACCTAGTTATGTTTCTCTTTTCCTCTGTTTGTATTGTATTCTCTTGCTCTTCCATCACACTCTTTGGAAAAGTTTAAGCTAAAAAGGCTTTGCATGTACAGATCATCCTGTGAAATGGGCCTAGACCTTCCAGCTCCCACGGGCGAGTGCTCTGTCTCCTGTGACTCATGTCACAAGGACCAGTTTTCGCAGCTAAGCCTGGACTTCCAGCTGACTGGTTCATCCTTCCAGGTCCCTGCCATTATCATGTGTGTTTCACCGATTATGCCTCTGATGGAAAAATCATTAAGGACCCAGCACCTCTGCAGGGCTCTTTGTCATAACTGCTCCGAGAAAGCAGCATCCACCAGGATAATTGTTTGCCATTTTCTTCTTAAGTAGGCAACAGTCGGATAATCAAAGAGAGGCAGCCTTAATCACACCCACCAAGGGGACACTTTCCAGGTTTGCACTCATTTCACTAAGGCAAACACTTAGATAGTAACAAGGCACAGACCCAATGGCTCTGGTCAGAAGTCTGTCAGTGCTGCCTCTCCCTGACCCCATCGCTGTGGTTCAACCTCTGTGAAGTCTGTGTTGTCCCGAACCACCCCCACCTCGCCATAAAGAAAGCTCATGTCTGCTGTGAATGGTCAGCACTTCTTGGACCAGGCCCTGGGGATTTCGTCCACATCAGGACTCTTGGCTCCTGTGATACAGACAGCCCCTCATCCCTCACTTCTCATCTGAGAGCATCTTCTGGGGCCCTCGGAGTTCAGATGACAACTTGCCTAGAGTCACACCGCTTTGATGTGTCAGGAGGGTGTGACTCTGAGGCCTGCCCTCATCCCACTGCTCCAAGCCGCTTCTCAGTCATTCTGATCATTCTGTGTTGTCCTGAAGTCATCCGTGAAGGTGCCAGGAGGGCATGGGGGGGCTGGGCCACACCAGGTCCTCTGAAGCTAAGGCTAGGATCCCAGGTCACTTGTTTTCCATCTGGCCGCCTGGTGCAATGACCTTTATTGTTATTGTTAATGATTTCCTGAACTATCCCAGCATCCACCGCTGATGCTGACTAACAAAAATGCCTCCAGCTTGGGGTGGGGGTAGGGAGGCCGCAGCCACCAGTTATTTCTTAGTCTGTTTGTCAAGTTGAGGTTTCTCTGCCCACAAGGAGAGCTGTGTTGAGACGCCAGCATCTTCTCGGTTACAAATCTGATGTTTTTTGAAACAATAGACAAGATGTAATGAGTTTGACTATAGAACAGTATCCATCTGAAATGTAGGCTGCACCCTGCAATTACATAATCACTTAAAAAACAAACATCCTTCTTTAAGCACAATAAAAACCAGCTTTTCCAATCCAAGACTCAGCAAGCTGTTCAAGCCAGAACACCCCGCCATGAACCAGGCCAGGGTCAGACCCTGACTTGAGCCTGAAGGCTTCAATTGCAGGGCTGAGGTGTTGGCAGAACCATTTTAAAGCAACTTTGAGGCAGGATTTTATTTGTGAATAGCACATGGAGCGCCGAGTCAGTGGAATGCCAGCCCTCATTTGGATGTCATGGTCAAAGAACAGGCTATATGGATGGCACTTCGCCAACTCTCAGGTTCCCTCGAGATGCCAGCTTCTATTGTTCCTCTGCTAAATACAGAAGACCCTGAGGATCCAGAGTGTCAGGGCTAAAGACCTTGGAAGTATGGAGTGGGGTGAGGGGAAGAAGATAGCTTCGGCTGCCTTTTTATGTGTTTGGTATTCACTGACCCATTCAACATACTATAGGTTGCTTGCAACTAGGGTCTTTCTGACTTCTGTCTTCATATCCCCAGAACAGTGCCTGGCACTTAGTAAGAGCTTAGTAAATGATTGCTGACTCAGGGAATTCCACTTTCACCCTGTGCTGCCCAATTTGCTCCAGTAAAGGTTCCTTGCATGTTCCTGAGTCTTAAAGGGCCTGGGTCCCCATTCTCTCACTCTCCCCGCCAATTCTTTGTCATACTGAGAGATCTCTAAGCACACAAGTCTGTCACCAGGCCAAGGCCCGAGGATTCACTGCCAGAGCCATGGAGTACAGCAAAAAGAGGTGAGGGCTGAGAAGCAGAATTGGAATTAAAATCTCAGCTCTCTGCTCTTCATCCCCTCATGACCTTGGGCAACTGGTTTAACAAGTCAAGTCAACAAGCCGGTATTATCGAGTGCTCATTTACTGTGTGCCAGGAGCTGGGCTGAGCTTTCCCTCCGTGGGCCCTCATGGCTCTAGGACTGGAAGCCTAGGAACCCAGGGTCCCCAAGGCAGGATATAGTCCATGTTCACAACAGACAGAGCACCTTGAAGGTCCGTGTGATCCGATTCTCACCTTTCTGGCACCACAAGCCCAATGGCGTATTGTTTCATGACTTGAATCACCAAAATGCCTTTTTGTACTGGGGGGACTGATTCTCCTAAGACATTGAACCCCATGTCCCGACTTGGTTTGACCCACTCTGTTTAGTGAGTGAATACATAAGAAAAGATGGCCTCTAGAGACCAGCTCAGGGAAATAGGCCATCGGAAGTTGGCCTTCAAGCCAGTTCTGGGGCTGGGGCTGGGGCTGGGGCTGGACGTGCTGCACAAAAGGCCGATGGATCTAGAAAGACAGAAATTCTTTTCTTTTCCTTCTGACTGATGTCATTCCAGCTCTCCCTTCTACCACATCCGAGAATCGCTGAGCTCTGAAATGTGCTTGGGGCTTTGTGTCAGCCCAACAGCTCCTTTCCCTTGGGCTCTTGGAGATCATCAAGACCTCATTTTCCACCGGATTTGCTCTAATGCAGTGTGTGGCAAGGTCGCTGGCCGGCTGTCACCGCTTCTGCTCGTGATGCTCGGCTTCAGTTTAATTTTAAACTCCTATCACTGGACTTAATTACGCTGGAAGAAAGAAAGAGAGATTTGCTGGAGAAGATAGTGTCAGATGTCTTTTCCTTCCCTTCCAACAGCGAAATCGCGTCTAATCCAACCCTGGGCTTGGGGTTTGGGATAATCTCAAAGTAGTGGGAGAGAGACATTTTCTATATATCGATTTGCCAAGTGGAGATTTAGCTCAAATCATGCTGTTTCCTGCCTCGTTGTCTATGTGTGATTCTTATGTGGCAAATCAATTATTCTGGGCAGAATTCGTGGACAGAATCTCTGATTTCCCGTTCTGTATCCTCCTGGGTCACCATGGCCCGGGTGCAAGGGTGTTGCCCTCATTTGCTCCTGGTTTTGCAATGTAATCCATGATTAGCTTTTAATTAGAGTAATACCTTGTTCAGAATTTTAATTTCCAACATCCTTTCCCATCTATTCTCTCATAGTTTCCTTCCAGCATCCCTTAGAAATAAGATGAGATAGAGAGTTGGTATTCCTATACTAAAATGGGAAAGCCGGCCCACTGAAATCAAGTGACCAGCCTGATGTACTGAGGGCTTGGCAGCAGAAGGGACTAGACCCACGCTTCGGATCTCTAAGGTGGGACTAGTCCCACCTTCTTCATCACTATCATTATTATTAACAAGTATTCATCAACATACATTTTAAGATACAGAGAACAGGGGATTGTGGGAGAAAATGCAGACTTTTGCGCAGTTTTCTTTTTTGTTTTTTTAAGGAACGCACCTCCCAAGTTAGAGTGGTAAAATTGCCTCCTGCCCTCCGGCACTTTTTCCTTCTGTGAATTTTTTGAAAGAGGCTTCATTAATGCCCTTTTATTTTCATGCCTGTCCCTACCCACTAACAGCTCACCCTCCCCTCCCTTGCGACAGATAGGTTACAGCAAAACAGCCCTCCTGGGGCCGCGCCTCCTTCTGCGCCATCACCCCCATCAGCGCTTAGTGTCTTTGTCTGCCTCTTGGAGGTGCCATGGTGATGCTTCAGCCAGCGCTCGGCTCTCTCTGAATTGTTTCATCCTACCTCATCACCATCTTCATTGTCTGTGTGTCTCTCGTTCTCCTGGTTCTGACTCGTTTTCCTCTGCATCAGTTCGTGCAAATCTTTCATATGTCTGAACCCCTCATTTCTGGTGATGCAATAAAACCCCATCCTGTTCACACACTATGATTTGCTACGCATTTCCTCGCCTGATGAGAGCCTGTTTTTATCTGTAAAGTCCTGTGTGCTACTGCTGCGTGCTGCTGCTGATGTTGTCCCTACTACCAGGGACTGCGATGGACATGGCGATGGGTTCTCCAAACCTGTGGTCTGTGAGTGAAGGGAAGAAAATCCATCTTGTTCGTTCACACCGTCCCCTGACTCAGCTTGTTTGTCCCCCACGTGGAGGAGCCAGTGGCCGGCATTTGGGCCTGAGTGCCAAAATCTCTCACAAAAGAAATGGAAGTGAATGCTGCTGTTCTGAGGGGCTGCCAGTGGGGTATTTCTGTTCCTGGACGAGGACGAAGCCATGCAAGACTGGTCCTCTTCCCCCTGGCCACATGACCACCACCCCTGCTAGCCCCCATTCTGCCCACACCTAGGGCTAGGTGGCTGGGTTGGGCTTCCTAAACAATAGCAAAGGCCTTGGCTGCTGGATACACTCACTCTTGTGTGGCTTTGTTTTTCAGAAACCCAGAAAGCTCCCAGCTACCATTTAAGTAACTTATCATTAGCTTAATTGGGATAGAAGACTATTCTAAACACTGACTCCTTTGGCTTTCTCCCCTCCCCCCAAGCTGTCCTGACTCTTTTGGGGGCTCTCGGCCCCATCTTTTCTTCAGCTGATGTTTAGACGTCAGGTGTTAAAACAGCAGAAAAGTGTCTGATAATTGCTTTAAATACCAGCTGCCCCCCATGCAGTCTGAGCTCCATCACTCCTGCTGTCACCTAGAACTGAAGACCCCCATGTTTCTCTTCCCCTTTTTCCAAAATCCTGAATGGATTCAGAGGCATCTGGTCCACTCCAAGCCTGAATGGGAATTCCCTAATGAATGCTCCCTGGGCTCTGGCTGAAGCCCTCCAGCGTGGAAGCGGCCCACCACCACTGAAACAGCCCACCAGTTGCCTCTGGCCCTGCCGTCTGGGACCCAGCAGACAAAGCCTTCTTTCACATGACAGCCCTTCAGATGCTTGAAGACAGTTCTCATCCCCATCCGCATCCCCAGGGTCTTCCCCTCCCCAGGTTCTGGATCTGGTGGGGAATCGATCTCCCCTTCCTGGCCACATTCCACCATAAGGTACAGCTTCTCAGAGGCCTCCAAATGGGGCCCATCCACATCAGCGGAGAGCAGCAGAATGCCCGCCTTGCTTGTATTGGACACTGCCTTTGTCAGTCAGTCGACAAGCAATTATCAATCGCTTGCTGTGTGCTGGGCACTGTGCTAAGTGACCCTGGGAATACAGAGAAAGGCCAACACGGCCCCTCCCCTCAAGAGGGATCGGGCTAGATAATGCTAAGGCCCATGCTGCTTGTAGGGTGCCCACCTGCCTCCTCCTGGCATCCGCTGAGTTGCCTGGCACCATTTGGAACAGGCAGCAGAATGGAAGCCCCTCGAAGGCAGGGCCCACCTGCCTTGGTCGCCCAGGCCTCCCCCACTGTGGAGATAGTGCTTAGGTCCCAGCAGGCACTGAATGAGAGCCTGCAGGTTGGGGGGCTAGGGTGTGGCTCTGCTTTGCCAGGTTCCCAGTTTCCATTTTTGTTCCTCCCGATGTGGTGGCTTGTTCCCCTGTGCTGTGTGTGTTTATAAACTGGAGGCTTAGAAGGCCAGGACTTGGGCCAGAGGCACCAGGGGTGTCCAGTGCCTCCCCACCCCCATGACAGGGATAGCCTCTAAGGAGGGAGGGAGCCCTAGAGGGGGAGGGGGCCTGGGGAGAGCCAATTAACGCTTCTGTCCTCTTTGGTTTCTCAGACCCAGTCAGAACCAGGACTGGATCCTCAGCAGATCCAGGCTTTCGACCAGCTCTGCCGCCTTTACCGGGGAACCTCCAGGGTAATGTACTGATTCCTTTCATGTTCGTCTTTGATTGCCACTCTTCTGATTTATTGTTTTGGAAGCTTGAGTTCTGTCTCTGGCCTCCTTCCCAGCTTAGAGAATGCCACAGGAAACCCGGCCACAAAAACATCCCCCGGCTTCCAGTCCCAGCTCTGCATAACCTGGACAAAGCCACTTCAGCCTCAGCATCCTTGTCTGTAAAGTGAGGCGTGTGGCAAGAGGCTTTCCTGTTGGGATCAGCAGACCTGGGTGCAGATTCTGCCCTGCCACTTAATACCTGTGTGACCTCAGTCAAGTCACTTTTCTTCCTCTCAGACTCAGTTTCTCTATTTGCAAAAGGAGAGAATTGACCTTAAATGTCCCTTCCAGCTCTGAACCTGTGCTCTCTGATGGGGGAAGGGGAGATAGTAGCTCAATCAGAGGGTAGCACTGGGAGCTGGGTGAGCAGGGGTTGGGGGGCTTCCTCAGCCCCTGAGGATGGCCAGGCTCACCAGGGGGAGACTCATGAGCAGCCCTGACTCAGCTTTCCCTTTGGAAAAAAAGGACTGTATAGGTCCCAGAGAGGGTCAAGAAACCTGTTTCATTGCAGGGTAGTCGATCTAGATGACCTTATGATCCTGCCCCCTCTCCGTGGTCAGCCCTGGGATGAAGGGGTGGGGCTGATGATCTCGAGCCACCACCACCCCCCCCAAGCTACACCCCCTGCAGCCTCTACTCCAGACCTGTGATCCCCCCCTGGCCATTTGCACACATGGCTGTGGCTCAGTTAAAGGAGCAGGCTCAGCCCAGAGCTCAAGACCCCTCCTGGGGAGCTGCAGCCAGCTGCCCAGAGCCTGGAGCAGGTGGGCAGGCAGGCCCTGCCAAGGACTTGGGGCGGCAGCAGGAAGGAAATCAGCAAGAGGAAGAGGGGGGTGGCGGCCATATCAGAACAGCGACCACCGCCTCTGGCCTGTTATCCCATGACTGAGATCTACCCCCAAATGGGTCCTTTTTCTAAAGAGACAGCCCCCCCCCATAAACATCTGTGTGTAAGTATGAAAAACTGGGACCCACTTAAAGGTCAGGCTAGACGAGGCAGGGCATGTGAGTGCCCTGGAGACCATTAGCAATGACAAAACGTTTCTAAATCTAAGGGCTGGGGCACACGCCTGGGTCCCTGCTGGTGGAGGAGCTCTGAGCTCAAGGTCAGGTGGGTCAAGCTGACCGATGTCCAGCCCCAGCAGACTGAGCGCCCAGGAGCCGTGGGGCCGCCAGGCAGAATTTCAAAGCCTGGGCCTGCGCCGGGTGAGGAGCTGGTGTTGCTCATTCCTTTTTCAGTCATTTTCCAACTCCCTGTGGCCCTATTTAGGGTTTTCTTGACAGAGATACTGGAGCAGTTTGCCATTGCCTTCTCTAGCACATTTTACAGATGAGGAAACTGAGGCAAACAGGATGAAGTGACTTGCCTAGGGTCACACAGCTAGTAAGCATCTGAGGACAGATTTGAACCCAGGCCTTCCTGACTCCGGGCCTGGTGCTCTATGCACCATGGCACCGTCTAGCTGTCCATGAGCTAAGGTGACCCAGTCTTTGAAAAAGCAATCAAGGTCAAGAGATGACCGATGAAGAAGGAACGAGAAATGGGCAGAGGCAGGAGGACAGGCTGGGTGTCAGCCAGTGCTAGTTTTTTTAACCTGAAGAAGGGAAGTGGATGGAAAGGGTAGAAGGAGACAGGGGAATGACAGAGAAGTTTGTTTGTTTTCCTTGGAAATTGTTCTGAATGTTTCATATTGGGGGGGGGGGAGGCCCTCTGCCAAGAGCCCCGCATTGGAGTCCGGGGACCTGAATTCAAATCCTGGGTCACGTGGCAGTTACTGTTGCTAGACCAGGGCAAGTCCCTCAGCCTCCCTGGCCCGTAAAGCGATGGCTAGAGCTCAGCGGCCTCTGGGGGCCTTGCTGGCTCTAACTCCACAGGTCCTGGGGGAAGTTGTCCAAAAAAGCGTAGCAGGAAAAAAGCCTGGCTCGGCTGCGGCTGCTCTGTGGCCCAACGCTGCCCAGCTGGGGATGAGTTTGTGTTTGTCCTTTCATAACATCCCATTTCATCAGAGGCCCCGCCGCCTTCCGGTCCCCCATCTCTCACCCTGGTATCGTTGTCCTCTCCCTAGGCATCCAGTTGCTCCATGTCTTCGGCATCTCTTACATCCAAGTACAGACTTCTCTCCTCTCCCAGCTACCTCTTCCCCCTGTCCTCTGTCCTCCCCCAGCTGCCAGACACTCCCCTCCTCGATAAACTCCAAAGGCTCCCCATTACTTCAAGAATCAAAGGGGAGCTCTGTCTGGCCCTGGCCCAGCCCTAGCCTGCTTTTGGGGGTCTTATTATACGTTCCTCTCCTTCACCTCTCTGAGATCCAGCCACACTGGCTTTCATCCTGATCGTCATAAACAGTACTTTATCTCCCACCTCCATGCATTTGCGGAGGCTGTGTCCCCTGCCTAGACAGCAGGCATTCCTCACCTTCTCCTCAGAATCCCATATTTCCTTCAAGATTGGGCTCAGGAGCCACCTTCTTCATGAAGTTGATCCTAGTCCCTGCTCCCAAGGCCAGCGCCCTCTCCCCAGTGCCATTCCTCATCTCTATTTTTGTGTGTGCCTCTGTGTGTATGTGTTGTCTCCCCCATGGAGGCTTCTTGGGGGCTGGAGCTGCTTTAATTGTGTCTTTGTATCCCCGGAGCCTGGCACATAGTAGGTGTTTGGGAAATGATTTATTGATTGATGGAAGGTTCCGTAGACCAGTGTTTAGACTTCCTGGGGCTGTTCTGGGGGAGAAGGCTGCTGTTCCTTCCTGGGGGCCCCCTCCTCCTCTGCCCTGTCCTTCCCCCCACCCCAGACAAGAGCTGGATCCTAACCCTGCTGAGGGCAGGATGGGCTGGGAGCCCTGCCCAAGCCCTGGATCAGGACCCAGGCCCAGGATGAGGCCACCAGATGAGAGAAGACAGCAGAGATAGGAGAGTGATCAAAGGGAGGAGATGAATTATTGCTAATATTTATAAAGCACTTTGAATGAATGAGGGAGGACTTCCCGGTGTCATGCCCTGTGCTCCATGGTGCTGGGGTCACCAGTATCCCAGGCTGAGGGTCCTTGCCCTCAGAGGACTCAGATTCCAATGGGGAAAGGGCTCAGCTGCTCAGTCAAACATTCCCTGGGGTGAAAAGTCCCATTTCTCAGAATCATTTTTGGGGCCCAGTGACCCTGAGGGAGTCTGCCCTCACCTGCACCCCAACCCCCAGTTCTCGGGGCTCAAGGAAGCCCATCTGACATTGTCCTTTCATGTCTTCCAGCTGGCGCTCCTGACCGAGCTCTCTCAGAACCAAAGTAGTGACAGTCACCGGCTCCTGGGGGTCTCCAAGAGCGGCCCCACCCTCAACAGCATCTTCCAGAATGAGAACTTCCAGCTGCACCTGACCCCTCCTCCCCTGACTGAGGACTGAGAGGACAGTGAGAAAGCATCTGGAAGGAGCCCCAGCCACCTGGAGAGCCTGAGTCCCTTTATCTCCTGGTGGCCACAAGGCCTGGGCCCTTCAGAGACCACCCTCAACCCACCTGTCCCAGCCTCTGGCTCACCGGTTCTGTCTGTCCTTGGTTCACTCACTGTCACGTGTCTCCCTCTGGATTCCTCGGGAATTGATGAATCAACACAGAGGCCCCAGTTCCCCACGATGTTGTCCTCTTGGTGGAGGGCAGAGCAGAGGGACCCCAGGAACCCCAAAGCTCCCCTCATATGTTCCCTGCTCCAAGTCTAGGATGGAGAATCGTATGTCCTCACGGAGGAGACCCAGAACTGCCCCCCAACCCCAGGCCTTCAACAGGCAGGTGCACAAGGGAGCAGCCGATCACCCGGACACCTCCATCACCCTGAATGGGGTCCAAAGAACCATGGAGAGGAGGAGCTGGCACAGCCTACAGAGGTCAGGAGACATAAAACTGGCTCTTCTTTGGATTTCGGCCCCTGTGGCCCCATCACAATAAATGTCTCTTTAACTCTGGGCAGCCTCGGTGTCTGTCTATACAAAGGAGGGAAAGATGCTCAGGGCCCATGTCAGCTCCAGGGGAGCCACATCAGGCAGAGAGGGAGCCAGGGGTTCGGCTGCATCAGAGCCCCTGCCCTGCCGTGGGTGGGAGTCCACTCCCCCCACCCCCAGGGGCCAGCAAGCATGTCAGTCATTGCTGGGGCCAGAGCCAATGGAGAGGGTATGGGGTAGGGGCAGGGGACTCGGGCTGTCATCCCATGCTGTCACCAGCTTGCTATGGGACCTGAGGCATGTTAACCCTCCCCCAGGCCTCCCACTTCTCCCTTTTATCGTAACAGGGACCTGATCCCTTCCTGCCAAGGGTAGATGTCGTGACAACAACAGCCAAGTCATCAGTGTAGAAAGAAACACAGAGAGTTCCTGCTAGGAAAGGCAAGAAAGGAGTCGCTGTGGTGGTGATTTGGGTCGGTATCCTCAAAAAATAATGGGCCGGTCACTGGAGTGAGAGATTCACTGACAGATGGGTGGCTGACACTGTCAAAGAAACAGGAGGGACTCGAGGTGGCAGACCAGTGGGAAGGGGATGTCAAAGTGGAGGGGTGAGCCCCACAGGTTGGGCAGCCGTGTGTGTCATGGGAGGGAACATTAGCATGGGGATGGTAGGAACATCAAAGAGACCACCCAGCCCTCGACCATCAGGGCTTTTAGGGAACCCCAGAATCTCAGTGAGGGCAGGGAAGTCAGTGCTGACCTAGTCCCGCCTGAACAAGGATCCCCTCAGCGGTGTCCCCATCAAGGGCTCCAGGGAGGGGGGCACCGTCTTCCTCTGATGGAAGCCCAGCCAAGATTGTCCTTTCTGCCTCTTTGGAGGGCATCTGCTCCTAACAAGCTCAGTCCTCCTCAAGCCCCTAGCTTTTTCCTTCATCACACTTCCTAATTGGGACAGAGCCATCGACACTCCTAGGAGGAGTGAGTTCTATGTTTCAAGAAAGTGTGAAAAGGGGTGTTTTGTCAATTTGTGCATTTTGCTTCTTGTAGGGTTGGAGCTAAGATCCTAAGATCCCACCCAGGCTTAGGGCCAGAAGGTGCCTTAGAGGTCACCCAGGCACTGACCCCGCCCCTCTTGCAGAGGAGAAAACAGACCCCAGAGAGTCCAAGTAGCTGACCCAAGGCCACGCCACTATTAAGCATCAGAGACAAGATTTAAACCCAAGAATTCCAAGTCAGCCCTCTACCCAGTACACAAGAGGGGTCAAACACATGGCCACAGCACTTCCAGGGCAGCCAAACCAGATGAAAATGCAATTGGAAAACATTTAACAAAACTGTCTGAAATACAAAACACCATAGAAGCTGTTACCTTGTGGTCTTCTGAGTCAATATGTGGCCAGTCCATTTCTGTTTGAGCTTGATGCTCCTCCCCTTCACCAGATCCTAGTGATTTTTCCAGTGGGCCTGAACACCTTCTCTGTACCCTCGTGTAAAGGAGCTGGGGACACAGACTCCATCCCTAAGCCCAGTCAGCCATGGAGGCTGCTTGTTTTGGGTTGGCAAGCCCAAAGCTGAGAGTGTGGATGGCTGAGGCCACAGTGGTCACCATATCCTGCTGTTGGCACCACCCTGTGGGACCAGAAGCCTCCAGCATGTTACGGGTCATCGGACAGTGTCCATGCCCCATTGTCCAGGCTGTTGCAGCAGCCTGTCAAGAAAAGGACTCTAAGAACTGGGATTAACAGTCCCTTCTTCATGATAACTCATGCGGTAAACTGTGTGCCCGCCTCCATTATGCGGTTTGCTGAGACTGGAGTGGGGGTGCCAGTCTCAGGTGGAGGGTCCCATGGGCTCTCACTGTGTAAGCAGGATGGAACAAATGTCCCCTAGGAAAACCTATCCCAAAAGGCCGCCATGGACATGACCCTGTGGAATTATCCCATGGCAGCTATCACCATCCTTTCCTAGAAACTGCCTGATGCCATCTGTCCATCCAGAAATGATTCCATTCCCTCCAAGCCCCACGATTCACTGCCCTTTGGCAATAGCAATCATTCCTCACCCCCACTCTCCTGGGTCCATCCCCCATGCCTCAGACACATAGAGTTAGTAAATGCATTTTGACTGATTGTCTAGCAAAGTCCTCCACTCCTGAGATCAGGCCCATACATCCAACTGAGCCCAAGCCAAAGGCTCCTGGATACTTACGTGCCTTACCCAATTATCCCATCCATCCCAAGAGGACCTCCTTGTCCAGGGAGTATAAGCTTTCTTAGTTCTTCCCGTCTCTGGATCTGGTACATGTTTGTTCCTGCCTGGCTTTTCAAAACTCTATCTCTCGTGAGACTCCTTACTCCCAGGTTTCTTGACTATTAATTCATACAGCACATAGCAGGTTCACTAACTTTCTCTGCTGTGTAAGCAAGATAGCTATTTGTACAAGGGGTTGTTATTAGGACACATTTCCATTCAAGGAGCAGATCTCACTGTGAAGGGCAGGGAGTGGCCCTGTGAATTTGTTCTGCCAGACTCAGACATATGTTTTCAAACAGCCAATGGAGGATCCTGTTCAGCCTGACTATGCATATCTGTCAAAACAAGGGTGGATTTGGAGTCTTGAACTGGGCAGGCCCCTTAAACGTCTCAGTGCCCCTTAGCAAGTCTGTAAGAAAGGGGCTTTTAAGTGTGTTTGTGTCATGGACTCCATGGACAGCAGACTGGAGGAGACTAGGGACCCCTTCTCACAATAATGCTGGTAAATTTATAAAATAAAATACATCGCACCACAAAGGAAGCCCCGAGCATTGAAATACAGCCATCAAAGTGTTGTAAGTTCCAAGTCCGTGGACCCCAGGAGAAGAACGTCTACCCAAAGATTCAAAGTTGCAGAGATGATTGTATGCAGTTATGATATTAAATTTTAATTATGTTGTATGCATGAAGTCCCAGGCAACAACTATATGCCAGTCACTCTATGAAGGAGCCACGAGGCATCTTCCACATAGTGGCTCCTTGGCCTTAGTGAGAAAAGCAATCTCTGCCAATGTTATATCGTGTCACCCCTAGAGTTTCTCAGAGAGGCATCCCAGAGAAGGAGGATATCAGGGACCTGGTGCACCCAGACCCCACCAATGTTTCCAGGGCTTTTGCTGTGATTGGAGTCATCTCCAGTCTGACTGACGCTCGCAGAGAACCCTGGAAGCTGGGGGCCAGCCCCAAAAGCCCTGCACCCATCCATGCCTCTGGTCCAGAAGTTGTCACTGAGGAGTCACTCCATAGGGGCTGGTGTTGACCCCAGCATGTCCAGGGCTTTCAGGGGAGGATCAAGACCAAGGGCTCAGAACCTTTTCTGCATCACAAACTCCTTGGATGACAGTTTGGAGAAGCCTGTGGAACCCTTCTGAGAATAATGCAATGGAATAAAATATGTAGGATTACAAAGCAAACCCATTATATTGAATCCCAGTGATATGTGTGTGTATATTATATACAGGGGAGGGGGCGGGAGATATATACATATACATATACATATATATGTATATATATATATGTATATATATATATATACAGAGAGAGAGACAGAGAGAGAGAGAGAGAGAGAGAGAGAAGGAGAGGAGGGGGAGAGAGAGAGAGAGAAGGAGAGGAGGGGGAGGGAGAGAGAAAGAAAGAATTTTAAAAACCAGCGTCAAAGATCCCAGGTTAGCCCTAATCCTGGGGTATTTGATTTTGGAGCCTGGGCCATCTGAGGAAGGAGTCACTCGAGGGCCCTGCTAGGATGTGTTGTGAGAGGTCCTGGGCTCCTCAATCTCCGGCATTGTTGTGATTGGCACTCGATACCCTCTAGCTGTGTGAAGGTGGGTGCACAAGGACCCAGTCTTTCTCACTGAGCTCCTGCCATCATAGGAAGAATTCCCCAAATGGGACTGAAGAACTCACTCTATTAGAAAATGTAGTAGTCTCCTTTTGATTCGATGTCGTGGTCCCCAGGGAGTTGAATGCACAACATTGATCAGCAGAGCCAAGGCTGAATTTGTTTCTCTCCGTTCCCCGTCTTCCAAATGCCCCTGTTTCTTTTGAGAGTGACATCATCTCCTCAGTCCTCCAGGGTCCCAGCCTTGGCATCATCTCTCGTTCACCTGATAGCACCAGTTAATTGCCTAATCCTGGCCTTCCTAACGCTGTAGCTTCTTTCGTATCCAAACCCTTCTCTCATAGATCATAACCCTAACTGGGACCCTCGTCTCTTCTCACCTAGGTTATTTAATTGATCTCCTTGCTTCATCTCCACTCACTCCAACCCATCCTTGGCTCTTCTGCCGAAGGGATTTTCCCTAAGTTCATCAATCAGTAAACATTTATTAAGTGTCTACTGTTTGCCAGGCACTATGCTAAGCACTACGGATACAAAAGAAAAGCAAAAGACAGTCCCTGGCCTCAAGGAGCTCACAATCTAAGTGGAGAGACAACAAGCAAGCAAATATAGACAAAGCAAGCTCTACAAAGGAAATAGAGGAAATCATTAACGTAGGGAAGGCGCTGGAATTAAGAGGGGTTGGGGACCTGACTATGTGTCAGTCCTCTGCTCAATAAACTCCAGGAGTTCCCCATTGACCCTGGAATCAAATATCAATTTCTCTGTTTGGCAATTAAGACCCTGTACCACCTACCTGCCCAGCTTCATTACTCTCCTTCCTTAACATCCTAATTATGTGTTCCTCCGGTGAATATTAAAATGAGTTTGCCTTTTCCAAGTGCAAGGGGATTTAAGCATGCTGGGAAACAGCGGGGAGCTGTTTGGGGATTCATCGGTGCCCCCAGATCACTCACAAAATTAACAGCCACACAGTAGACGATACTTTGGTAACCAAGGTGGTGTGTTCCATGAATGCCAAATGGTACCAGGGTGAGGAAGCCGACCGACTCGTTCAACACCAACAGCTTGGGACAGATCAGTCAAGAAACAATCATTAAATATAGACTTTGTGCCAAGCACTGTGCCAGGCCCTAAGGACACAGAGACAAGAGGAAGCAGCCTCCGAGCTTGAGGAGCTAACATTCCATCGGGGAAGTATGTACACAAAGGAATACAAAATATATGAAAGAATGAATGCTGAAACTAGCTTCCATCGGCCCCACATATGCATAAAGAAGTTCCCCAAGGGGCCCCTTTGCACCTGTGGAGCTCCCCAGGGAATGCTCAAATAGTATTTGTTTTCATGAGAAGAAATGAAGAGCCCTCACAGTTCATTTTTTGCTCAACCTTCCCCCAAGTGACCCCTCCCCTGCCAAAAAAGGTAAAACCCTCTCTACTGGGCATTCAAAGCTCTTCTCCATTTGCCTCCAGCCTCTTCCCAGGATTCTCACACATTGCTCCCCCATACATAGTCTTATGTTAACCCGAACTGGCCTGCTTGCTGCAGCATGCACAGGACCTTCCATCTCCAATCTCCATGCTTTTGCCCAAGATGTCCCCAGTACCTGGAATGCAACCATCACCTCATCTGCCTTTTGGGATCCTTTATTTCCTTCAAAGCTCTGCTCTTGGATTGACCTTGTGGATGACTTGTATTTGCTTATATGTGTACATGTTATTTCTCTCAATAAAATGAAATTCCCCGAGGGCAGCGGCTCCTCCATTTTTGTCTTTCTGTCTCCCGAGTCTTGGCAGACTAGAAGACTGGGCTGAATCTAATAAGGTGAAATCCAATAGGGATAAATGTAAATTCTTACAACTAGGGACAAGAAATGCAGAGTGGAGAAGACATAGTTAGAAATTGCTCTGAAAAAGATCTGAGGGGTTTAATGGACCACAACCTCAATGTGGTGTAGCCTCCTGAAAACCAATGTAATTTTGAGCTACATTAAGAGGGGATAATTAACTTCTAGCACCAGAGTGGTAGTAGTCCCAGCGGACTCTGCCCCATCGGACTTCATCTGGAGCCTTAGACTCAGTTCTGGGCAGCACGTGGATATTGACAATGTGGAGAAGGTCTACAGGAGGGCAGCCAGGAGAGTGAGAGCCTTGAGTCCAGGTCAGTGAGGTATGTTCGAAGGAGCTGAGGATGTTTGGCCAGAAAAAAGAAGACAGAGAGTGGGGAGTGGGGAGTGGGGAGTGGGGTGTGGGGCGTGAGCGCTGCCTCCAAGTACCTGAAGTCGGGTGGACAAGGGATTACATTTGCTTCATTTGATCCCATAGGGCAGAACCGATTGTGAAGGAACCAATCTGTGCTTGATGTAAAGGAGAATTTCCTAACAGTTAGAGCAGTCCCAAAGTGCGACAAGCTATGAGGAGATGGAGAGTTTCCCCTTCTTGGAGGTCTTCAAGCAAGAAATTGGTCCTTTCATGTGGGGTTCCCTCCAACCCCCAAATTCTGTGACTCTGCATCTGTAGACCTCGGAGTTCATTCATTTAGTCATACCTGATACTGGCATGTTCTGGGTAGCCATTTATCTCCTTCAGAGAAAGTAACCGTTTTGGGTGGCCATCTTCCTACAACACACTACAGATTTCCTAGCCTTTGAAAGGATGTGGAATAGAATTTGATATCTTCTTGATGACTGTCTGCTGTAAACATCAATTACCTCTGTTGAGTTGTCATGTAATCAAGGTGTGTAGGTCTACTTCCCCCACACTAACTAGCCCCAGAATGTTATGCTCTCTGTTCTTGTGTCTGCTTTTTATAATTTTCCTATGTCGTTAATGTCAGTCTGTCCGCTGGTCAGGTTGGTTCTTCTGCTCTCCTGTGGGGGCTATCTGGGAAGGATGCCCATGAGCAATCTAGTTCTATCCTTTCAGAAAAGTTGAAGCATCTCATCTCATTAGGTTTGTTATGGGCATAGGGGAATCATTTTGTATTTATATGTTTGCACTCAGCTAAGAACGTTCCCCGACACCATGTGTTTGTTAGTCCCCACTGAAGAGCTCTTGTTTTCTCCAACAGGATTTCATTTATTTAGCAGGTTCTGCCTGCTAAGCATCCTATTGTCCATTGTCGGAAAGGTCCTGTAGATACAGAGAGCACTTGTCCTTATAGATTTGCAGTGTTGCAATCTTGTTAATAGATCCTTTGAGGGAAAGGGAGAAAAACCAGGACACATTTGAAACTCCAGGCACCAAGATAACTATGAGACAGACCCTACACTCAAAATGCCTGTAATCCTAGCACGGACCGAGAAGCGACGTGGGGGGAGGGGGGGGTGGAAGGAGCAAAGAGACAGCGGAGGCTGGAATTTAGGAAAACCTTCCTAGTAATCCAAGCTGCCAGAGGGGGAAGGGACTGCCTCCCACTGGAGGTCTGCTGGGTGGCCATTTGTCAGGCATGTTATCCTGGGAATTCCTTCCTGGACCATTGAACCAGATGGCCACTGAGGTCTCTTGTCATTCTCAGATTCTGCAGTTCCATGATATATGTATAAATAACATAATGGAAAATCTAACTATAAGAGATATACCCAGGAAAAGTGCTAGAAGGAATCGAGGAGGGACTCCACTTTGGGGGGAAAGCAGGGAAGGCTTCAGGGAAGAGGCCAGACAGGAGATGGGCCCTGAAAGCAAGAAGGGACTCCAAAAAGTTGAGTCGGAAGAGCTGAAGAAATTCTATTTCAGGCTTGGAGAACAATGGGAGTGAAGGCAGGGGATCAGGAAGTGATGAGTGGATGAGTTCTAGTCAACTCAATAAACATTTATAAAGTGCCTACTGTTTGCCAGGAACTGTGCTAAGCACTGCGGATACAAAAAGAGGCAAAAGACAGTCAGTCCCCCGTCCCCCTCCGCAAGGAGCTCACAATCTGATGCGGGAGACAATATGAAAATAAATATAAGTAAAACAAGCTACATAAATAATAAATAGGAAACGAATGGGATAAGTAGGAAAGAATTAAGAGAGGGAAGGCACCAGAATGCAGAGAGGCTGGGGCTGCAATGGAGAGGATGGGGAAGGGAGCACCAGAAAGGCGGGGTCATGGAATCAGAGCTAGAAGGGATCTCTGGATCACAATCACAATAATGAGCATTTATAGAGCGCTTCAAAGTTTGCAAAGCACTTTTGATATGTACTGTCTCACTGGACCTTCACAATGACCCTGAGAGATAACCAGTGTGACTATTACCCCCATTTTACAGGTAAGGAAACTGAGGCAGAGGTTACACAGCTAGTACATGTCTGAGGTAGGATTTGAACTCAGACTGCCCAGCTGTCCATTCTCCCCCTGACCACTGCCTGATTTTACAGGAGAAAACCAGGACCCAGGGAGATTGTGAGTGCCCCCTGGATCATGCAGGTAGTAAGCTCTATTTTGTTTTTGTTTTGGGGGGGTTTTGGAGGGGGGAAGGCAGGGCAATTGGGGTTAAGTGACTTGCCCAAGGTCACACAGCTAGTAAGTGTATCTGAGATCAGATTTGAACTCAGGTCCTCCTGACTCCAGGGCCAGGGCTCTACTCACTGCGCCACCTAGCTGCCCGAGGTAGTAAGCTTTAGAGGTGAAATTTGAACCCTGATCCTCTGACTCTTAAAGCCCATGCAGGTAGACGTGGAGGGCTCTGAGTGCCAGAGTCTCATTCAACTGACCCTGGGTTGCCACCACAGGTTTTGGGGGATCAATATGATGGGAACCACACCCAAGGGACATAACAAAGACAGCTGTGGGAAGGATGAAGCCAAGAGGAAAGAGCCTGTAGGCAGGAAGGCCAGTTAGGAGGCCAGGCCAAGGGAATGGTCCAGGCCAGAGGAGAGGAGAGCCCGACTTGGGGTGACTGCAGAGCTGAGCCCCAGGGGAGTTCGATGGGAAGCTGGGAAGGCTTCAGCAGCAAGGGCAGATTGGGGGCAGTTTCCGATCCTCCAGAGAAGGGAAGGAGGGAGCAGATAAGAGAAATACTGTCAGGGTTGGCTTAGCAGCTGCTTTAACGTGGGAAACGAGCAGAGGGAGAGGTGAAGTGGGAGTCCCAGGTGGCATGTGTGAGTAGGAGGGCAGCAATTCTGTGGACAGAAATAGAGAAGCTGGGGGGAGGGGGGTCAGGGAAGGACTGGAGGGGGAGGGGGTAGGGGGCAGGAGATAGGCAAGATAATGGTTCAGGGTGGATTGGGTTGGTTTGTTTTTTTAATTAGACCTGTAATTTTATCAGTATAGGAAGCTAACTCCCAGGGAGGCAGATCAGCCCCTTGCCTGGGGCCATGAGAGGTGATCTGCTTAGGGTCACACAGTCTGTATGTGTCAGAGGGCAGGACATGAAGCCAGGCATCTCCAACTTCTCTAGACACGTTATATTTGAGGTGCTCATGGGACATTCAGGTGGCACAACCCAGTAAGCAATATGGACCTAGAACTCTGGGGAGGGTTTAGGGGTAGAGGTATAGATTTTGGAGTCATCCCTAAGAGAGGTGACCATGCTCCAGATAGGTGAGGCTGTCTGCTGAATTCCAGTTAGGTGAATTCGCACCCTTGCTCCTTTTCTCACCTGCATCCCAACCTAGAATCCCGGACTAGAACCTTAGAGCCTGAAGGAACACTGAGGGCCACAATATTCCTGACAAATGGTCCCCCAGTCTGGTAACTCTCTACTGAGGCAGCCTCACTCACCTTCTGCACAGCTCTAATTATTAGGAAGGTTTTTCCTCATTCTAAACCTGAATCTGACTCTGCAGCCCTTTAAACATCTAAAGATGGCTATCACATCCTTTCTAAACCTCTTTTCCAAGCCAATGTCCCCCTTTCCTCCACTTGGAAGGATCTACTTCATTTTCATCTTTGTATCTCCAGTGCCTGGCACACAGTAGGTTCTTAATAAATGCTTGTTGATGATGATAATGTTGGTACAGGAACTCCAGTTGTCTCACCATTCCAAATGCCTTCACTTGGGCATGAGTCAGTTTGTTAATGTCCGTCCTAAAACTTAGCAGCCAACACGGAATATTGAAGAACCGGTCAGAGCAGAGGTCAGTAAAACTCTCCTCTCCCTCCTCCTGAACACTTAGCGTCCGTTATTGCAGTCTAGAATCATAGCAGCTCAAAGAGCCAGACTGCATCAGCATTAATGACACATATTGAGTCCACACTCCATTAAACACTCAGGTCTTTTTCACGACAACTCTGTTCTCTAGCTAGACTTTCCCCCATCCAGTATTTTTGCAATTGATTTCTTGAACCCACACATAAGACTTTTCATTTATCCCCATATAATGTATAGTGGTTGTATTCTTGGCCCAAATCTCATTGAGAGAAATGCCTTTGCCTGTCTGCATGATGGTCATATCCTCAGTTTTGCTTTTCTGATTAAATTTTAATCCCAGAAATTGGCTTTCTTCAGCTCCTGGCTGTTCTGCCAGAGAGAGGGCAGTTTCTCCCAGTGCTGGGTCTCCACCTTGTTTGATACTACCCATGGAAGAGTTCATCTTAAAACAGACACAAAGTCCCTAGCAAGGTATCAGAATTGACTCTATTCCACCCTGTAGGAACCAACCTCAGTGAAAAAAAAGCCTAGATGGGGCAGTATTTTCCCATCTGGCCTTGAGAGATGTTTAAGAAAAACAAAAACACTTTTCCACAGAGAAAGTCAGGAAAAGTCTTTGAGTCACTTAGCTTTGGGGCAGTGGTGCTGACTGCCAGCACCTCCCTGGTTATGTTTGGGCCGGGTCGTCAGTGATCAAGAATCCATGGCTATTCCACCTGCTGGTCCAGGGCCCATAGGGCTCCTAGCTGACCGCTGTTCCTGTGAATGGATCCCTGCGCTAATCCTCGCTCACCCCGGTACTGTGTCTCTCCCAAGGAAGTCATCTGCTGGTCAGAACTGGAGCACCGATGAGCTTAGCTGGAAGGTGCAATCTCACCTTCTTAAATTCATCTCGTGCTTCTAGCCTGCTGAGCGCTTTTCTGCCTCCTGCCTGGGTCATCCATCGCGGCTCTCCCACCCTCTTCTATGCTGTCTATAAATCTGCTGAGCATGCCATCTCTTCTATCCAAGCCACTGATAAAAAAAAAAAAATTTAATGGAGCAGCACCAAGGACAGATCACTGAGGAACTCCCCTAGGGACCTCCCTCTGGGTCCGATGACGTAGAAAGTATTCAAAGTCCGACACCATAGACAAGAGACAAAATTGCGGGCAGCTGAATCACTGGAGCTTAGACAGCAGGGAGTTTCTTGCCTTTCTCCTCCACGCACAAACACTAGTGAAATGATTCCTCTGCATTCACATTGCACACCCACCTCACCTTTGCCCCTCGGAAGCCCTGACTTCCACTCAAGGCTCCACTCTGGCCACCTCCTACTGGTCTTTCCTGATCCTGAGTTGTGAGTGATCTTTCCCTCTGCCTCTGCTAGGTGGCGCCACTGTGCACAGAGCGCTGGGCTTAGAGTCAGGAAGAGCTGAGTTCAAATCCAGTCTCAGACGCTAGCTGTGTGACGCTAGTCAAGTCACCTAACTTCTCTCTGCCTTGTTTTCCTTCTCTGTAAAATGGGCATGATAACAGTGCCTACTTCCCGGGACTGATGTCGAGAGGGATCAAATGAGGTGGTAGTTGTAAAGTGTTTGATCTGAGTTCGCGGGCGACTTGAGATTCCTAGGCATGGTGAGTTGTGGAAAGGGTCCCTCGCAAGGAGGTGGGCATGCAACATGACACCTTGCTAAGGAACACAGAGACTGCTCCTGCTTGGTCTCCAGTGACTAGTGCAGCCTCCAAGATGGTTGGTGTTTCAGATTGGGGTGTGTGTGTGTGTGTGTGTGTGTGTGTGTGTGTATGTGAAATCAGAGTATGTGTGCGTATGTGAAATATTGTTAGGAGAGTTCCCCCCCCCCCAAGAATAAAAGCGATCTGAGACACTAACTTAGCCATATTTTTAATCCCTTTGCATGACCAGTAAAGGTAGGAAGAAGAGTTAGGGCCAGGGTTAGTCCCACATGCACATGCACATACCCCAGGAGCAGAAGCACCTGGCGTTAGTATTCCCATGTTTGCACGACCAGAGAGGGCATTCAAGGACACGGTTCCTCCTGGGAGAAGGGGGATTTTTAATTTCCCAAGCAGCCTAATCTCAGAATCTAGCCAAGGAAGACAGATCTCCTGAGCAGTGCCCACTCTGATGTGGTCCCATGGGACTAGCCCTCCCCCCCACCCAAGGGATTACCCAAAGGTGATCTCAATCTCAATTCAATCCTGAATCCCACTGCTCAACCACCCACCACCTAAAGGAATATTTCATTAACTGTGGGCTTCTGAAAGAAGGAAAGCATTGCTAATAAAGGATTTCCAGGCAGATGAAAAATTCAATCTATTGGTGAGTTGGCACCATGTGAGAGGAAGTGTTTGTTCAATTTCTGCCAAGTCTGTTTTCCTTCCCTTGGGAGTTAATGGGCCATTTGAGTGTTTCATTTATGGGCTCCTGAGAACCTTTGCATCGTATGCATTTTCTTTGGCAATGACATACAGCCTGTCCCATAGCCAATAACCATATTATAATATTGAATGTTTGCATGAAGTTGGAGCCCTTATTATTGCTATTTGGGGGACACCTAGACCCAAGCTGTGACTAAGCTTTATTCTGGCTATCTCCTTGGAGTAACACTCCAGGGTAGGGGCATTGAGCCAAAGAGTGCAACTGGTCCTCATGGGATCAGGCTCCCAAGATCAGGCCCAAGGTCCAGCCCCATCTTTGAGCTTCCTTGGGCTACTGTACTTATCCGTTTAGATGTCTTATCCTCCTGAATAAATTTAAGTTCTTTGAGCTTCGAGACTGGTTTTCCTTCCATCATTGTGTCACCTTACCAGTGTGTACCAAACAACAGGTGCTTAATAAATGCTTGAGATTGGTCTTCCTTAGATTGTAAACAATCCCCCCCCCCCCGCCCCGCCAACTACCACTAAGGGGTCTGTCCAGCACCATGCAAAGGTGTCTTTTGCATTCCACTGACATTTTAGATCAAACCTGGTGAATATCCTTGGAACTAATGACCCCTGTGGATTAAACTGTCTTCAGTTTCAACCAACATTTGAAGGAAATCTCACTCTGGGACCAAACCTTTTTCCATTTGGGAGGTGGTCTTCAGATTCAGAGTTCATCTAGTTCAACACCCTCATTCTACAGAGGAGGTAACAGGCCTAGAAAGGTAAAATGACTTCCCCAAGGTCATACAGATAAGAAGTGGTCTCCTGGTAGAGGGTTAAGAATGATGGATTTGGAGGCAAGGGACCTGAGTTCAAATCCTAGCTCTGCCTCTTCCCTTCTCTGAGCCTCAGTTTCTTCATCTGTAAAGTGAAGGAGTGGGATGAGATGACCTCTAGGTCCCTTCCAGTTTTAAATCCTTTATCTTCCAATCCTTTGACTTTGAACACACTGACACCAGGGTGGCCCTCATCTTCTATACCCCCCAAATGACAAGTGTGTGCTCGTAAAAAGAAGGAGAAAAAGGTTTATTTTACAAGGCAGTTACTTCCCTAAAGCAGAATACAGAAAGGAAACAGTTGAGCTAGCTGTAGGAAAGCCAAATAGAATTTTAGGAAAATACAGAAGTGGACCGATCAACCCTGTGCTTCCGACTCAGACAGAGCGTTAGAAAAGTAGCACAGGAAGCAGCCATTACAAGTAGAGAAACAGCTTAGAAAAGTGAATAGACACAATGAGGATCGGGAAGTCTTGTGGCACTAAGTCTTCTGGCTGGATCACCTTTCAGACCGTCCCATCCACTCTGAGTGGGCAATGCTCTGTGCGCCCACTTCTGCAGAAGAAAGAACTCCCTGCCCCAGCGACTCTGCTTTGCTTATCTGAGCTGTTGGGAAAAGTGGTTTGGATGATTCCCCCAATGGTGAATATTTTAAAAAATCATCGCTCCTCACATATGGTTTGCTTCAATATCTGGAAATTCAGAACACTTCCCATAAAATGATGGGGGGAAAAACCAAGTACTTTTTAATTGCAATTAAAAAAAAAAGTTGTTCTGCTTTTCCATTCAACTTAACAACCCCCTATTCACCCCACACCATCCCCCAGTCCATGGGGAGGATGGGCTATATTCAGTGTGCTGAACCTAAAACAGAACTGGCCTCTCTCTCTCTCTCTCTCTCTCTCTCTCTCTCTCTCTCTAAACTTGCTTGTTCACACTTTCTTGAGGGACGTTGGTAACTAGTTTAAAAGGTTCTTTCTTCTCCTGGCTCCTGCTGATGAGGAGTAAACAGAGCATTTAAGAATAGTAGGGGATAGGACCAATAAGAAGGGGAAAGTAACATGTGGAAAGGCAGATAGCCTAGAATTCTATTTTACTCAGATATGATTTAATTTGGAAACACATATTCACTAATTTTTTGTCTTGCTTAGTAGTACAAACCATGGGTATTTTGACAACTGTTAAAATTATTTGGTTCCCTATTCTCTACTCCAAGGGAGAATTAATTGCCATAAAGATTTTGGGGGTGGGCAGCAGTCGGATGCCAGGTTTTTGATGTTTCAAATAGACTAAGAAGTGAAGGGTGGAGGGGGAAGGAGGTGGTAATAGCCCTAAATTTATCTGGACTGAAAGGGTGCCTTAGCACTGCTGCTTCATTGAGGGGAGGGGAGGGGTTTGGATGTCTTTGTCAAGCTTGAACCAATGGTTCAAGTCAACATCTGGCTTCTCTCAAATTCTCATTTCAACAACAAAAATACCAAGTGTGGTTTCAAAGCATTATTATGATTATTTATTGTTCTACAAAAGTACTATGTGCACATATTAGTAATACATGTGTACACATGAAGAAATAGCAGAGGTTTTCAGTGCTTTTCACTGCTTCTGTTGAAGCCCTGTCCCTCCGCACCCCATCCACCCTTTTCTTTAAAGGTTCAGCTCAGATATTGTCCCCTCTAGGACATTTCTCTTTCCCTCCTCCCCAAGTAAAAAATTTCCCCACCCCATCCTCATATTTCTCAAAGTGCTTTGCTTGGATCTCTCCATTACATTGGCCTTTTACCCAGTTTCATTGGCATAGGGAGCCCTCAAAGGAGGGAACTCCCTTTGCACCTTTTCTGCAATTTATACTCTTAGAGTTTCCTGGGATTCAATGGCTTCCCCAGAGTCCCACAGCCAGGCTGTTTCAGAGGCAAGACTGGAAAAGTTGGCTGTAGCCTAGAGTTAAGGCTGGTCTGTACTGTGGCAGCCCTGACTCTAGTGACTCTTGGCTCTACCCACCCCCACCCCCAAAACCATCTCAGCATCACCTTTAGAACCAAAAAGGTCTTTTGGGTTGGGGGAGGGGAAAAGGTAGGCTCTCTATCCATTATATCACCCGGACTCTGTCTCTCTTTTGTATCATAGTTGTGTTCCCAGGGAGCCCCATCGCCCTTACCCTGTGAAGTCCTTGAGAGAAGTATGCTGCCATCTCAATATTATATACCCAGTACCTAGGATTGTGCCTTACATATACAGTAGGTGCTTAATAAATGTCCCTGATGCCTCCTACAAGAGGCCTTTCCTAACTTCTCCCCATTCTCAGTTGTTGGTGCTTCCCATCTACCCACCCCCAAAATTATTTTGTATTTACTTTGAATTATTCCATATTTATTTAGTTGTGTTTGCGTCCTTCCCCCCAATTGAATGTAAGCTCCTTGCGGGCAGGGAATACTTTGCCTATCTCTGTATCCCCAGACTAACACAGTGCTTGGCACAGAGTAGATAATCAATTCTTGGTGATTTATAATGTGTTCAATTGAATCTAAGAACTAATTACTAGGAAAGAAGTGTTAACCCAACTCTCTATTATTATTTTCTCTTAAAAAAAGGTATGAGCCAACTGTTCAGAAATTTAAAAACAAGCTGAGGTTACGTAAAAAGATAAAACTCATATAGTATTGCTTCTTCATAATCTCCCACTGGACAGCTTTACTGTCAGCTTGGTGAAAGCAGGAGACCAAAGGTCTCTGCAGGAGCCACAGGAAACAACCCAGCCAGCCTCAGCCCTTTGCCTCCCAACTGGCAAAATCCTAGACTCCCACCCAAAGAAACCCAAAGTGCTTAGCTCTCTGATCTCCCCACGGGGCATCAAGATCACGGATTGTGGTCAGTCCCTACAATCTAAACGTTTTCTAAAGTGCCGATAAATAGGTTTATATAAATTAGCGCTATAGTATTAAGAATACAGAGGTAAGGTTTCTCATATGATACAGAACAGAAAGGGCTTCGAGTTTAGCCCTAAAATACACACTTGGACGTGTCCTCAGGTCAGTTGCCTCTGGAACGGGAGCCTCTTCTCCCCGACAGGCGCAATGTTCGAGAGAATTCTTAACACAGTGTTTGGACCCAGGGAAAACGATCTTTGTTGTGCTTATTTAGAAAGTGTATTTAAGATGTTTGAGGACCCAGTTGTGTCTGACAACCAGGATCCCAGGTTTTTTCTCCAACTTTATGTAAAGAGGAGAAATTGATCCCTGGCCAATTATGTCTTACATCTATAAAAAGACTATGGGAACCTCCTTTGATTCCACAAAGACTGGGTGCCGATGTTTCATGTCTGTTGGCTGCTCCTATTTGGACCAAGAAAAAAAATACAAAAAACAAAACCAGCCCGCATTGTCAAAAATGTGGTTGGTTTCTCTGGCAGTAAAAGTGTTTAAAACCAGGGACTCAGGTATGAGTCTAAAATATTTCCGATCAAGGATAGTTCAGCTGCAGGGACTAACCTAGAGTCCGCATGTGACCCAGAACTGGCCACTTTGTGTGTATGTGTCCGTGTGTGTCCGTGTGTGTGTGTTTCTTCTTTCTATTCCAGCTGTAGTCTGCCTTATCAGGTGAAGGCTGAGCGGATGGCTCTCTGGGGGAACAGGTAGCTACTGATGCCCAAGGTATGAGGCACTGGCTGGATGAGCTGACCTGTGAGGTCCTTTCCAGTATAATGGAGGGGAGATGTCCACAATATTCCCATACCATTCACTGGAATGGGGATATGGACCAACAGCTCTTCAGGGGCTAGTAGGCAAGGTTACTCAGAGCTGAGTGGGGTTTTGTCCCATAGACCAGAAGTACCCCAGGTGTGACTAGAGAGTTGTGAGGGAGACAAGTGTGTGGCCGGCAGAAATCTGTCCCAGGCTCCAGAGTCACACCAGGCCAGGTCTTGCTTGTTTTTACAGGCAGCCAGCTCTAAGGGAGGAGACTCAGTTGTCCAGAGCAACAAGAGCAGACCTTACAGAGCACTTTAATGTCCACAGAAAATATCTCATTTTTATGATCTCATTTAAGCCTCACTACAATCCTGTGAGGTAGGTGCTCTTGGTAGTTTCATTCCTATTTTATAGATGGACAAACTGAGGTTCAGAGAGGATAGTGACCTGCCCAGGGTTGTGCAGCTGGTAAGAACCAGAGGCAAACTTTGAATCTCGATCTCCTTTGACTCCTGGTCTGCTTTTTCCACCAGGATAGAGCCCATCAGCTGCTTGGCTACATCTCAGAGCCTGGCTCTGGCCCTGACCCACACTAGCACACAATCTGCAGGATCCCTCCTTTCCTATGACCTGCTTCCAGGCTAGAAACAGCAGACATTCAGACCACTGGACACAGAAGTGGGAGGTTTGGGCTGCATCTCTGAGAGAACAGAGGAAGGTCTTATTAATAATGGTTTCAAAGGAAACAGCCTCTCTCTGTTCCTGCCCCACTATTTTCCTCTCATACAAGGCTATTGTGATGATCAAAGCAGACTGGGTGAGAGCCCACCCTCTGTAATAAGGAAAGGAAAGCATCCAAGTCCAAGCCTTGCCGAGGCTTTGGTGTCTCAAGGACCTGGGGAAGTTTTCCTTGGAATGGTGGTGGCTGGCTTACAGAGAGAATGAATGGTGTTCAAGAAGCTCAGAAAGGGTTCTGGGAGAGATGAGAAAGGAGGAGAGGTGAAGGGAGAGGAAAGGAGAGGGAAGAGGGTAAGGAATTTTGAACCTCTGTTTCCTCATCTGTAAAAGTGAGGGGGTTGGGCTGGATGACTTCCAAGAAATCTTTGACCAGAGGAGGTTATAGGCCTCAGTTTCCTCATTGGTAAAATGTGGGGAGGTTACATTAGTTGACCTCTGAAATTCCTTTAAGTAACAATTGAAAGAGAAAAGAAACTTAATGGAAAATGAAGATAAAGCCCCTGATGGTTTCTCATCTCTTAAAGTGGAAACTGAAATAAATTGAGTGAGAAAGAAAAAAAAGAGAGAGGAGGGAGGGAGAGAGAGAGACAGAGAGACAGAGAGATAGAGAGAGAGAGAGACAGAGAGACATAGAGAGACAGAGACAGAGAGACTTGAATACTGATGAACTCCTGCTTAGCTGGTCCTAAACTGTCTGTTATATTAGGGGTTATATTACTCTAAGGATATGCACTCTACTTGGTCAAGAAAACAAATGTGGTTCTTGCTGGGACACTAGCAGTCCAGACAGGGCACCAGAGTTCTCTCCACCCCCATATGTCCACATGGAACATGAGGTGACATGTATGGAATGCAACCGGTCTATCCCAGATATCCACCTCCTACTGCCTTGGTGGTAAGGAGCCAGCTCAATGACCAGTTATGGCTGGTCTATACTATAGCAGAATAGAAGGGGCCAAAGAATGCTTCCCCACTGTCAACAGTGATCATCCATCCTCTGGCCACTGACACCATATTAGAGATTTCTCCAATTCTTGACCAATATGGAGGAATGGCAAATATTTTATATGAAAGGCTGTTAGGAAGAAACTTCAAAGTTTCTTTGGAAGAACCAAAACTTAAAATAGAAATTCTCTTTGAACTCTATGGCTATTCTTGTGGGGGGGAGAAAGCATACCAAAAAATGAATAATATCATAGTGAAATAATTTAAGAGTATTTCATAAAAATCTTTTCTCCTTAGCTTGGCATGGCAGGCCCTCCCACCACCTAGTCTCCTTCTTTATTTACCACCTAGTCTTTATTTCAGTTTATTCCCTTCCACTGACTCTGAATTCTAGCCAAACTCAGCTTCTAACTGTTCTCAATCTCCTCCTGCTCATCTCCCACCTCCTTACATTGCCATAGGCTGTTTCCTATGCCTGGAATACCACCCCCCACCTCTGCCTGTCTAAATCTCTCTCATTAGGCAAATCTCTCTCCTTCTCTGAGCCTCAGTTTTTTTCCTCTGTGAAATGAAGGGTTTAGACCAGCTGGTATCTAAGTTCTCTGCCAGTGCTAACATTCTATGGTTTTCCTTCAAGGCTCAACTCAGATGCACCTCCTCCTTGAAGCCTTTCCTGATCTTCCCTCCATACTTCTGCCTCCTCAAATGTTCATAGATCACTTGGCCTCTCTCACACCTTACTCTACATTACATTAATCTGTCTACATATTACATTACCCACCCCCACCCCTCACCCCAGGGAAACAATGTATTCCATGAAGGAAGGTACCATTGGTTTTCATCTGGTATCCCTGACACCTAACAGTGTCTCATTCAGAGTGGGCACTTAATATTTGCTCAACAGAATTGAGTTAAATTGAATTCTCAGAATTTGCATTAAAATTCCATGCATCAAACTGCTTTGTCCTTCTAATTTCACCAAAGCTGTTTTCAATCTTCCCATTACTACCCAATGAAGTAGGGTTAGATCAGCCCTCTGGGATTCATTCCTCACCTCCTCTTGGCTGTGCCCACTTAGGCTCATTCACTTTCCATTTCACGGATGAACTCTAATAGGGGCCAGAAGAAAGGCCCTGGGACCAATTCTGCCATTAAATAGCTGTGACCTGGGCTGGTCACTTTCCCAAAGCAGAGCCTCTGTTTCCTTATCCATCAAATGCAGGAGGTTAGATTGGTAACTTCTAAGGCCCCTTTGACCTCTGTCAATCTATGAATCATGAAAGCTAAGAGCACCTAAACAGCCTCCTAAAAATTCTTCCTAAAATTTTAAAGGGAAAGAAGAGAGAGAGGCCAAGATGATACCGGGCAGCCAAGCCCTTAGAGATATACAAAGATTTAAGGTTCAACACTGTCCACTTTCTCCAAAATTAGCAAAGACTAGGGTTATATTACTCTAAGGATATGTGTTCTGCTCGGTCAAGAAGACAAATGTGGTTCTTTCTGGGACACTAGCAGTTCAGACAGGGTTCTCCCCCATCCCCATGTTCCCGTGTGGAACATGAGGTGACATGTATGGAATGCAGCCAGGGGAATAGATGTCTATCCCAGATATCCACCTTCTACTGCCTCAATGGTCAGGACCTAACTCGATGACCAGTTATGGCTGGTCTGTACTATGGCAGTCATGGGACTTGGCTCTAGGCCCCCAACACCATCTTAGTGCCACTTTGAAAACCAACATGGCCTTTGGGGGAGGGGTTAATGACCGGAACAGAACGGTTAGCTAGAATAGAACTAGCTTTGGAGATGAAGAGGGCAGGGTGAATGGCTATTCACTGGGATCACAACGTGGATAAGTAGCAAGATGAGGCCGGAAGGTTGACACTGTAAAGGATACACAATGTCTCCTTCACCCTCGAGTAGTTCTTATAAAAGTCTTCATGATACGTTGTGATCATGACCAAATAAAAGAGGGCCACCACGTGGGACACCAAACATAGAAAACTAGAATGTGATTATAAGCTTCAGAGAGGGCGCTCTGTCCGACAGAGAAGGACCAGGGGACCCACGGAGGCGTTACAAGTTCTCGGGGGTTAGGGACACAGCATAGAACGTCCGCTGCGGTGGAGGGGAGACACAGCGGCCAAAGCTTGTCCAGCAGCGATCCCTGGGCTACAGTTCCCTGCCAGTGTCTCTCTCACACAGTGGTTTCTATTGTTTCGATGACTTCCAAGTCGGACTGGGATGGAGACAGGAGGGGGCATTCATCCGGCTCCCAGCTACTCTCCGGACTGTAATCTTCTTCCGAACTCAACTCTGCCCCTTCCTCTGTGTCCTCATCACAGGATTCCATGTAGTGAGCCCCAATCGCGTTGATCCCCGAGTCCTCAGAGCTCGAAGGAGAAGAGCAGTGATTTATTTTTGGTGTATTGCTCTCTTTTGAAATTAAGGCATCGTGTGCAGAGACCTCCTCGGGGCTCGTGGGGTGCGGGGGGGACAGGGGCTGCTTCTGCACGTAGCACATCTTTCCATTAATGCACTTGACCTGATAGCTGTCGATGAAGAGGTCGGAAATCGTGCAATACCTCGGGGAGTCACGGGGCAGGGGAGGCCGGAAGACGGATGCGAATTTCAAGAAGTGTTCCACGAGGGAGACCGAGATCTGAATGCTGTTGGTGGGCTCTCGGGGTTTGGCAGGAATCTCAGTGCTGGGAAGCTGTTCTACGGGGGTCATGGGCTGATAGACATATTTACCTGTGGGGAACACAGAAAGAACAGGTGAGAACACAAAGGGTCATGGGTTGCTGTGAGGGCCGGGCCCCCGGGTTGAAAAACCCCATTGTCTTGTCAGCTATTTCGGGAAAAGCATCTCGAATCAAATGCGTAATGTGAAATTACTGCAAATTTGTTTTTAAAAAACTAGGCAAAAAGTTTTAAAATAATAGCAAGCAGCAACTTTCATTTAAGAAATCCAACATTTTTTTTTAGCAGTACTGTAAAATCAGAAGCTGTGTGGGGCAGTGGAATGCACACTGTCTCTAGAGACAAAGAACTTGCATTCGAAACCTACTTCTTGTGCTTAACTTGCCTGTGTGATCTTGGGCAAGTTACTTTCATCTTTTTCAGCCTCAGTTTCCCAATCTGTAAAATGTGAGCATTGTACTAGATGACTTCCGAAGGTCATTTTAGAGCTCTATAGCTATGACCCCATGCTCCTCCCTACCAGTCCAAAGCCTCCCCTTTGGAAATAACATGCCTTAGGTGGTATCACATCGGTGGTGTCATTTTGAATGCAGTTCAATCTATTTACATGCTCATCGTCTTTCTTTCCTTTCCCTCTTCTGTCATATAGTCCTTAGGGGCAAGAACCAACAAGCATTTACTAAGCACCTACTATGTGCCATGCCCTGTGCCAGACACCACGGATGCAAAGTCAGAAGTGAAACAGGCTCAGCTTTAAAGGCACTTACATTGTCTCGGGGGATTACAAAAGGTGGGTATGTGCAAGATAAATGCAAAGCAATTGGAGGGGGGAGTGAGCATTCACAGAAGAGAGGAGCTCAGGAAAGCTTCCTGTATAAGGTGGCTTTGAAGGGAGTTTGGGGCCCTGAGTCACAATTTCAAATTGATCTTTTTTTTAAATTTCCGCTCCCCAAATTAAATGAGAACTGGTAAAAACACAACTGCTTTATCACCACATTTTCCAATTTTAGTCCAATGAAAGACATTTTGATCATTTTTTATAACAAAAAAAATTACAGGAAAGTTTACTATATTATGGCTTTTTTAAAATCTCTGATGTTCATAGTATGTCAGAGCTTAAAAATACCTTAGAGGCCATCCAATCCAAGCCCCTCATAAAACTGAGGCACAAAGAGATACAGTGGCTTGGCTTAGTAAGTGGCAAAGCTAAGATTTGAATGCAGTCCCTGTCATTCCAAATGTGGAATTATTTTATCACTTATTTTATAACTCCCTCTTAGATTCCTTCAAAGCTCAGCTCAAGGGCTGCCTCCTACAGGAAAGGGGGCTTTCCAGAGCCCCTCCACCAGCTGCTACTGCTCTTGGCCCCAAACAATTGCCTTCTATTTACCACGCGCGCGTGCACACACACGCACACATGTGTGCGTGTGCGTGTGTGTGTGTATGTGTGTATGAAATAGTTATCTGTGTACTTGTCATTTCCCCCAGTAGAAAGTAAACTTTTTGGTCAATGGACAACTGCTATGTTTTTATCTTGGTGTCTCCAGCACCTTGGACAGCATCTGGAACACAGCAGGTTCTTAGGCGTGGTCCATCGCCTACCTACCACACCACCTAATTCTGGACGGGTATTAGAAAACAATCCCACAAATGTTGCAAAGAAGCAGCATTTCCCCACTCCTTTCTGATCAAGAGGAAGAAATTCCTGGTGGGAATGATAGAACTGGAAAGGAGCTTAGAAGTCAGATAGTCCAATCTCTCCCTCAAAGCACAAATCCCCCTACAACATCCCTGGCAGCAGGTCATCTGATATCTGCTTGAATATTGTAGAAATGACCAAATCACCACCTCACCTGACAAGGCTCCTTGTTGCACAGCATTCCCAGTTAGAAAGTACTTACTAAAATGAAGCCAAGATCTGCCTCCCTTTATCCCCATTAAATTTCAGCTTCCTAGATCCAGTCCATGATTCCCTATTTTCTGAAACTCTGTACCATAAAGTTTTGCTAACTTTTGCTTTGTGATGGAAAAAAACGGCAAGATGTGTTCCTCTCCTTCCACCCAAACTGATTTCAGCTCTGCTGTCTGGATTCCCCTGGAATCAGTCTGACCTTCCTTCCATATAACATCACTTCAAATACTTGGCTAAAGCTGCCACAGCCCTGATAATCTTTCTCTTCCCCAGGGTAAACATCCCCAATTCATTCAGCCGTTCCTAACATATATGGTTTCCTAAACCTTAACCATCCTAATTGACCAGCTCATGAATGCATTTCAGTACGCATATGTCCTTCTTAAAGAGTGGCACCCGCAAGGGGGAAGCTAGGTGGAGCAGTGAGTAGAGCACCAGCCCTGGAGTCAGGAGGACTTGAGTTCAAATCTGGCCTCAGACACTTGACACACTTACTAGTTGTATGACCTTGGGCAAGTCACTTAACCCCAATTGCCCTGCCTTCCCCCTCAAAAAAAAGAGTGGCACCCCCAAACTGAACACACATATATACAAGATGTGGTTTAACCAGAGAAGAGCACAGAGAGTTGGACTGTCTCTTCTTTTATTCTGGACATGATCCTTCCAATAATACAGCCTAACATCTGGAAACTGAGGGCAGGGTGCCCATCAACCAGGGAATGGCTGAACAAGTTATGGTATATTTCCTCATCTTACAGATGAGGAAACTGGGAAGATCTGTATGAACTGATGAAAAGTGAAGTGAGCAGAACCAGGAGAACAATTTATACAATCACAATACTATCATAAAGATAATCAACTTTGAAAGACTTGGTAATTCTAATGAACACAATGACCAACACAGTTCCAAAGGACTCATGAGGCAACATGGTATCCACCTCCAGATAAAGAACTGGTAGATTCAGAGTATAGTATTAAAGCTGCTTCTTCTTCTTCTTCTTCTTCTTCTTCCTCCTCCTCCTCCTCTTCTTCTTCCTCCTCTTCCTCTTCTTCCTCTTCCTCTTCTTCCTCTTCCTCTTCTTCTCCTTCTACTTCTTCTTCCTCTTCCTCCTCTTCCTCTTCTTCCTCTTCCTCCTCCTCCTCCTCCTCCTCTTCTTCTTCTTCTTCTTCTTCTTTTTCTTCTTCTTCTTCTTCTTCTTCTTCTTCTTCTTCTTCTTCTTCTCTTTTCCTTTTTTTTTGGGAGGAATATGGCTAATGTGGGAATTTGCTTTGTTTAACGACACATCTGTAATGGGTTTTGTTTTTCTTGCCTTCTCATTGATATGGGAGGGGGAGAATTCTGAAATTAAAATAAAATTGAATGGAAAAAAATATTGTTTAATATAATGTCAGAGTCACTTCCAATTGTCATCCTAAGCCTACATTTGGAGAAAATCTCTAAGTCTCTGTCATGTGCATAACTGCTATCAACCTCCTCCCTTCCAGCACATTTGAACATGACTTTTTTAAACATACGGGCAGGACTTCATTTATGGTTAGCCCTCTTGAATTTCATCTTGTTTGATCTGGCCCATCTCTCCCTACCAAACCTTTTTGTATCCCGATTTTGTCATTCAGAAAATTCGCTTTTCTTCTCACCTTGGTGATACCTCAAATTTTGATAAGCTGCAAATCTATTTCAAGGATTGCTATTCTAATAATAGAATCACAGACTCATCAGAGCTGGAAGAGACCTCAAACACCCTCTAGTCTGGGGATTCTTACCCTGGGGTCTGTGCCTTCCTTAATTTTAGAGCCTTTCTTCTGAGACTGCCCTCCATACATCCTGTACAGAGTTTGTTTGTACATAGTCATTAGCATGTGGTCTTCCCCATTACTGGATTATGAGCTCCCTGAGAGCAGGGTCTGCTCTCTGCCCTTTTTTGTAACCTTAGCACAGCTCCATCACACATAATAGTTGCATAATCAATGCTAGCTGATGGACTGAATGACTGATTTTAATATTTCAGTATCGCCAGTTTCCTCTGTAATCCCCTGTATTTTATGCATTTAAAACCATGATTCTGTGAAGGGCTCTATAAGCTTCACCAGAGGGGTGCCCAAGGGGTCCAGGACCCCAAACATGTTAAGAATCTCTCTCTCTCTCTCTCTCTCTCTCTCTCTCTCTCTCTCTCTCTCTCTCACACACACACACACACACACACACACACACACACACTGGCCCAACCATTACCTAGACAAAAATCCCTTCTATCTCATCCCTGACAAATACTCATTCAATCTTTGCTTGAAGACCTCAGCAATCAGGGATCCCACACCCTCCCAAAGCTGTCCATCCTTCTCACTTTGGGATAGCTCTATTCCACAGGGTAGATTTTCTAAATTAAATGTCATCTTTCCCCAAACTTCAGGCTTTAGCCCAATACCAGAAATACTTTGACAATTTTTACTTTGTAACTTTTTTTAAAGGGCAGCAACTCCATTTTCATTGCATTAAAACAAAGTTTGTTGGTGTTTGTGGCGTTTGGAGCTAGACAAGACCTCAGAGGCCACCAAGCTCAGCGCCCTCATTTTCTAGGCACAGAGATGCAGTGACTTACATATGGAAGAGCAGAGCTGGTCAAACCCAGGCCCTCTGGCTCTGAGGGCAGCCTTCTTTCTACTATACTACATTGCCTGGAGTCCTGAGGGACCATCGACAAAGAGGTTACTTTTCTTTGACACCCTAGGAATTTCCTTATAGGGACTTTTATACTAAGGAGACTGATTTCCTATATAAGGGTGAATTTAAGAGGGAAAATCAATGAAATTCTAGTATAATAAAATTTGTGGCCAAGAAGTGAGTCAACAAGCACTTTTATCTACCAGACAAGGGTAGCTAGGTGGCACCATAGTGCATAGAGCCCCAAGTCTGGAGTCAGGAATACTCTTCTTGAGTTCAAATCTGGCCTCAGACACTTACTAGCTCTGTGACCCTGGGCAAGTCACTTAATCCTTTTTGCCTCAGTTTCTTCATCTGTAAAGTGATCCAGAGCAGGAAATAACAAACCACTCCAGTGTCTTTGCCAAAAAATACCCCAAATGGGTCATGAAGAATTGGACATGACTGGAAATGACTGAACAGCAACAATCACCATCTACCGGGCACTGTGCTAAGGACTGGTGACACAAAAAAGGGCCAAAAGCAAAATGCTCTCAAGGATCTTATGTTCAAAGCGGGGAGACAACCCTAATGGCCTTAAGCTCTTCAATGTATGAGCCTCGTTTGCTTGGGGTGGGTCCCCATCATTACAGAAGTGACTTCAGAGACCCTCTAGTCCAACCCCAACCTGAATCCTCAGTGGATTCTATAACCATCTCCAACAAGACAGACAATGCCAGGGATAAGGAGCCAATTCATTTTCTCCCGAGGCAGCCCCCTTCATTTTTGGATGGCTCTAATATCAAGGAATTTTTTCCTTAAGGTGAGTCAAAATTTGCTTCTATCTATTCATCCTAAATTTTGCCCTCTGGCAGAATAAATATAATCCCTCTTCCCTATGACAACCCTTCAGGTATTTTAAGACAGTAATTATACCTCCCTCTCCAAGTCTTCTCTATTTCAAAGAATAAATCGGTTTAACTTTTTCTTTATTCTGTGTCAATTTAATGAAATCTTATCTGTTGGGAACAATAAGACAAAGATGTCACAAAGTTCTGGAAGGAAGCTCAGAGGACATTTGGTCCGAGCCCCTCCTTTTACATACAAGGAAACTGAGACCCAAAGAGAGGAAGTGATTTAAGGTAACACAGGTAGGATCCCAGATCTTGAGCTGAAGGGACCTCAGATGTCATGTAGCTCCACCTCCTCATTTTACAGGTGAGGATACTGAAGCACACAGGATTGAAGTGACTTGCCCAGAGTCATGCAGGAAGTGCAGGGCTGGCATTCAAACCTGGCTCATAGGATCCTAGCTCTAGGGTCTCTGAGGGACCTCAGAGGCCAGCTAGTCCAACCCATTCATTTTACTGGAGAAGAGCAGGGGCTTGCCCACAATCACCCTGGGAAGAGAACATCAGAGGCAGGATCTGAACTCAGGGCCAGTGCTCCTTTCACAATACCACACTGCTTGTCAGTATGGAATGGTAGAAAGAGAGCTGAGAGCCTGGTCAAACCCAAGCCTCAGCCTGAGTCCCATCTCTACGGGACAGACAAGTTCCAGCCTCTCAGAGCCTCAGTTCTTTCATCTGTAAATGGGGGCAGTAACCCACCCTCTCTCCCAGGGTTGTTGTGCGGTGGAGATGGTCTTATAAACTGGGAGTTATTATTACATGGTCTTAAAATGCCTTTTCCCCCAGAAAGACAGAAGAGGGAACTGCAAAGTCCCGGTTTCTGTCCTGAATTCAGTTGATTTGTTGGCAAGCTCACTAGGTGACAGGGCCCTTCCTGGCTACCCCTGACCAGCAGGCAGAGGTTCCACATTGGGCAGGCTCTTTCCCAGACTCCTGATTCAGCGCATTTCTGGCCCAGCACACCAAGCAAACGTTCTTCTTGTCTTTCATTGTGTCTGGTTGTCCTCCCTGCCTATCACACCACAGGCTTACAGAGGACCTGCTCCTAGAGCCAGAGAGATCAGGAAGCTGACTGGGGAGCAGCACGCACAGGCTTTCACCACTATATCTGGGCACTCCAAGGGACAGCTACAGATCTCTGAGTGCAACCTTCCACCTGACTGATGAGGCAGACCATTGACAAGCATTCACTGTGTACCAGGTGCTGGGATAGGCACTGGGGGTATGGAGACAAAAATGAAATGGCGCCTGCCCTCAAGGCATTCAACATGTACACTTAGAATATACTCGATATATACAAAATAAATTGGTAACAAGTATTTATTAAGTGCTTACCATGTGCCAGGCACTGTGCTAAGCACTGGGGATACTGATACAAGAAAAAAGAAAGTTTCTTGCCCTAAAGGAGCTTACACTCTAAGGACAGAAAACAATACAAAAGAAAGCTAAATATGGGAGGGTAGGAGGCCTGGGGGGAACTTACCAATAAGGTAAGGGGGGGGAGGAGGCTGACTAGCAGCTGTGAGGATCAGGCATCATATATGAGTTGACAATTGAGCTGAACTTTGTCAAAAACAGAAGTGAGGAGGACAAGGTGCATTTCAGTCCCGGGAACAAAGTGGGCAAAAGCCTGGAGGCAGGAGATGGAGGAAGGTGACTAAGGAGGAGGAGCAAATGTTCCAACTTTTGGATTCAGACTTTCCAAGGTACTATGCCATCTTTGAGCTAATTGTTTCTACTGCCTAACTACTCAAGCAGGAGTTCCTAACCCCTTTAACAATCTGGTGGAGCCAATGTACCCCTTTTTAGAACCGTGCTTTCAAATACATAAAATAAAGGTTGCTGTTGTTCAGTCCCTTCAGCCCTGTCCAACTCTTCATGACCCATTTGGGGTTTTCTTGGAAGAGATACTGAAACGATTTACCATTTTCTTCTCCGGCCCATTTTACAGATGAGGAAACTGAAGCAAAAAAGGGTTAAGTGACTTGCCCAGGGTAAGCATCTGGGACCAGGTTTGAACTCAGGTCTTCCTGAAAAGACTCAGACAGGACTAAACAGCTGAACAACAGCTAAGCCAGAGGTCAGTGGAATTCCTAAAGGATCCTCCCACCCCCACCAAACAATGAAATCAGCTGCGGTCCAATTAGATGAAAACACCAGGATCAAGTACTCTTCCCAACTGTCCAGAAGATGCCGTACTTCCTTCTTGAGGTATAAGGAAACATTCTGAAATGGAGAAATTCTATTTGGGAGAAACCTCTCCTGGGTGGATGCCCTGGCCCCCATCACCCGGGATTTAAATGAAATTCATGCAAGCCTAATGAGTCTCCTGCTGGAGACCCAAAAGAAATTTCATATGTGGATCTTGGTGCTCCCTGCCGGGTTCAGAGGATAGGGGATTGTAGGAGTATTGTGGAAGGCTTCCAATCTGCCGAGGGCCAGAAAGGACAGCAGACTGCATTGTCAGGGCACTGGGAACAATGAAGAAATTAAAGACCAAGTCGAGCTTTCGTGTGCTTAATGATTTTTGAAAATTATCTGCAGCATTACTGTGAAATCTTTCCAGGCCCTACCTGGGTAATGCTCTTCTCCTATCAGTTACAGATGAATTACCGATATGCCTCAGCAAAGTGTGCTTGCACACCAGGGAGCTCCCCACACTCATGAAATCAGAGTTCCAGACTCAAATAATTTTGTTTGCAAGATTTTAGGCAAATCTTTCATCCAAGACTGATGACAGAATCACACTTGGGGACTTATGAGGAAAAAATAATAAGCAGTGGAAAATAGGAACCTTGTAGAGTGACTCCAGCTGAGAATTATGGGTGGAAGCATTCAAGGTAGCCTGGCCAGAAGCGGCCCAGAGAGGAAGCTCCCCCCAGAGAAGGAAGCGACGCGTTCAGACTGCTGTCATATTGGATACCCACCACTGGGGCTCATCGGTTATACTAGAAACAATCAGGGCTTCCCAGAACACAGGGCAAGCAATGAGCTTGGGGATGTTCTCAGTCATCATCTTGGAAGTTTAAAAAGAACGCCATTAATCAGGAACCAAATAGGATTTCTATGAATTACTCCTTGTACCAAATGTGGGATTGAGATGTTTGGCACAGACTTCTTGATGCATAATGGATAGAGAGCTGGACCTGAGTTCAAATCTAGTCTCAGACACTAGCTGCATGACCCTGAGCAAGTCACATAACCTCTGGATGCCTCAGTTTCCTAATCTATAAATGGGGATAATATTGGCACCTACCTCACAGGGGTGTTGTAAAGATAAAAATAACATTTGTGAAGCATTTTGCAAAACTTAAAGTGTTCTATAAATGCTGGCTACGATGGTAGTGGTGGTGGTGGTAGTATTGTTTCAGAACAAACAAGTGCTACAAATTTTCTTTTCTGAAATCCACAGTAATATTTTTAAGAGCTTCATCTAACCATCTATGGGGTGAAAACAAAGTGGATGAAAAATTTGTATTGCCCACATTATGACATGGAGCAGGAAGGTCATTGATTTAGTTCATATCCATAATTATATACAGAGTATTGCAAAAGCTCAAAATTGCACTAAGACTTTTGGGACACTCTGAATTTATTTATATATAATATACTGTATATTACAGTATAGATTCATGAATAATGTGAGTAGATATACTGTGTATGCATACATGCAAATATATATATTCTGATATATACATATAAGACATGTATGCTTACACAAGACATTTGTCTCTGTAATAGAGATGATCGAGCTGAGAGGATCAGGGTCAAGAAAGGAATCCTTCCCTACAGATGCTGAGATCCCCCAGATGCTCCTGTTTGTGCATGCTATCATGTTGATTGCAGCAAGCTCCAGGGCACTGAAGAACCCCATGGAAGAGATCTCTATTCACTCCAAAGAGTTTATAAACCCTGTCCATTCACACAGGAAAGACCAAGTGGATGAAGAATATCTATTGACCATATTTCAATATACATTTGGAAAGCCATTCTATAGAGTTTGCCCAACAGTATATCTGAGACACACAGTAGAGATAGACAGTGAGCTGGGTCCAGAATGATAATGGAGGAGGAGAGTGGGCTGGATTCCTTTCAGGAAATTAAAAAGCTCCTTTACTTGCCCCAAATTTTCCATGAAAACAAAGGCCCATCTCTCAAATATAAACAATTTACCTGTGTTACTCTCTGGCTGCAAGATAAGGAACACCACTGCCTCCAAACAACAAAAGGTGAGCATCACACAGAGGGCAATGAGAAGTGCATGGCATGTGTGAGCAGACTGCCACATAGAACCCATGAGAAGCTCCAGAGAAGAGCAGGGGTGAAGGACGTCATCAAGGAATTGCATAAAAGGAAGATGTGATGGGCTGGTCACATGCCAAGAGTGAGGGATGGCAGGTGGACAGCCCAAGGCCTCCACTAACATCCTCACAATGTTAGCAGAAAGGAAGAATGGCCTCCAACACACTGGGAGGAGCCCTCATGGGGAACTTTGGGGAGAACATAAACAAGATAGCAGGAAGGAAATAGACATGCATGGATTGTGTTCCTTCCATCATTGGAGGGAACTCCTGAATCAATGAGACTGCAGGTCTATTGGGGGTTTTGAGTGTGTAAATATATATGTATATATACACATACATACATATTTATATGCATATACATACATATACACATATGTATTACACACATACATGTGTGTATATGTCTACATATGTGTACTACCAGAAAATAGATGAGTTGGTCTCAGAATTGAGCAGAACAAGATCATTGTGAATTGCTTGTGGGAAACTGTCTTACCTTCAATGATCCCAAACTCCTCACTAACACGAAAACCCATCCTTTAAAAACAAACATCATCCTAGTGATAACAATGTGGCTATATATCATGGAACAGCATAATCTCTGAAGAATCAAATGACAGGGACCTCCAAAGGCCAGTGGAAAGATGCATGGTGGGCATACCTAACGAGGCTGTAGCATATTACTGACCATGACCTGGGTGTGAAAATATTGGATGCCACTCTTGAAATATTAGAAGAATCCAAGGGAGGTGTGTCTAGCATGCTAGAGAGATCCTCCTCGAAGCTATTAGAAAACACGGAGAAGAAGTGCCAGGACAAGAAAGCCTCTACAGAGGGTGTTGTAATCTATGACTGTGGAGGGAAATGAAACCACAGGTCAAAATTTCTTCTCTCTTTTTGTCTGGACCTGTGATTTTATGGATCAAAGTAATAGAGAATTCTGGGAGAAGTGAGCAGGGCCTTTGATGTGCAAATTGACCAAGCTGCTAAAACTAAGAACAAATTAAAGTAAGGAAAAAAGGATGAGCCAATGTTAGCTTACCGTAAGGAGGTGGTGAGTCTTCTCTAGATTCCAAATCACACCTAGTGTTAGAGTTACTGGGAAAACAAACAAAGGCTAGCAATTTGGGGGAAGAATCCCTTCAAAAGGAAATAGATAAACAATAGATATACATTACCGTGTAACATGCAGTTGTAATATCCCATGAGTAATATGATATATGAAGTGATATGTAATGAAGCATGATTCATGTCTTTTACTTATTCAAAGATTAATTGTTGAACAAATTAATGAATGGATGAATGGAAGCTGTTAGCAGGAAACAGCCAAGGGACAGTAAGTGTAGAGTTAATGGTAGAGCAGGTTTACAAGGAAACCAGAAAGATCATGGCCATGTTGAAGGGTGGGCAGGTAGAGGGGGCAGAGGGAAGAGTAGTCTGAGTTCAGTGGTGGCAGGCTTGCCTGGTCTCTGGGTGGGGATTAACAAGGGAATGGAGATACAAAATGGAACATCATGAACAGGGAACAGTGATTATGCCAATTTGACTGGAACAGAATGTGTGAGAGAGTAACATGAAATAAATTGGGAGATGCAGGGTGGGGCTGGGTTGTGGAAGGCTATAATACTGGTCTGAAGAGTTTACATTCCATTCTAGAGATGGTGGAGAGCCAATGTAACTTCCTGAGCCAGACAGTGCCAAGGCCAGCCCTCTGTGACTTTAGTATCCATTTAGGATGAATTGGAGAGAGAAGAGCCTGAAGGCTATTGCAATAGGACAGGTAAGACATGATGAGGGACAGAACCAGCATTGGGGGGAGGGGTCAATAGAGAGAGGGGATGGGATTGAGGGATGTTGTGGAGGTAGATAAAACAAAATTTGGAAACTCATTGGATATGGAGGTGGGAGTTGAAGGGGGAAGTGTTGAGGACTGCTGCTACCCTAACTAGAAGGAGGGTGGTGCCTCGACTGACATAGGGCAGCTACGAAGCATGGAGAGTTTTAGGGGAACGATCATGATTTCTGTTTTGGGTGTGTTGAGTTTAAGATGCCTATGGGATATCCAGTGACAAATGTCCAAAAGGCAGATGGGGACAGTGATACTGGTCAACATTTACATAGAGCTTTAAGGTTTGCAAAGTACTTTGCAGATTCCTCATTTTAACCATGTGAGGTTGTGCTATTATGATCTGCCTTATACAGATGAGAAAACTGAAGCTGAGAAAAGAAGAAGTGACTTAATGAGTACAGCACCAGCCCTGGAGTCTGGAGGACCTGAGTTCAAATCTGGCCTCAGACACTTGACACACTTACTAGCTGTGTGACCTTGGGCAAATCACTTAACCCCAATTGCCCTGCCTTCCCCCCTCCAAAAAAAAAAGTGACTTGCCCAGGGTCACAAAGCTATGTAACCTCCCTTCATCCTCACAACAACCCTGAATTCATCCTGATGATTAACCCTATTATTCCCACTTTACACATGAGAAAACTGATGCTCAGAGAGGTTAATGCAACTTGACCAAGGTCATACAGGTAATAAGCAACAGGGGCAAGATTCGAAGTCAGGTCCTCAAACTCCAAATGCAGTGTTTTTTCTACCACACAAAGCCAAGAGGGAAACTCCAGGCCCCATCAGAAACAACCTAAGCCCAAAATACAGGTATTGGGGTCTCTCCAGAGCCCAGACGGGGCACATATGAGCCCTGCCGGGGCCAAGTGGGAAAATGACTGCACTCGCCCACCTAGGAGATCTCACCACACTCAGCAGTGTTGTGAGAACGGCACTAGAAAACCACTGCTATCCTCTACTACAGCAAATTTCATGGCCATTGAGTTTCTCTTGCTTTAGGGTCTGTCAAGTCATCGCTTTCAATGTCAAAATCAATGCACTTTGCAGTACTACATGCGGCAGAAAGAATATTTAAATGTGAGGGCCGATCCGGTGCCAGACATTCTTAAATGGTTGTCTGTTTCCTGAAACTCCTTTCCCAGAATGCTCTAGTAAGAGGCAAGGTCAAAAACAGACAAGGTCTTTCCAATGTTTGGTACCAGCTCCAGGGGCTAGTTCTTAGTCATTGAGCAAAGATCAAGGGTTGATAATGATTCCAAAGGAGACAATACGTTTTTTGCTACTGTTAGCTCTTTTCGTCTCAGAAGATTCCTGTGTTCTGGGTTCTATTCCCCAATCAATCAGAGGAGGTTATGGAGGGGTGGATCTTTGGAGGCATTGTGAGAGCACCTCCCCAAGGAGTATGACCATGTCCACTGATGCCTGGATGAGAGGATGCAGAGAACTCAAGATGATTAGATGCTTGGAACTCAAAGCACTATTGTTGAAAGAACTATACATCTCAGTGGTCTAGAAAAGCAAGCTTATGAACCAGAATGGTCTATTTCTCTCTTGAGATTCTCACTTGAAATTTTTTTTTATACCTCCTTGGTTCAGAACATATTTGATTAACACTGTTGTTCAGTCATTTTCTGTCATGTCCAACTCTTTATGACCCATTTGGGATTTTCTTGGCAAAGATACTGGAGTGGTTTGCCATTTCCTTCTCCAGCTCATTTTACAGAAGAGGGAACTGAGGCAAATGGGGCTAGGTGACTTGCCTAGGTCACCCAGTTAGTACGTGTCTGAGACTGGATTTGAACTCATAAAGATGAAACTCCCTGATTCCAAGCTCCATCCACTGTGCCACCTAGCTACCCTTATTGATTAAGCTTTTCCTTCCTTAATACTTCTTCTTTCCTTCCTCTGTCCCGTTTCCTACCTTCCTTCCTCCTTCCCTCCTTCCTTCCTCATTACCTCCTTCTTCCTTCCTTCTTTTCTTTCTTCTAATGGCAATCTATGAAGCACTTATGACCCCAAGCTGCTACCAGTCATGAATGAAGTCTAAAAATATCTTTTCCCTAGAAATCCTTCTGCTGAGGTCATAATAACAACAACATTTATATTGTGCTTACTATGTGCCACACTCTGTGCTGATGGCTTTACAATTATTGTCTCATTTGATTCTCACAATGACCTTGGGAGGTAGGTGCTACCATTATTCCCAGTTTGCAGATGAGCCAAATAGAGGTTAAGTAATTTGCTCAGGGTCACACAGCTTCAAGTCTTCCTGATTCCAGGGCCAGCACTCTATCCATGATGTATAAAATAATTCGAGTCATCTGTTGCCAGTGGATGAGAATTTTGCAGTGAAATAACAACGGCGATTATTTTGTTTTCTTAATTTCAGGAATGATTCCAGTTCAACTCTGGTGTTCAGCAATTAGCTGAAGTCATTTTGAATTTCTTTTTTTGATACAAGTAGCTTACAGCACTTTTGAGTGAGCGATTACCGGTCTCATTTAGGAGGCGCTGAAATGTTCAGTGATAGAGGCAATCAGCCCAATGTCATCTGCAAGGACTTCACCATCCATTTGGAATCCCTCTTCCATTTGGCCTCTGTGCTAGTCGTCGTCCACATCTGTGGCCAATCCCTTTCCCTGTTTCACCTCTCACTGGATATTTATTTCTTAAAGTACTGTGCTCATGAATAATGGATATCATATTGCTTGCCTTCTCAAGGGGTGGAAGAGAGCAAAGTATTTGGAACTCAGAATTTTAAAAAATGAATGTTAAAATTTTTAAAATGTAATTGGAAAATATTTAATAAAATAAAAATATATATATTTTAAAAGTACTATGTTCTCATTACTAATTAGTTCCATTCTATCAGGAAATGCCCTATGTTTAATACTCTCAATTTTCACTTGAGTTTGAATAAGTCATAAAATATATTTGAAAACTTGCCAGAACTTGGTTTTTCTGATTTGATGGGCATTTAAATGGCCTCATCAATAAAGCTCCTACTTCATCCCTTCTCCCATTAAATCCCATTTCAAGAATGACTGAACAGCAGAGGCAGGGGACCAGAGTCCGATGGATCTGATCACTACTGGATATCTTTCCTTAATTGCTCTTCATCACAAAGGAGGGTTCAGTCTGCAGCGGGAATAGAAATGACTGTGTTGGGGAAAAAGGCATCATCAATAAAATGTATTTTAAAAATTCTAATGGAGATTGAGTGAACTCTCATGGTCTTCTACTTATGGGTACAAGTTTTTTTTTTTCCAGTTAGAATATCCCTTTTTTTGAGACTTGACAGCTTTGTTTGCTGAGAATGCAAGAGAAGTAAAATAAAAATTGATTTGACGTCATTATATCAAAATTTAATAAATTTCCATTGGCAAGTCATTCGAAAGACCAATAACCCACAAGTCAACAGTCCTCATCCTGAAGGGAAGTGAAGAAACCGTGGGGAAAATGTAGTATCTAGCTTTAGAGCTGAAAGAGACCTAAGAGACCATCTGGTGCAACTCCCTCATTCTGGGAAACTGAGGCCAAGAGAAGTAAGTTGACTTGCCCGAGATGACACCCGAGGTGAGTATCAAAGAGACAATTTGAATCTAGGTCATCTGATTCCGAATGCAGTGTTCTTTCCCCCTGTACTAAAAATGACAAAGGCATGATATGGGAAACAAACCTGGAGCCTGCCCTTCGCTGGACTTATGAAAACAGGGCAGGTCCAGAGAAAATCAACTCACTAGTGCCACTGAATATCCTTCCCTAGAACAGTGACCTCAGCCCCAGAGCAGAAGGGCTACAATTCTAGAGGACAGTCGAGATCTCTGGGCGGGAGGTGGGGCTCCCTGAAATGAAGGGCTGCTTGGCACTCTAGCAAGCCCAAGTTCTTTCCTCACTTGGGAGGCAAGGAGGAAGAACACCTTAACCTCAAGGTAAGTCTGGAAAATTATAGAAGTCTTTGGGGAAGGCTGGACTCACCACGCAAAGGAGAGTATCTTGACCCTTTTGTGACTCTGTCAGTTAAATAACGTCTGTGCTATATTCTATGTTATATTTACCTCAATGCTACAAGCGAGAACTAGGCATGAGCCATATTCTAATGTTCTTGGTGGAAGCCATGGGTGGCAGCACGAGCTAAAAGCAGTAGGACTATCGAAAAAGCCCCCGAACCCAAGCACTGTGTTGTCGCTGTCTGGATTAGATTCTTAGAGCTGCTTTGAATGCCATACAATAGGGAAGCAAGAGTTGGCAATTTGCCAACCATAAGGTAGGGGCAAGAATAAGTTGGTTGGGGGTGGGGGAAGGTACCCTCTAGGATCCTTTGATTCCCTGGGCTTGATTATATGGGGCTGCATACGAATTTAAACAAAGTGGAAAATGAAAGAAATATTATAGCAAAGGAACAGAGAAAATGGAAATTATCGAATCTAGAGCAGAAATTAATTAAAAAGAAAACAAAAGAATAAGTGAATCGATAAAAAGAGCTATTTTTTAAAAGACTGATATCACTGGAAAGCTAGTTTAATCAAAAAAAAAAGAGAGAGAAAACTCAGATTACCAAAATGAGAAATGGAGGAAAAGATCATAACAAATGCAAAAGAAATTAAGAAAATTATCAAAGACTACTATGCATAGCTCTATGCTAATAAATTTGAGAACTTAAAAGGAATAGATGCATATCTACAGAAATATAAGACACTAAAACTGAGAAAATAGGAAATGGATAAGCTAAATAGACAGCATCAGAAGGAGAAATCTGGCAGGCTAATAATGTGCTGCCATGTTCAAGGACGGGGGCACGCAGGGTGGGGGCAGGGAGAATATCAGAAAAGAAAGACTCACAAGCAAACTCTTTGAAACTTTCAGAAAGACAAATAATTCCTACATTGTACAAACTCTCTAGACACAGAGAAAGATGGCATCCTACACAATTCCTTCTATGAGGTCAAATAGTCAATGTTGAATTCCAAATGGATATTGGTGAATTTTTATGGCGAGCAAGCCGGATGTTATTAAAGGACTAAATATCATTAAACAGGGAAAAATATCTATTCATACAAAAGTGTTCATGGCTACTTTATTTTGTAATAGCAAAAAAAATGAAATGGCCATATGTATAACCATTGGGGAATGGTGTAATAAACTGTGGTATATTATTCTAATAGAACGCTATTGTGCCATAAAATTACAAATACAGAGCATACAAAACTAATGGAAGAATTTTATAGGAAGCAAAGCAGAGCAAAGATAGCAAAATTAGAAGAGAAATATACATATTGGCTACAGCTATATCTTTAAAGGAGAACAGTAACAAAACTATAAATATGCAGATGGGAAAGAGATTGGAAGAAGAGGGGCAACAGGCAAGAAAGTCGTTGTGGCTGTTATTTTGTTAATTTTTTATGTAAATGGTTTGGAGTTTGAGGTTTTATTTTGTTTGTATATTAGGGAGTTTTCTTCCTCCCTTTGCTTATTTCCTTCACAACAATCCTTCCCCAGTGCTTCAATTGTGGACAGTGATGACCTTGGGGTCCTTGCATTTCCAGTGCCTGACACATAAGAAAGGCTTTCTGACTGATTAATGTGCATGTGGATTATTCTCAGAAAGATGCTAAAATAGTGATAATGACCACCAGGATAGAGGAACTTGACCTGTGATTTCACTGACAATGGGAAATACCAGGTGAGGAATCTTCACCTAAGAACAAGATATAGACAAGATAAATTGGAAATGATCAGAGGGAAGGCGCTAGGAGTGGGGCATATGGGAGAGGACCTTTGTAGAAGCAGAGATTTTAGCTGGGAGAGCATTCCAAGCATGAAGACAGCTAGTGAAAATGCCCAGAGGTGGACAAGGGAGTGTCTTGTTCAAGAAAAAGCTTGGTTCCTGGCACGTCATAGGCACTTAATAAATGCTAGTTAGTCAACTCATTCCTCATTTTGATGCTGGCTCTCTAACCACTAAGCAGTGATGCCTCACTGTAATAATGATCCTAACAAAGGAAACTTACATAGCACTTTGGGAGATGAAAAGTAGACATAGTAATCAGTGGTTATCGGTATGTAACACCCCTTCAGAGCTACCTCCTCCCCCACCTCCACCAGGCACTCCCAGCTCTGCAGGTTGGGTCCCTTGATTGAGGTACCAAATACCTTGGGATATTTTCTCATTTGACTTTTTGTAATCATTTACATTTCAGGAGGCATTTTTCAGGCTGGTTACTATGAGAACATAAAGGAACAAACTAACCACAACTGGATGACCTTGCACAGAGCTGTATCCATAGAAACAGAAACATCTGGACAAAAACAGAAGAATTCAATTGGGCTCTATTTGGCATATCCAGATGCTTGGAATAACGAAGGGAATTTTTTTCACTATTCATTCTGATGACTGACATCATCTGGACCCAATCTGAGAGGATACCACTTGAGAGCAACAAATAGATATAATGCATTCATTTATCTGTTCAAGGAATGTTCACTTAGACTTGCATTTATTATAAAACACAACCTCCAACCTCCCCCAAGATGCTGTAATTAATAGGACTTGAAGAATGGAGGCTGGCTTGCAGTGGGAGTCTAGTAAAATACAAACTCCTTGAAAGGAGAGACTGTCTTGTTTTTGTATTTGAGGTGGTGCAGCAGACAGAGTGCAGAACCTGCAGTCAGGAAGACCTGAGTTCAAATGTAGCCTTCGATACTCTCTAGGTGCGTGACCCTGAGCAAATCACTTAACCTCTGTCTGCTTCAGGTTCCTCATCTATAAAATGCTGAAGATAATGGCACTTATTGGAAGGATAAAATGAGCTCTTTCTAAACTACTTTGCAAACCTTACAGCACCTACGTGCATGCTAGCTATGGTCATTACCTTTGTGTCACTGTTGCTTGGAACATATTAGGTGCTTAATAAATATTTGTTGAATGAACCAATAAAATGTGAGCTCCCTGAGGGCAGGAGCAGGTTTTGGGGTTCGTTTGTTTGTTTGGTCTTTGTACCTCTGACACTTAGCCTAGTGTCTGGCATATAGGAGGCACTTAATAAATGCATGTTAAATCGAACAGAGCTGAATTGAAGAGAGATGAGTGGCTCGAGTTGGTGGACCAGTTATACCCCACTTAGTGTCCTTTTTAAATGAGCAATGCACAAAAATACAGGATTGGGGAGAGGGTCAAAAAAATCAAATGTTGGTTCTGCCATTAACTCCACGAGTGTGATCTAAAGCAAGAGGTGGCTGATGGCTCAGTGGTAAGAGTGCTGGGCTTGGAGTCAGGAGGGCCCAAATTCAAATCTGGTCTCAGACACTTCCTAGCAGTGTGACCCTGGGCAAGTCATTTAACCTCTATCTTCCTAAGTTTCCTCAACTGTAAAACAGAGCTAATAATAACACTCCCTTCCCAGGGTCAGTGTCAGGATCAAACAAGATAATGTTTATAAAGTGATTGGTAAACTGCCCACCTTGCCTAGGTGCTATAGAAATGCTTATACTCTGGGCCCATCTCTTCATCTGTAAAATAAAACACAAGGGCTCTACATAGGGACGACTAAGGTCTCACTGGTCATCCTCCCATGCTGTAAAATTGCTGAAGTCTTTGAATCTGTCCGCTTCACTTTCCCTGACTGTTGTGACTTCTTGGATTTTCATCTACAAAAGGAAGAGGATTGGAGCCTTTGTGCTCTGGAAAAATCAAAATAAAGGAATTTTCACCAAAAAAAACCAGTTTATCGTGTTATTCCTCTAGCAAAAGGAAACTTGACCCTCCCAACTCTCCCTTTCCTTGCCTCCATGGCTTTACCCCGTGGCAACAGAGAAGGACTTCTGGAGCCTTCTCTTCAGTCATTATATGTACTGCAGGAGAGGAGTTTCTTGGTCAAGCAGTTGATTTTTTTCTGAGAACCTGAATGTTTCTTGGGGGCTTTGGGAAGCATTAAGTGTTTTCCCCATGTCTCTTTAATGGACATAATTAAAACAGTTGAAGGATATAAACTCGTGTTCTTTGAAAATAGCCCCTCTAAAACTGCTCATCTGTTTTCGGCATTATTATTTCGTGTTAATCTCATGAGTCAGGAATGCCTCCAAACATTTCCCAGCAAAACACCTTAGACAGCAACCAAGTGACTAATCGAGTTTGTGGCTTATAACTTTATTTGAAATGCTATAAAAAGCGGGTTGGATTGTGTGCTTGAGCTGCCCATCTGTGCCATCAGTGGGGGGTGAGAGGAGGGGAACATGAAGAAAGAAGTTACCGAAAAACAGTTTTGGAATGGTCCTCAGAGGACATTGGCCCCAGCTCTACATCTCAATGAGAATTCCCTTGATAAGATGCCCAATGAGAAAGCTTCTGCCAAAAAGCAGTCCCTTCGAATGGGAGCCACTTCCTCCCAGGGCAGCTCGTTCTATTTTTGGATGGTGCTAATTGTTAGGAAGATTTTCCTGGCATCGAGCCTAAATCTGCCTCTTAGCAACTTCCCCCCATTCCTTCTGGTTCTGCCCTCTAGGAGCATCCAGAACAAAGCTAATCCTCCTTCCATGATACAACCCTTCGGATTCCTGAAGACAGCTCTCCTGGGCGATCTTGGAATACTGGGACCCACAAGGGGTCTTTACAAAGGACAGAGCCAATCAGCACTCCTCTCACCATGAGTGTAGCTGCTCAGCTGACATTTTTACCAAGGAATAGTTCCTCCTTAGAGCAGAGTATATATAGTGGCTTTGAGTCAACCTTTTGTTGGGTTCCCTGTGCTTAGCAGTGTCTAGTACATGGTTATTTACTGACTGGCCCAAAGAGCTGCCTCAGGAACTGAGAGGGTAAGTGCTGGCCCAGGGTCACCCAGCTGGTAAGTATCAGAGGACAGATCCTGGCTCTAAAGCCCTCTCTGTATCCACTCGGCCACACTGCCCTTGCTAAGTCATATCCTAAAAAAAAACTGAAGACAAAAGAAGATACCTTTCACAACTATGGCTAGGGGAAGAATTTTCATTTCAAAAGGAGGGAGGATTAGGTAAAATAGACAGTTTTGGTCATATGAAAATTTAAAGTTTCTGCACAAGAAAAATAAATGCAGCTAGAGTCAGATGAGAAACAATTAATTGAGGAAAATCTTATTAGATTTCTTTCATAAAGTTTAGAAATGCAATTTAAAGAACTGATATAAATGCATGAGAATGAGAGCCATTCTTTAATAGATAAATGAAATGGCCAAAGGATATTAACAGACAGTCCTCAAATGAAGAAAAACAAGTTACCAACAACCAAAGAGAAATGCTCCAATCGACTGAGGAAAAAAAGAAATGCCCATGAAAGCAACTGAGTACCCACCTCACATCCACCAGATTGCCAGAGATGACAAGGGAGAAGAGCAATTGTTCCAGGGGTAATTTTGATTGAGCTATGAATTGGCTCCACCATTCTGGAATTTAATATTATTATTCTTTTAAATTAATAAGCCCTCCCATTTCTCCCCCACCCCATTAAACATTTAAAAGGAATGAAAGAAAACCTTCATAACAAATATGCATAATCAATCAAAATAAATTCCCATGTCCAAAAATATGTCTCATTCAGCATGTTCAGTCCATCCCCTCTCTGGCAGGAGATGGGTAATGTCCCTGGTCTTCTGGAATCATGGCTTGCCATTTCATTGACCAGATTTCCAGAGTCTGTCCTAGTTGTTTTCCTGTATAACATTGTTCTCGTTGTATAAATTATTCTCCTATTTCTTTTCTCTTCACTCTGTATAAGCTCCTAAAGGCCTCCCCAGTTTCTTCTAAAACTGTTCCTTTTGCTGTTTCTTATGGTATGATAACATTCCATTGATAGTCACACACCATAACTTATTCAGTCATTCCCCAATAGGGAGGAGTCCCCACAGTGTCCTTTTTGTTGTTGTTATGACAAGAAGAGCTGCTAGAAATATTTCTGTCCATGTGGGTCCTCTTCCTCTTTCTTTGATCTCTTTGGGGTGGAAAACTAGTAGTGGTATCACTGAGTCAAGGGGCATTGCTTGTGGGGAACAACTAGCTATATCCCCAAAGTCACTATGTTTTGTACACTCTTGGACCCAGTGATGCTGCTCTTAGGCATGAGCCCCAAGGAAGTCAAAGACTCATGAAAAGGATGTGGATGTACAGGAATATTTATAGAAGCACCTTGTGTTGTCTCAAGGAGCTAGAAACAAAATAGGTGCCCAACAACTGGGAAATGGCTGGACAATTATGGTATCTGAATTACTGCAGATTTAAGTCATAAGAAATGATTGTGACAGATTCAGAAAAATGTGTAAAAATGCATATGAATGGATGCAAAATGAAACAAGTGGACCCAGGAGAAAATGCACTTGATGACCACAAGAATAATGTGAAGAGAAACAGATCTTTGAGAGACCCAAAGCAGAGGCCAATCATGGCTTCCCAAGGATGGAACATCCCTCCCACCTTTTGGCAGAGAAGGGGTAGCCTCAAGGTGCAGAATGACACATGCAATCTCAAACATGGCCCATGGGATCATTTGTTTTATTGGACTATACACATCTGTTTCAAGGGAGGGATTTGGGGGGTGGGGTTGGTGGGTAATAATATACATAAAGAAAGGCACATCAGTAAAACATTTTTAAATGCAGAAAAAAAGACATGCAGAAAAAGACACAAACAGGAAAATTTGTTACTACTTTATTCAAAGATAGATAGATAAATAGATAGATAGATAGATAGACACATATACAAATAGTGTCCCCAAAGTCTTAGTGCAAATTTAAGCTCTAACAGCTTCAGATGTATAAATGCTATAAACTTACAAAAAACAAAATTTGAAAGGTTTATTTATTTTATATTGATATGTTTCTTATTAAAATACAACATAACTACCATCCTGTGCTATGCATCTCTCTAATTGATTTCCAATCCTTGTAAAAACTTTCATCGACTGTTACCCAGTGACTGAAAGTACTGCTTTTGAAATTTTAGGCTCAAAAACATCCCAAGACTGAGGTTTTGAGACAGACCTGACAGTTTTGATATAGTCCCACAAGAAAAAGTCTAATGGAAATAGATCAAGGTGGCTAAAGAAGAAAACATATCCTACTGATCCACAGGTCTGAGAAAGTATTATCTAGAAACTGTCACACGCCTAATGAATAGAGACAAGTGCTGTCTTGTCAAAATTAAAATTTTATTATTCAAAATTCACAAAACTAGACATGGAAAAAAGAAATATAAACAATTCTATATCTGTAGCCTTTATAGTTCTGAAGTTATTAAAGCTTAAGACTGCACTAAGATTTTTGGGACACCCTGTATATTTATTTCAAAAAGAAAACCATATGTAACGTTCACAATTTCTCATAGAATTCTCTTCCCTTTGCTAATTTATATCTGGAAATGTTTGTTTGCTTATGCTTGCTAAGTTCATAATTTAAAAAAAATTAAGCCCACACATCCAAGAAAATAAAAATTAAGCCAAACAATCAGCTACATGCAGTGCCAATACAATTTTTAAACACTATAGAGCAGCTAAAACTTACAAATAACAGATGTAAATGGAAAAGTAAACTGCATAATATATTTTGAGAGGTCCGTAAGTGGATAAAAACACGTTTAAAGAAGTTAAGCGAAGATGAACAAACACTGGTTTAAAATGCCTCCAGAAAGTGGGGGGGGGAGGGGCAGGGGAGATCACAAGAGGAATTGAAACTAGAGTTAAAAGATGCTTTTTAAAAGGAATGAGAGAAAATCATTTTAATGACCAATATGAAAATATAAAAGAACTTGAAAAATCTACACAACAGCCAAAAGCACATGTACTCGAGTGGAAAATAGAATTGCAGACAACCCTGGGCAAATGGAAAAACAAACTCAAAGAGTGCTTGAAATATTAAAAGTTTTGCCAAAAAACAATGCATATTCAAGTGATAGACTTTGAAGTTAAAATGCAGCTATCATAGGAACAAGTATTGACATATTAGAAATTTAGAAAAACCAGAGAATCTAAGTACTATGTGTCAAGAAATTGTTCAAGAAAAGTGTCTGGAATCATGAAAACAAGCTACAATATACAAATAGAAGTCATTGGACTCCTACAGAGAGGAGCCCAATGTTCAACGTGCCTAGACACATTGTAGCTAAACTTTAGTACTACAATGACAAGGGGAAAATGCTGTGAGCCATGAGAAGAAATAACATACCAAGAAACATCCATTCTGACTACAGTGGTCTCCTCAAGAAAGACAAGACACAATCAACCATAACTGATACAAATTTGGGAAGTAAGTGCCTTGAAGGGAGAGAAATAAACATTTATATAGCACCTACTATGTGCTAGGCACTGTGCTAAGTGCTTTTTACTCATTTGAACCTCACAACAACCCTGAGACATAGGTCCCATTATTATTCTCATTTCATAGTCAAGGAAACTGAAGCAAATAAAAGTTAAATGACTTGCACAGGACCACAGAGCTATTAAGTGTCCGAGGTCACATTTGAACTCAGGTCTTCTTCATCCCAGACCCAGCGCTGCATCCACTGCACCACTGTCTGCCTCTAAATGAACCCAAAATTATCTCCACAGCAAAATACAGGAAGTTGGATGAAAACAAGAGATGCACACCAAAGAAGCATTTGCAATTTTGAACAGAAATATCTGTACTTTGCAGAAGTCTGAACAACTGAACCATCAAGACAAAAAGATAAGTATATAACAAAATTTATGCTCTTCAAACCAAGATAAATCAGACGCTCATAAAATCTAAGATTCCTCAATGGATGGTATGGGCAAAAATCATTAAATGTTTCAGAAGAGTGTTTCAAATAAATAAAAGAGGAAAGGGAAAAATAAGAGAGGGAAGGGCAATGAAGGTACTATCTTTGATGAATGGAATGCCTAAGTTAAAAAAAAAGCCTATGTGGACACAAGTATAAGACAGAGGAATTTTACATAATAGTGTTATTTATATTATGGTTTCTATTAATTTTGTTAAGTTTGAATGAAAAAAATAACATTTATGTCCCTTCTGATAATTCACATAACTTTTTAAAAGAATGACAAAAGAAAAGGAATGTCTAATCAATATAAGGCTAAATGTAAATAGACTTAATTCTCTCATAAAATAAAAAATTTACATAACAGATTAAAAATCAGAATCCAATGATATGTTACTTGCAGGCAGCACACAACCTAGGATGATCTCAAGAGCTTTAAACTGAAGCATTTAAACTGGAGCAATGTCTCGATTCTACCACATTAGCCCTAAATCATGAAAAGCAGAGAAAGCACTGACAATCATAGAATCATAGAGCCAGAAAAGTATCTCAGAGAAAATTGAATTCAAACCAGAAGACTTTAAGAGAGATAAATAAGGATGTTTTATTATACTAAAAGGTTCTACCTAAAATGAGAATATGTCCATTTAAAATATATATGTGCCTGAAAATTCTGTAGCAAAATTCATAAAAAGAAAACCTCATGGTTTCACAAAATGAAATAGCTAAAAAGTCAGTAACAGCCAGAGATTTTAATATTCTACCATTAGAATATGATATGTCCAACTAAAATAGAAAAGACTTCACAGAGCTGAATGGGAGCATTGAAGAAACTCTATCTAATAGGCACAATAGAGAGAATTCAACCAAAAAGCTTTTTGAAAATATATTTTAAACCCACATAGAACATACACAAAAACTGATGAAGTGCTGGTGACAAAGAAGATAAGGGGAAAATTTGAGCCACTGAAATTTTATAAATTCCATTTCCAAATCTATATGCAAAAAAAAGTTAACATTGAATAATGATGCAATATACAAATGTATAGGTTCATGTTAAAACTAAAAAAAGAGATTCATTAAAGGTTAGTGGAACACAAAAGGAACCAATTGTACAGGATTAGAGGGATTTTAGCCTCGGGTCCCCAGCTAAAGATATATGGAAAAGGTCATTTATTACCCTCCTCTCCCTTCTCTTCTTGGACCTCCTTGGAACAGGATCTGACAGAATAATAGTCTATGCACCTAGGGCCATGGATAAGGTATTTACCTCTTTCTGGAGGTTGGATAGGGCTCTTAAACAAGAGGGTTATCAGTGGGACAGTGGATAGAGTGGTTTTGGAGGGCTTGGAGTTAGGAGACCTGAGCTCAAATCTGACTTCAGACACTTACTAGTTATATGACCTTGGACAAGTCACTTAACTTCTGTCTGCCTCAGTTTCCTCAACTGTAAAATAGGTATGATAATAATGGCACCTACTTTGCAAGTTTGTGGTGAGGATCCAATGATATAATAATTGTAAAGTGCTTAGCACAGTGCCTGGCACATAGTAGGTGCTTTATAAATGTTAGCTTTTATTAAGACTATTATTTTCCCTTGTGAAAGACCAATGGCAGCTGGGTGGCACCATAGTGGATAGAGAATCAGGAAGACTCATCTTCCTGAGTTCAAATCTGGCCACAGACACTTACTAGCTGTGCGATACTGGGCAAGTCTTCCATTGAGTGATGTGGGAGACACTGGCAAAGGACTGCCCAACATGACTTACCTGCATCAAAGAGGGTGCTGTGCTCTATAAGCAAAGCGGAATTTCAGTAACCCAAAAGAACCATGACATGCTCACATTTATAGATATTTCCACTCCAAATGTACAAGTATAAGGGACGACAAACAACCCTGGGCAAGTCCTTTCTACCCTGTTTGCCTCAGTTTCCCCATCTGTCAAATGAGCTGGAGAATGGGGCAGCTAGGTGGAGCAGTGAGTAGAGCACAGGCCCTGGAGTCAGGAGGACCTGAGTTCAAATCTGGCCTCAGATACTTGACACATGTACTAGCTGTGTGACCTTGGGCAAGTCACTTAACCCCAATTGCCCTGTCAAAAAACAAACAAAAAAAACAACCAAATCAGCTGGAGAAGGAAATGGCAAACTACTCCAGTATCTCTGCCAAGAAGACACCAAATGGGGTAACAAAGAGTCAGACTCAATTAAAAACGACTGAACAACGACAAGAAAGACAAATGGATAAGCACAGATTTCAGGAATACCTTTGAATTGGATGTCTTCTGGGTGGTCTGTCTGCAGTTGGAGAGCTGTGATTTTAGGTGGATGCCTTGAACAAAGTTCACTTCACCTGCCTAGGCCTCAATCTGTCTTCTCTAAAATGAGTAGGTTAGATGAGATGGCCTCTGAGGGCCCTTCCGGATCTGGAGCACCGATCACATATATAAATTAAATAATACAAGCTAATTTAGAATGATCCTCTATTTTTCACCATCACACACCACAGTCAACCTAAATTGACATGAATAACAGAGAACTGACTCGACCACTACCACTGATCACTGGTGTCCTTTGTAAGCCAATGCATTTTATTTTATGCATCTGAGAATGAATCTGAGGGGTCCCTCAGAATCACCAAACTATTCCCAAAGGGATCCGTAGAATGGAGAAAAACAAAACAAAAAGGAGGGGGTTGAGAACCCCTGAACTAGAGCCCCATTGATCCAACCCCCCTCACTGTACAAATGACGACAAGGCAGTCAAGTGACTTGTCCAAGGTGACACCAGCAAAGCTGCCTCTTAAAGACAATGATCACTTGAGAGGACCCAGAGAACAGCATGAAATGTGAATCTACAAGGAAAGGAGCTGTCCAGAGGCTCTGAAAAGATCTGAGGAAGCTTATTCAAAGAAAAAACACCTGAATGAGCCACCACATTCACCAGGTTTGCTGGGATTCACCTAGTGCAGAGTAACCTGAGGCAAGTGCAGACTGAAAGTTTACTGTAAATTCAACAGAAATCAGCAAGCATTCACTAGGCTTCAGGTTGTGGATACAAAGACGGAAGCTAAATGCCCTCCAGGAGTTTACAGACCATTTGCTCTTCTTCAATCCTTTTTTCAGTCCTGTCAGCAGTGGTTTGTCATTTCTCTCTCCAGCTCATTTGACAGATGAGGAAACTGAGGTACAGGGTTAAATGACTTGCTCAGGGTCACACAACTAGGAAGTGTCTAAGACCAGATTTGAACTCAAGAAGACAAGTCTTCCCGACTCCAGGTCTGGTACACTGCACCACCTAGCTGCCCCTTACATTCCATTAGGGTAAGACAATCAGTACTCTTGTTAAGTAAAAATACCGCAGTTGCCAGTGAGGAGTCATGAAGACCTGAGTTCAAAATCCAGCCTCAGACACTATGCCAAGTGCTAGGGACAAACAGGAAGTTGGTGCCTGCCCTCAAGGAGCTCACAGTCATAATAAGGACTCAACATGCAAACAATTAGGAATAAACAGGATACACACAGGACAAATCAGGGCCATCTCAGAGGGAAGGTGCTAAGATGAAGGAGGACTAGCAAAGGCTTCTTGCAGAAGGTGGGATTTTAGCTGAGTCTTGAAGGAAGTGGGGGAGCCAGGAGGTTGGAATGAAGGAAACAGAACATTCTAAACATGACAGGTAACCAGAGAAAGAGGCCAGTGTCATAGAATATGTGGAGATGAGTCAGGTCCAAGAAGATCAAAGGAGAAGGAGAGACTAGGTTAAAACCAACACATTTTACCTTTGACCCCAAAGTGATAAGGAGCCACTGGAGTTCATTAAGTCTTGTAGTCTTGTACTTAGGAATGTTGGGGAATGTCAAAACTGACCAAGAAACAAGTGAAACTTTGGCAGCCAAGAAGGTTTCCTTATACACAAGTTGGCCATCTCATGGAACCAGGATCCTACCATTCTTTGGTACCAACTTAGAAGGAAGGAATTTTACTGTATTACCAGATTTCCATCCCCACAAAATGCTGATGTACTAACCATCTATGACAGGACCTGCAGCCTTGTGAGTGAAGAGCAGGCTCTCCAAGGGGAATTGATGCCATAAGGAATGAGCTAAGTCCACACCAAGATGAGCAGAATAGAGTAAGTGGGCTCCGCAGCACTAGGACTGAGCAACAAGAGAGGAACACCCACAGATATTTTGGCTTTGGGATGAGCTCAAAGTGAACAGCTAAAATAGCTGCCTCCTCCAGTGTGCCTGGAGGAATGAAATCGAATCCCTCAATTAAGGCGCTGTGACGCAACCACAGACTACACACCCAGCTTCTTCCTGCCCCTGGAAGTTACTGCTCAGGCAACCAGACTCATGAAGGGTACCTCTTGGAGCTAAGAGCAAGGAGAAGGCTAGGGAAGGAAATTCACTTCTCCAAATGCAAAAGGAAAATAGAGAGGGTTTCTTAAATTGTTGAACAATCTAACGATGGCAAATAGTTAGGTGCCTCTATTACTCAACCAAACTAGATCAATTTAGAATATTACATTGAAGAAGTTATAAATCACAATTCTGTGAGCATCATGGGAGGCAGCACGGTAAAGGAGAAAGAGCTCTGGGGTTCCAATTCTACCTCTGGCACTACCTGTGTGACCTTGGCCAAGTCACCCTCTTGGGGACTCAGTTTCCTTATAAGTAAAATGAGACGGTTGGACTAGACGACCTCTGAGGTCCCGTCCAGCCCTACAAGCCTATGATCTCCAAATGTGGTGTGGGATCACACTTGGCCAGGAGTGTGTTCTTGTCAAAGACTACCTCATCTTTTTCAAAACAATTTTAACCAAGTAAAATGAAGCTATGGAGAGATTAATGATTTCAGTGGTATCATTTTGGGGGAGGGAAGAGATCGGGGTTAGGTGACTTGCCCAGGGTCACACAGATTTGAACTCAGGTCCTCCTGACTCCAGGACTGCTGCTCTATCCACTATGCCACTTAGGTGCTTCAAATGGCACCATTTTTGAGTTGTTTCATCTAAGAATCTTCTAATCCAATAAGCACTGATTAGGTTCCTACTGGGTGTTTAGATGTCCAACTTTTGGGTAACTACAAGGCACACCTAGAAAAGGAGGCATGGCAGAATCTCGCTGTCCTTTCTAAATTCTCTTATAAACGCTATTTCATGTCCACAGTCCCTGTGGACTCGCTTGGGCCTTCCATTGGATGTAAGAATGTTTTGCTTCATTGAATGGAGGTTGATAAATAAACTTTCCTCTCCCATGAAACAACTAGGTTGTACCTTCTAACCATGGCAGGAAAATGAAATACTGTAAATACTATAATCGAGACATGTGATTTTACAGGTATAGGGAACTCCTATGTAGAAAGTCTCTCCACTGATGAAGATTTTGAATTACCTGTAATTGAGAGTCTTAGAGTGGCTAGCAGAACTTTGAGGTTAAATGACTCAGCTGTGGTTGGTCAGCTAATAATGTGTGTCAGTCTTGGAAGACCTAAGTCTTTTGGGGGATAAAAAGGCACTAGGGAGACAAAATAAAACTCTCTACCCTCAAAGAGCTTATATTCCACTTGGGCTTGGAGAGATACAGCATCTAACCAGACATGCATATACAGAATATTTTAAGAGTGATCCTTCGGCAAATCACTCTATCTCCCTTGGAATCTAAAATGAGGGGGTTTCTGAAGTTCCTTCTAGATCTAGAACTAGAACACCTGGGTCATGAGCACATGACCTCTCTGAGCCTCCTCTGCAAAATGAGGGCATTGAACTCCAAATTCCCTTCTGGCTTAATCCAGAGGGTTCAGGAGAGGCTTCCCTTAGGAGGCAGCCCATGAGCTGAGGCTTAATGGAAGTCCAACAGCCCAAGATCCAGAGGTGAGCAGGTGTGGAGAGCCTTCCAGGTGTGGAGGAGCCAGTCCGCATGCACAAGCGCAGATGTACAAGATGGAACACCAAGTCCAGCTAATAGTAAGTGTGCCAATTTGGCTGTAGCATAGAGAGTGTGAAGGGGAGTAACGAGAGAAAAAAAACCCTGGAAAGGTAGGCTGGAGCCAACTTAAATGCCAAGCAGAAGAGATAATTTAAGTTGTGCCCTTTAAGACAACCGAACTTTTTTGATTAGCCAGATTTCATAGAGATGCTTTCTGAAATGTGTTGTCTAATCGCTGGTATTAAATAAAGTTTACAGCACATCATCTGAGTTCTCCTTAGCAGCTCAGGGGCATCCTTCTGAACACCAACCAGCCGCTCACTTATAAAGCATCTAATGCAGCGCTGCTCTCAGGGGCTATTGTACTGCACTGGGCCTGTTTACTCGTCCCCTAAATGGCCCCAGAATGCCACGCTGCTCCTTTCTCTGTATCTGCTTTCATTTTCCCCTTCTGTCTCCTCCCTTGCTGTCGAGCTGTCACTTCTCAAGCTATCAGTTTCTCAGCTATTTCAGTGCCTGAATCTAGCATCTCCATCCTGGGTTTCCAACCTGCTCTTTCATTTCCTGCTTCTAATCAGCTATGGACTGGGAAACCACATAACCAAATTTGTTATAACTATGTGTAAAGTAAGAGTCAATAATGAGTGAGGGCCCAGGAAGGGGGCAGGGGGAGTCTTTCCTGTGGCATATAAGATATGGGGTTTAGTGCATGGGTTTTCTTACAACTATTCCAGCATTTTGGGGCTTTTTTTCCCCAAGTGTATTTTCACATGTTTAGCCTTATTCCAGATGGTAGAGGTCACTGTCCATTGACCCATCAATCAAAAAAATCTGTTCAGAACCTACTATGAGCCGGACACTGAGCTAAGCTACAGGGATAGAAAGAAATTATCATTAGGCATTACTACAGTTACTTTATCATATCAAAGAGAATTAAACATATTGAAATTTAAGTATACATGTACTCTACCCACCTCCCTCCTGCCCCACCCCTAACAACTGAAACAAGATTTCAGTACTATTCCCAAAGAGGGCATCTCCTAAATGTTTGTTACAGTCATAGATTTAGAGCTGAAAGGGCCCTCAGAGGCCATCGAATCCTACCCCCTCATTTTACTGTTGAAGAAACTGAGGCCTCGAATGGTTGACTTGCCCAAGGTAACCTGGGTGGTAAATAGAAGAGCTGTTATTGGAACCAGAGTCTTCTAAACTCTTAATCCAGCACTCTCCACTGTCCCACATGGCGTCCTTTGGATGATGATAAAGCCAATGGAGGAGGAGAAACAGAGACAGCTGTGTCTACAAGGCACCATAGCTCAAAAAGGAGGGGGGAAATCTTGTCTGGTTTTGTTTTGTTCACAGTGTCCATGATTGTGGCATCATGTAGACACAGCCTGAATGGCGCACCCATTAGCATTGCTAGCAATCTACAAACATTATTCATTACAATCTTACATTAAGAGGGTGGATGGTGGAGTGACTGGAAGGCCAACCTTGGAGCAAGGAAGGTCTGGGTTCAACCCTCCCTCTGACACATTCTGGCTGTGACCCTGGCTGTGTGACCCTAAGGAAATGACTTAACTTCTCACTGACCCTAAGGTAAGATGTAGAGTGGGTGCCAATCTACACTGGTAGAGGGACCTTCTTCCTCTGGAGGTTTGATCCCCCTTTCCTTCCCCTTCTCCATTTCAAAAGAGCACCAACCTTAGTATCAGTGGACCAAGGCTTCACAAAGGTCCAGAAAGGTCTGGGTACTTGCCCAGAATCACACAGGAGGTAAGTAACAGTCCTCTGCACCTCACAGCTCTGAGATCTAGAGCTAGAAGGGATCTCTAAGGACACATCTCATGCAACTTCATTTTGCAGAGAGGGAAACTGAGGCCCAGGGTGAAGTACTTACTTAGTACTGAATCATTAGTAAGCATCAGAAGCAGCACTGGAATCCAGATCCAGGGACTCCAAAGGCAGGTGGTGGTTGTTGTTGTTGTCGTGGCTGTTGTTGTTTGGTGTCCTATCCTCTCACTACCTCTCTCGAAAGATTGACGAGAGGAAAGTCATTTGTAAAATATGAAGTGTCATGTACCAGTGAGATCTGGGGATGATTCTCGACTATACTGCTAAACACCAGAAGTGAATTTGTCCAAGGAACAGGATGGTCAATGAGAAGAGAGTAGCTCTCAAATAGAATCACAGTAAAAGCTTTTTTACCCAGAATTTTTGGTCCTTGATCCCTCAAATCTTGGGTGGATCTGTTTCTTCCCTGATATAGGTACTCCCTCCAACGATGCAGACTGCGACCCATTCATGCCTGTCCACTGTGTGCAATCTCTGCCTATGAAATCTCTGCAATTTTCCCACCAGGGGCCCACCCAACATGATGCCTTTTTGCTAGATATCTTGACATCGCTTAGATACCAATGGGATATACGAGCTGTCTATTGGTTATCCTCTGGCTGCATGAAGGATCCAGTTCTTTTTTCCAGTCACACAGTTCTATCCTCTCTCATCCTTCATGGACATTTCTCTTGCTGAACTTGTCATGTTCTGTATCCTAAATGAAATCCATAATCATTTGAAAACATTTAGCCTCACTATCTACAGAGGAAAAACTAAGTGGATGAAAAATGCCAATGGTTCAGAATATGACATGAAGTTGGATGGACCATCCATAGAGCCTGCCTATCAGGACCCACCTCTGGGACAGACGCTAAATAGGGACAAGGAGTCAGGACTCGAGCTGCGATGAGGAGGTGGAGGGCTGGGGCTGGCTGGATGATCACCTTTGGAGAACTACACAATGCCTTTAATGGCCTTGAGCTTCTCCCTGAATCAGAGTAATCTTTTTAATGATGATTTCATGTAGTAGACAGAGAGCTGGCCTCAAAGCTGTGTTCAGCCTCTGACAGCTGCTGGCTAGATGACCTGGCCCAGTTACTTCACCTCTCAGTGCTCTAGGCAGTTTTTACAGAGAAGATGCCAACCTGCATTGACAGGAGGAGCCTGCTCATCTATATCAATGAAATTATGTGTCCCTCTTCTCCCAGTGGGAGAGTCTCCCAGTGACATCATACGGCTTCAAGTCATGGAATACTCCAGTCTCCAAAGAATGAAAGCAGAGAGTCCCACAGGCAATGGAGAAGCTTGTAGTGAGCATGAATAGGCAGCAACACCTATCCAGCATTTCGTCATTACAAGGATGCATATAATAATCAATCATCAAGCAATTATTAAGCACCTACTGCATGCCGGGCATGGTGCTAATTGCTGGGGGTACACAGAAAAAGTGAAAATACTTCTGCCCCCAAAGAGCTCAATTTATAATCATGGAGACAATGGATACATAATGGGTATATACTAGAGAGAGACAAGTATCCAAAGTAGATGCGGGTAATTTATAAGAGAAAGCATGGCAAAACCCTGATGTACCATCTGAATTCTCCTATAAATTGTATTTTATGTCCCTGTAGATGTGGCTGGGACTTCCAATTGGATGTAAGAATATTTTACTTCACCAAAAAAGAGGCTGGAAAATAAAGGTTTCTGCCCCAACGAGACAACCAAGTTATACCTTTCAACTATGGTGGCCAAAATGAAAGACAATACTTTGTTCAGAATTTGTTCCCCACACACCATCTCAAGGGTGCAGAGGGGCAAGGCTGAGGCTCCCCTCGGGAGTAGCCACAGAAAGGGGGTCTGTTGAGTAAGTAAATAGCAACAAGAAGAATGTTCCCTTATTCTATTTGCAATTCTAAATGGAATGGTTTCCGAAGTAAGACAAGGATACAAAAAGATACAAAGAAACATGGGAAGACATATACAAAGTGATGCAGAGGGAAGAGGCTACAATCCTGATAAAAATAACACAATGGCAGTAGCAGCAAAATCTGGAAAAATACACGGAAGGAAAAGGACAGGGATGAGAAGAGGGCATTTGTTACTATTTTGTCCAAATTCATTCATTCACTGATCAAGTACTTATGAAGGACCCATGTTGTGTTAGACGCTGTGCTGAGTGCAGGAGACGCAGAGATAAAAATGAAACAGTCCTTGCCCTCAGGGAGCTTATATTCTATCTGTTAAGGAAATACAAACTATCCACAAAGTAAAATGGGGGAGTCACTAACAATTGAGAAGATATTAGATCGTGTGATCATAGAGCCACAGCTGGAGAAGCCAAAGAAGCCACCTAGTCCAGCCCTCTCGTTTTACAGATGAGGAAAAGGAAGGCCAGGGATTTTAAGTGATTTGGCCATAGGTTCATAGTGACCAACAAAGGTAGGATTTGAACCCAGGTCCTTGGACCCCAGGAAAGGCCTCGTATAGGAGGTAATATTTGAACTGAGCCTGGAAGGGAGACAGAAGGAAGAAGAATATTTCAGGAATGAGAGACAGACTGTGCAAAGACATGGAGGCAGAAATTGTCCTTTAGCAGGAATGTCATGTTAATATGTACTTTTTTTTCAAAATCGAATTTATAGTTTTATATCCAATGGATTTTTATTTTTGTCTCTGTGTTTAAAATGTTTGTTTTGTTGTTGGTAGTAATGCTGTTTTGTTAATGTTACTAAGATTAGAGGAGGGGAACGTAAGCCAAGATAACAATAATATGGGCAGAGACCTTGGTGAATGGAGGTGCTAATTATAAACCATTCTCTACAGTTTATAAAAACAAGACCCCTAAGATGGAACATGTTGTTAGCCTGGAAGAGAATGATTTCTAAATGCGAGCTGACTGACTGATCTCCATGCAACAAGGTAAGTGACTGGTCTCTGCCCATATTACAGCTAGATTATTATTTTTTTCCTTCTCAAGTTATTCTTTTAAAAATTAAATTAAATTAAAAATTAAAAAGACCCCTAATGAGAGGGTATGTTGTTTGTGTTGGTAAACTAATTAATTGTATTAATAAAATAAATTAATCATTTAATTAATTAAATTAATAAAACTGCAATTCTATGGCAATATTCTTTTGCCTGATTAATGAAGCACTATAATATGAAGGATGACAATTCTGACAAGGGGAAAGAATTTCTAAAATGCCACAAACATATAAATGGCAATGTCAACCACTAACTAGATGGACACACATAATTATGATCATCATAGCAGGATAGGTCAACCTTAGGATTGAAATTATGGAACTTCCAAATGGGAAAGGACCTCAGGAGCCATTCAGTCTAACCCAGACATGGCCAAGAATCTCTTCTAGGATATTCAACACTCATGGCTGGCTCATGCCAAGATAATCAAACTGACATTACCTTCCCAAATTTTTTGAAAATTTAGTACTATACCAGTCAAGCTACCAAAGGGATGCTGTACAGAGCTAGATAAAAATAATAACAAAATTCATTTTGGAGGACCAAGAGAGAGAATTTTAAGATAAATAATGAAAAAAAAGCAAGAATGAAGCAGAAATAATATTTCTAGATCTCAAATTATATTATAAAGCCCTTGTCACAATTATATTATAAAGTGCTCATCACAACCATTTGGTACTATTTTAAAAGTAGCTAAGGAGATGAATGGAAAAGAATTGATAAGAATCAGAAGTAATCAAACTCAATCACTCAGGCAGTGTTTGATGAACTCCACAGCATAAATTACCTTGGAAAGAACTCCCTATTTGACAAGAATTTCTGAGAAAACAGGAAAGCAGTCTGGCGGAAATGAGGTTTAGACAAACATCTTACACAATACACTTCACAATAAATTCTCATAGTCATGTGACCAGAATATTAAAGATTGTACCCTATAAAAATTAGAAGAAAAGCAGATAATCTGCTTTTTCCAACTCTAGATAGGGATTGTGTTCTTAACCAAACAAAGAATAAAGGCAGTTATAGGAGATAAAATAGATAATTTCTGTTAAATGCAATTGAAAAGATTTTTGCATAAACAAAATTAACACAACTAGAACGAGAATAGAAGTAGATAACAGGGGTGAGGGGGGTGGGAATCTTTGTATCCAATATCCCCATAAGGATCTGATATCTAATATACAGACTAACAGAAATGCATGAACAAAATCCACTCTCCAATAGTTAAGTGGTCTGAGGTTATAAATATACAGTTCTCAAAAGAAATCAACAACATATGAAAGAACATTCCAAATCATTAATAATATAGGAAATATACATCAAAACAAACCTGAGGTTTTACCTCAAACCCAACTGACTGGCAACTGTGACAAGAGCTGGGAAGAATGAATGTAGGGCAGGTTTTTGAAAGATGGGCGCACTAATGCATTGTTTGTGGAGCTGTGAATTGGTTCAACCTTTCTGCAGCACAACTTGGAATTATACAAAGGGAGTGAATAAAATGCCTGTACTCTTTGAACACAGGTTCCGCTGCTAAGGCATATATCCCAAGGAAGTCAATGACAAAGACAAAGCTTCCATATATAACAAAATATTTATAGCAGCACATTTTATAGTAGCAAAAAAAATGGGAAACAAAGACAGAAACTAAGAATGAGAGAGAAGAAGAAGGAGGAGGAGGAGGAGGAGGAGGGGAAGGAGGGAAAGAAAGACAGACAGAGAGAGGTTTCTAGATTCTACAACCATTCTGAATATGATTCATGTTGGCTACTGGACACAACTGTCACTGCTCTTAATAAAAATGGCCTCTAGCTTTTGTCCTGCTCTAAGAACATAAAGGCATCATCACCATGATCATTATCATTATGACAGGTTAAATGAAATGGAAAGAAAGGTGGCCGGCTGCTCCTACAGCCCTCGTCTGTCGTCAGCCGAGCTTCAGGAGGCTGATGGGAAGCGAGGCCCTCCAGCATGCACGCTCCTCTGAAGGCTAGTCATGGAAAGGCAGGGCTACAGTTGTTTGCAGGAGCTCCTCCCTCTTTCCATCTCCGGAGGAGTCTTGAGGGTATTCCATGTGTAGAGTGAGCAAGCAGCTTCAAGTGCACCGACGGTGCCAGGAGCCACTTTGGAATAATCACATCCCTTCAAACTCAATGTACTCTAGCTGTAGAAGGGGCCAGAAGTCACCCATGCCCTTCCCTGACAGGCTCTAGCGTGTTCACCATGGACTCCCTGAGAACAAGCTGATGGGAGTCAACCCAGTACAAAGTGTTTCACACAAAGGGATGTGGGCACCAAATAAAAAGGATGATCTAAACTTTGAAAGGGAACACAATTCACCAGAGAATCAAAACAATAAAATGTGATGATGCACAAATGATGAAGAAGAAAAAAGAAAGGCAGACTGAGGCAACATGATTCAGTGGAAAGTGTGCTAGATTTGGAGTCAGAGCAGTCTTAGGACCTGGATTCAGATCCCACCTCCAATACTACCTGTGTGACTTTGGGTAAGTCTACTAACCAGTCTGAGCCTCAGTTTCTTCATCTGTAAAATAAAAAAAAATTGGGCTAAACAACCTCTGAAGTACCTTCCAGCTCATCATCTATGTTCCTGTGATAGTAAGTCCCTTGAGCTACCAGGGCCTCAGTTTCCTCATTTGTAAAAAGAAAGAGGAGTAGAGATCACCCTCCCTTCTCCACATCTACAATCTCTCTTACTTACCTCCCAGGGGGTGTGGTAAGGATCAAATGAGAAAAGACATGTAAAGCACCTGATAAATGTAAAGCACTATATAAATGCTAGCTATTAAAGTATCAACCTCGCAGGCCTCAGTTTCTCCCTCTGAAAAAAGAGGGATTTGGATTGGGGGCCTCTCAGGTCGCTTCCAGCTGGAGATCGAGGATCCTCTGATTTGAACAAAGCCAGTGAGGCTGTTGGGAACTCTGTGATAAGCCCAGCATAATGTGATAAGTCCAGCAGGTCTATAAAAGATCACTGGCTCATAGAGCTCAAGCCTTAAGGGCCCTCAGAAGTCATACCCCTCCTCTGACAGATGAGGAAACTAAGGCCTGTAGAGATGAAGTGACCTACCCAAGATTCCCTGGGTAGGCGATAACTGAGCTGATGTCTGACTCCAGCCTCCCTAGAGACAGATGCGGCTCTCTCAAAGAGCATGTGACCCAACTGGAGATGAAGGCGAAACCCTGAAAGAAGAGTGGCAGGGAGGTCAAAGCGTGGAGCCATCTGAGATTCCAGATAATGGTTCCGATGACAAAGAGGGCTTTAGAAAAAGCTGCTATTTGAAACAACGAGAATGAGGAACAATTTTAAATTTGAAAAACCAAAACAGAGGGAGAGATTTCCAGATTCACCAGCCACTCTGAATTATTCAGTTTCGGGATATAATTGTCCACACTCTGAACAAAGCACCAGACTGGAAACTGGGGACCTGGCTCTATTTCAGGAGCCCCTAACCTTTTCTGTGTCACTCCCAGGTCCATCTGGTAGCAGGCTGGTGAAGCCTGAGGACCCCTTCTCAGAATCATGTTTTTAAATGCATACAAGAAGATGCATAGGATTAGAGAGGAAGCAGTCTATATTGAAATACAGGGATCAAAATAGTTCAAATAAGCTCACAGCCCCCAAGGTAAGAACCCCTGCCCTTGTTCCCACTCCTCCACTTCCTAGCTCTAGAGAATCAAACTGGCGATCTCCAAGAGCTTAACTCACAGTCCAAGCATTCAGCTCATATTTCACATTCATCTTCCAGGGAAGAGCCTATCAAGAAAGTACAGAACAAAAGATAAAAATAGGAAATTGTTGCCAACATAGATGAGGAATTAGGGAAAGAGAACACAGTTGTTCTAAGTGGTTTCATGTTGCTGGACCCAAACAAACAGCATCCCAGGAATTCAAATTCAAAAAAAATGTTATACATGTATGTGTGAAATACTGCAGTGGATGCTGAGAGAAGCCAAAGATTAAAAAAAAAAAAGGCATGGTCTCTTCTGTCAAGAAACGAGTTAACAAAACCCACTGAAATCTTGAAACCTATCTTGGTCAGTCAACAAACATTTACTAAGCACTTACTGTGTGCCTTTGTACAGGTTCTCCCTCTCCCATATCCTACCCTGTGCCTGGAAGTCTCCCTCCTCATCTCTGCCTCTTGGAACCTCAACTTCCTCTCAAAGGTCAGCTCAAGTGCTACCTCTCTTAAGAAGTCTTTTCTGATTCCCCAGGTTCACAGTGTCCCGCATTCCACACACCCCCCCCCCGAAAATCAATCAATGTTTATTTTGTTTATTTCTTATATTTACTTATCTATGAACATGATGTGGAATGGAAGCTCCTTGAGAGCAGGGGTTGGCTCGTTTTTTTATCCCTAACCCAGTGCTAATCCCTAACAGTAGGTGCTTAATAAATGCTTGTTGATTGATTGATCACCAACAAGCCTAAGAAATAATAAATAAAGCATGGCAGACTCCTGAAGACAGGCAAACGTTATCCTTATTTTCAATAAAGGGGAAAATGGTAGACTCCAAAAACAGCAGACAAACAGAAAGAAAAACAACTTGGAAATTCAGAATACAGACCTTTGGTCACAATTCCAGAGGACTGAGGAAAGAACACACCATTCATCTCTTACCAGAGATAGGTGATAGACTTAAAATGCAGAGAAAGACTTACATTTTTTCTTTTTCTTTTTTTTTTTTTGGAAGGACATACATTTTTTAACAGTCAATGTGGAAGTTTGTTTTGCTGGACTGTGCATACTTGTTATGAGAGAACTGTGCTTCAGAGAAGTCATCAGATGATAGATATGAAACTGGAAACTCCAGATTCAACATTTCTCTTTTAAAATTGTTCAACAGAGAGTGAGTGAAAGGGAATAATAAGAAACGCTTGTAAAACGAATTGATTTATATTTTAAGAGAAAAGAAATTACTTTCCCAAGGTCTCATGGCTAATACTTGGTGAACCTAGCACTAGAACCCGAATCCATGCTTCCTTGATAATTCTGGAGACTTTGATCATTCCCCCTTCTTAGATTTCATCTTTCTAGAGTGAAGAGTCTTAAACTGCCTTTAAAAGGTCATCCCCCTAAATGCCTGGACAGTTTAGTTGCTCCTCTCCAGCTTCATGATATCTTTCTTGGCAGATATCCAATTTTACAATTCTTTCCAGGAGACCTCAAGCAAGATTCCAGATGAGGCTGCACCACAGCTCTGGACAAGGAGAGGATATTAGGTTTTGTTCCCGCTGTTCTCTCAGTGACACTACGTACTTTCTTGCACTTAAAAAAAATTAACAGCAACACATTAGACCAATATCTTCATGTCATTGTCTACAGTGACTTTCTGAAGGAACAAATGGACCGATCAGAGCCCATAACTTTGGGGTAAAACAGCTTTGGATTATGGTATATTGTTCCACTCACCATCTTTTTCCAGACCACCATTCCTAGCCCTGACCACCATTCTCCTATGTAGGTTGTCTCCCCATGAGAATGTTAGCTTGTAAAGAGCAGAAATTATCTCACTTTTGTATTTGTAGCACAATATCTGGCACATAGTGTTTAATAAATGTTTTTTTTCACTCATTCACTCACTACATTTCCTCAAATACATCCCTTTAAACTTGTCAATCCAGAAATTCCCAGGCCAAATGTTCATTCAGTCACCAATTCTTCAAGCTCTTCTTGTGGTTTTCCCAACAGACCTGGCATTTGGCTACTTGGAAAAGCTTGATGTGATCTGTAACCTAGAGATTTCACTATGCATGCCTCTTTCAAGTTTTTTGTAACAATGGTAAATTAGGTAAGTCTCTGAGAGAAATTCCTCTCTTTACACTTTTCCAATCAGAGCAATGGCTTCATCATTGCTGTGCTTGCGTGTGTGTGTGTGTGTGTGTGTGTGCGCGTGTGTCTGAATCTGTGTCTGTGTGTCTGTGTGTCTGTCTGTGTCTGTCTGTCTGTGTCTGTGTGTCTGTCTGTGTCTGTCTGTCTGTCTGTGTCTGTGTGTTTGTGAACATAGTCATGCGCATATAAGGAATCCGAGCCATCTTCCAGAAAGAGAATGGTGAAGGGGAATGGGAAGAGACAAAGATCAGAGGATCAAAGGCCATTAAACCTAATCTCTTCACTTTCCCTAAGAAGAGACTGAAGCCCCTGAAGGTTAATGACCTGCCTAAGGTCACATGGGCAGTGAACGGCAGAGTGAGGACTTAAAGCTACTGTCTCTGACTCTAAATCCAGCCCTTCTCTGTTTTACCATGATCCTCATGCCAATGGCAGACATAGACTTGTAGCTTCTAGAACCCTGGACATACTAGGTCTTCCCCTCCCTCCCTATATCTGCTTCATAAATAGATTAGTAAAACATAATTAAAGTGTAAACTCCTTGAGGGCAGGGGCTGTTTGAATCATCTCTGTGTCTCCGCCACCAAGCACAATGCCTGAAACATATTGGCAGACACTCGATAAATGTTTGTTGGATTGGACTGAATCGATCTCTTTGCAGCATGGCAGAGATGCTGCCAGGGGATGGGAAGGATTGATACCCTGTCACTATCTCAGCAGACCAACCTTTTAAGCAATTTTGTCCAATAGCATGGCAGAAACAAAGACAGGAAATTACCCTGGTAATTACCGCAAGAAGGCAGCAACATGGCACAGTGGAAACTGAGGTCAGAGGACCAGGGTTCAAAACCCCACTTTGCCCCACATTAGCTGTGTGACCTCCAGAACTTGTTTTCCTATCTGTATAATGAGGGGCAGCTTGGTGGCACAGTGCATGGAGGGCGGGGCCTGGAGCCAGAAAGACCTGAATTCAAATCCAGCCTCAAACACTAGCTGGGTGACCCTGGGCAAGTCATTTAACAGTCTGCCTCAGTTTCTTCATCTGTAAAATGAACTGGAGAAGGAAATGGCAAAACCACTCCAGTACCTTTGCCAAGAAAAGCCCAGATGAGGTCACAAAGAACAGCAACAACAAAATAATGAGGGACTAGATGATCGCTAAGGCGCCTTCCAATTGTTAACCTATCATGGTAAGCATAAGAAAACCATTTGCTCATCTAGTACGCTAACCAGCTTTTCTCCAAATGTTCCAGATTGTTAACTGGCAATGCCTTGAATCATGGCCCCTGGTGACTAAAGCAACTGGTCCAACCCATTACCCTAGACTAGATACCCTAGGACTCTGATACTGGACCTTCCTGCTTGTGTTACCACAGTCAACTACTTGGCAGGTATTTGGGGGGAAAGGCCTATGTGCCTAGCCATCACACTCAATTGCTAAAAGCTGGAAGAAACCTTAGGAGTCATCTAGGCTGACCCTCCTCATTTAGCAGATAGGGAAACTGAGGCACAGTGATAATAATTTATCCAAAGTCACACTCATAATCACCATCAGATTTGCACCTGGGTCCTCTAGCTCTAGAGCTAGGACTCCTTTTACCATCCCCCACTGTAGACTGATAAACCACAGGCCAGCCCTACAAGCTCCCCTTCCTTAGAAAGCTCAGTCTTCACCAGATTCCCTCTATTTCCATCCCCACTCCTGCATTTGAGCTTCCTAACCTCCCCACTGTTCCTGTGACTGATTGGGAACCTATCCTGTTTAACTGCTCTTTCCAGCGGTTGAAGAGGAGGAGGCAAAGACTAGAAGGCAAAGAAAAGATATGAGCATCCCCGCAAGGGACCCAGAATATAGGGCTTGTGACCTAACCTTCAACTTGGCCTCTCTTATATTTGCCAAACAAACTCTTCATAATTCAATTCAAATGTCCATTTCTGTTTCATAAAGGATGAAGCTCTCATGACAACGTGCTTTCCCCTGGCAACCCTCAGCAGGGTTACTACTTAATTAAACACAAATATTTCCAAATTTTGAAAAACGAGAATTTCTACAGTTCACTTTATGTCAGCAGAAAGCAGCTACTCCCCAAAGTTCCTATTGCCGAGACTGTGGTGGACATGATAATTAGAATCTTTTTAAAATTTTACTTAGTGATTCCAAGGACGTGACCAAAAAAATATAGGCCAGACACCTCCAACAAAGGCGGAATTCTGACTAAACGGCTCATTAAGTTCAATTCATTCCAAACTGATAGACAACAGGAAAGTAATGAAAGGCCTGGTCCATTTGGTCCCTTAAAAAACCCAACAACAAACATTGCAAATCTTCCAGACCCCAATGAGTGTTTGTTTTAGGAATTGGTGTCTGGGTTGGCTTCCTCACTTACTTTCATTTTAAAATTTTAAAACATCTGTGTGTGTGTGTGTGTGTGTGTGTGTGTGTGTAAGTCAACTGACAGCCTGGGATGGTGCTTTATATACCCAGCCCAATATGTGTATTTGCATACATATGTATCCAACTCTATGTTTGTAGACACAAGGTTAGGTAAAAACAAATCCGCACACACACAAACATGCATGCACATAGGGTATAGATGTATACATGTATTTATATGTATGTATAAACACATACATACACATGCATGGACACATACATGGAGGGTTGGGGTTGGACACATATATGCCCATGTAAGTCTGGGTGTACACTTTTATGTACGCACACACATGTATATACATGTGCCTAAATACATAAACATATTGCACTGGTTATGAATACTTAAGGATTTCCACAGTTATATACACACAGTATAACACATGTGTGTGCATATATTTTATTTCCTCATATGCATGTAGAAATATATGCATACACAGTTACCCTGACGTAAAGCTAGTTATAAGCTTATATATATACACACACATATATATATTCATATATAAGCATACATAGGGTTGGATAGGTGCACATATATACATTTGTATATATGCATAAACACAATATACAATTAGTTATGCACAAATACAAATTTAAGGTCGAATATAAACACACATACGTGTGTGCGTATACACAGGTCCCTAAACACATCTGTGATTTACATACATCTATCTCTCTGTATATTCACACACACCCCTCTAGAGGCTTGGCCGTCGAAAGCATCCCCCCAAACTGCCAGCTGACTTCGGTGCCCCTCTCCCAGCTGCCGCCACACTTTTTTAGTTGTCTCTAAAAGCTTTGTCTGAGAAACGAGACCCAAGGGTGATTTGGAGAAGGGGAGGGGAAAGAGAAGAGAGAAGAGAGAAGAGCGAGAGCAGAGAAGAGAGAGAGAGAGAAGGAGAGAGAGGGAGGGAAGGAGAGAGAGGGAGAGGAGAGAGAGAGAGAGAGAGAGAGAGAGAGAGAGAGAGAGAGAGAGAGAGAGAGACAGAGACAGAGAGAGACAGAGAGACAGAGAGACAGAGAGAGAGAGAGACAGAGAGAGACGGAGAGAGACAGAGAGAGACAGAGAGAGAGAGAGACAGAGAGAGAGAGAGAGAGAGAGAGAGAGAGACAGAGAGACAGAGAGAGAGAGAGAGACAGAGAGAGAAATATCGCCCAGTGGACAGGGAAGAGAGTGAGAAAGAATCCGAGAGCAGTGAGCACCAGACGCAGGCAAGCTTCCCTCCCAGTCTGGGAAGGAGGTCAGCCCCTGCCAGCAGGGCAGCGGGCTCTATTTTCAGCCAGGCTGGCCCTCAGGGTGGGTAGCAAGGCGGGAGTAACCCCCACGTTGCAACCTCAGTGGGAGGAAGGGAATGGGAAGAAGAGTCCGCCTCTGGGAAGGATGCCTCTGCCTCTCTAGCCGTCGGGGGTGGCACCACCGGCTGGGCTAAACCTTGCCGGTCCGGGGCGGGGGAGGCAGGGAGGAGAGTGTAAGGCGGTGAGATCGCTGGCTCTCCCGGTCCCTGGGCTCAGCTGCGTTCCGAGATCATGGGGTCCTGGGGCAGGGGGAGGGGGGGTCATAGAGGGAGGAAAGGCTAAGGACGCGGGCACTTACAGTGGCACCAGCCTAGGTGACAGCACCAGTGCAGCTTGAAGCATTTGCCATGGCTGTGGGTGGCGCAGATGGAGAGCCCGTCGCACGGCTGGAAGTCGGGTCTCCGCGCCGCGCAGCTCCGCGCCAGGGCCTGCGCTTCGTCCACTTTCTCGCTCTTGACACCCCTCTCGGGCCCCGGCGCCGCCTCGGCCGAGCTCATCTCCCCCGGCCCCCCGCCCTGGGCCCCTCCGCCTGCTCCTCGGGCCCCCCGGGTTCCCCGGGAGCAGCGTCCCCTCGGCTCCCGGCGGGCCCTGCAGGAAGCAGCCGCTGCAGCCCCCGGTAAGCTCCGAGCCGAGCAGAGCCTAGCGGAGGAAAGCAGAGCCCGCGAGAAGAAGGGGGAGGGTCTGGGGGCGGGGCCGGGGGCGGGGCCCGGGAGGGGGAGGGGAGCACTTCGAGGGGTGGGGCCCGGCCGGGCCCGGCTGGGCCGCGGGCGGGGGTCCGCCCTCCCCAGCCCAGCCCAGATCCGAGAGCCGGCCCGCGCTCCCGGGGCCTGCCTGCGTTCGCCCCTCCTCGACCGCTGCCGCGGCCACTACCACGGCCAGATCACTGAACGGAGCCCCGCGCTAATGCGCGCTCCCTCTCACAATCTTACACCTTCGCAATCACACACTCACGCACGCACACACCCTCCTCTCGGAGCTGCTGTCCCCTCCCTCCAAGCCCCTCACCCTAGGCGCGCGTGCACACACACACACACACACACACACACACGCACACACACAGTCTTCCTTCGGGGAACAGAGGCCCTATCTTGGCCACTGTCACACACCTAGCCCTCCAATATTAGGGTCCCTCTCATACATACACTCAGAGAGCTAGTGTAAGAACACCCCCACACACACTACCCACCCAGGGCGCACACAAAGGCTGACCCACCCTCTGACGGCGAGCTCACCCCCCCCCTCCACGTGCCCACGCACGGCGCCGGGAGGGAGGGGGCAGCTCGGAGAGGGTGTTGGGGGCGGGGGGGGGGGGGTTCTCCGAGTCTCCCCTGGTCTAACCCAGCCGGGCCGGGCCGCTTCTTCCCTTTTTCCTCAGCCCTGCAGCCTCCTGGCCGCGCCCTGAGCCCAGCCCAGCTCGTACCAATCTAGCCTCCCCGTGGACCGTAGGCAGAGCCCCGGCCACTGCCACGCATGCAGTCCCAGCCCAGCCTTCCCCTCCCCTAACAGTACAGTCCTGTTCCACCCTGTCCTGTCCTTCCTCTCTCTTTTCCTTCCCTCCCCTTCCTAGGCTACGGGGATTCCTTATTTGTCTTCTCTCCTAGGCTGTGGGAGGGGGAGGGGGAGGGGGAGGAGAGGGGCGGGGGGCGGGAAGAGGGTTGTAGTGTGCCTATGGGTGGGGGGGGCGGGGAGGTGTCCCTGCTCTGGTTCTCTGTGCATGTGTGTCCGTGACCTTTAGAGCATAGGAACCTTTTCGGGGAGGGGGGGGGGAGGCCCCCGAACGGGAACCAGGACGCGAAGCTGCAGGCGGATGGATGGACAGACAGACACGCCGACTGGCTGACCGAGAAGCAGAGACAAAAAGACACACAGACTGACAGAGAGACAGAAAGATAGACCAAGTCAGAAAGTCAGAGAGCTGGACAGAATGACAGAGACAAAGACTTGACAGGCTGAGTCAGAAAGATAGACACACTGATGGAGACAGATGGACGGACAGATGGACAGTCTGATTTCTAGGGCCAAATTCTGCTGCAGGGAATCCCAGCCGACCGCCTGCCCGCCTGCCAATTCCCGGTCTGGATCCCAGGGAGGAAAAAACCGTTCCTTGACTCCCGGGAGGGACCCTTCGGAGCCCAGCCTGGAAGAGTGGGGACCGTGAGCGCGGCAGGGGGTGGGACCAAAAAGCCCATCCGGATTAATGGACTGAGGCTTGCCGGGCTTGAGCTGAGGGAAAATGCTAGGCTCCTGCCCTTTCAGCCAATCGGCTAAGGCTGTAGCAGCATTTGCATCCAGGTCCTCATCCCTCCATGCCTGAATTCCTTTCCTGTCTCGCTCTGATAGGAAACATTCTGGCCAGGAAAGAGCCAACTTCCTACTCAGGTACTTCGGCGGCTGCCAGGGGAGGTGGCAGACTTAACCTTGCATTTAACCTTGACAAGAGGATGGGAGGGCGAGGGGCGGGGAGGGGGGAGTTATATAGACACTTACATCGGGTACCAACCCCCCACCCCCGCCCTGCGCCCCCCCATAGTGAATTTATTTTTGGAGTGGAGGGAACAGGGATCCAAGGCTGTAACTCCCGTAGTTTCTGATCTGCAAAAGAGAGCCGAGTTCTGATGTATCAGGCATCACCCCCAACTTAGGGGGCAGCCATGTAAAGCCTCAAACATCCCTCCAGACCCTGTTGGGGAATATTTCTTATTCCTTGTAGTAACTCTAAAGCAGTGCAATGCCAAACCTAACTACGGTCTGACAGGGAGAGAGAGAGAGAGAGAGAGAGAGAGAGAGAGAGAGAGAGAGAGAGAGAGAGAGAGGAGAGAGTAGGGGGAGGGGGGAATCCTCAAAGTAAGATCCTCAAAATCCTAAAAAAAATAAGTCAATGGAAGAAAGTGCTCATTCATTACTATTGATACTATGACCCTCCCCCCAATTTTCGTTCTTATTCGAAGGGGGTCACCCACCGGGGAATACAGGGGAGAAAGCATCTAAGTTCAGAGCATGCAGACTCAAATGCCACTTCTAAGGCTTAGCACATATAGGACACTTCACCTTTCTGTTCCTCAGTTTCCTAATCTGTAAATTGCTGAGGTTTTGTCTGTCCAGGCTTTGCTCCCCACCTCTCTCCTCCCATCAGGAACTAGTAATACAAGCAAATCAGGGAAATGGAAGAGAATAAACATCTAGATAGCACCTACTTACTATCTGCCAGGTACTTTACAAATATTGTTTCATTTGCATCCTCACAACAATCCTTCAAAGTAGGTGCTTTTATTATGTCCACTTTACAGTTAAGGAAACTGAGACAAACATGGGTTCAGTAACTTGCCCAGGGTCACACAGTTAATAAATGTCTAAGGAGGGCAGATTTGAACTCAGGTCTCCTTGACTCTATCCACTGAAACACCTAGCTGCCACCAGGTTCATCATTGTATTATCCTTAAGTTCTGTGTCATGGCAGTCCCTTTTCAGAAGGGCAAGAGTAGTGTGAAGGAAATTGTGCTGGAGAAAATCTAGAGGAAAAGGTCTCTAGAGACCTAGATTTAGAAACCTAGTTCTGACACTTACTAGGTGTGTGACCTTGAACAAGACACTTCCATCTCTCTAAGCCTCAGTTTCCTCATCTGTAAAATTAAGTGGTTGACCAGTGGCCTCTGAGTCCCATAAGCTCTGCAACTGTAATGCTGTGTTGTGTAAAGTGGGAATATTAGTTGCACTCCTTATACCACAGAGATGTTGTAAGGAAAGCATTTTGTAAATGTTTAGGAGTCTTAGAAATGTGTTATTATTGTAGATCTATAACTTAAAAGAACTACTGAGGTCTATTCCAACCCCCTCATTTTAAAGATGAGGAAACACCCACAGAGGGGAAGACACTTGCTTAGGGTCACAAGTAGCAAGGAAGTGCATTCCAGTCACAGGGGACAGCTGGATTCCAAGATTCCAAGCTCAGGGTTCCTTCCATTTCCCCACTGTGGCCAACCTTGACAAGTAAAAAGGTGGGCTCAAAAGTGGGCAAGTCATGTAAGCCCTTAGTTTCCAAGGATCTGCATCAGAGGAGAGTTTCCTCACAGTTTCTCATCAGTAATGACATCATAGATCCAGACCAAAACTATATTTTTTCCGGAGATTAACCCTCTTTGGTTAAAATTGAGAACATACTCACCCTCTTCCCCTTTGGATAAAGTTAAAAATATGCTCACCCTGGGTGGCGAGGTGGTGCAGTGGATAGAGCACTGGCTCTGGAGTCAGGAGGACCTGAATTCAAATGTGCACTCAGATATGTACAAGCTGTGTGACCCTGGGCGAGTCACTTAAGCCCAATTGCCTATCTTATGGTCATAAAGACCCAGGACCAAATAACAGCGGCTTATCAACAAGGTCAGTTATGTCCAACACTTAGAGGTCCTGGTGCCTCCCTTGAAGTTAGCTCCATGATGGGAAGCTGGTAACGCCACTTTTCTAGGAAATGGCACTCCAAAATGGCTTGCTTAATTAGCCTCCCACTCCCTAGAATGCCATCAGTGGGGAGTGTGTGACCTTTCAAAGGAACACACATCTTCAAGGCTTTGTCCTACAGAATTTAGTTTTACATTTTTTTCATTTTTAATTGGGACTCGATCAAAGCAAAAAGGGGAGCTCCTTCACAAGGGCAGTTGAAACCTCAGAAACATTCTCTTTTAAAAATTAATGCCTTTTGCTCTGGGGGTTTTGTTGTGTTCATTTTTTTTACATCACAGTAATTTCCTGGCATACCTCCTCCTTCCCACTCCCCCACTGAATCCTCCCTTGTAACAAAGAAAAACAGTTAATGAGGAAAGCCAAAACACACCTGTCCTCCCCAACCTGTCTACCGAGAGGAGGGATGTGTTTCATCCTCTGTTCTGTAGATCCAATTTTGTGCTCTGCAGTTAATGAGTTTAGATGCTTATTATGTTGGTGTTATTTTCTCTTACCTTATTGCAGTCATTGTGTGCCTTTGAAATGGGACTGCAGTCACAGGATTATAGATCTAGCCCAGGGCATCATTGAGTCTGTCCCTCTCCTCTTACAGATGAGGAAACTGTGGCCCAAAGAGGCTAAGTGACTTGTTCAGGGTCACACAGATCATTTTCAAGGCAGGATCACAAGCTGTTCATGATTCTTTGAATTGAATATGACAATTTTCCATTATGTTCACATGAGAGGAAGCAGGGTATCATTGCAAAAGAAGCAGCCTTGGAATCAAGGAGAACTGGGTTCAGGGCCCACCCTTGGCACTACCAACTGTGTGACCCTGGACGTGTCACCCTCAGTGCCCCAGGCAATTCTCCAAGACCATGTTATAAAACAGCTACTATAAAACATGTTCTAAAACATCGATAGAGTTCCTCATATCAATGAAAGTCTTGGTCCCTTCCCCCAAAGAAAAACTGACATTTCATATACCATCATTTGTTTCACTATTCCTTAACCAGCAGCTACTCATTTCTTTCCATTTTTTTCTCTTTGCTACTACAGAGTGCCAGTAAAAATACTTTCTTAGATAATGTACTTTTCTTTCTTTCATTGACCTCTGTCAAGTATATGCCAAGTATTGGGATCCCTGAGACAAAGGGTATAAGCAACAAGATTGTCCTCTTATTAAAAATTTAGTGGGCTAAATAAAAGGCTTGGGCAATCGTCACATTTACTTAAATGTATATGCATGATACTGATGCTGTGGGTGCACCCTCTGCGGGAATGGATTGCAATCCATTTCTACCCCCTTCTCGGGCTGCCTGAGTCTTGTTCTTGTAGATCCATAGAGGATCTATTCAAGGCATTGGAGAGATCCTTTTCCTCTGGGCCTTTTGACATCTCATGGATGCCAGTGAGTGCAACATTCGGGCTACATCGTTGATTCTACCTCCCTCTAACCCATCCCCTTTTATGACCTCACGTGTTCTTGATGATAGGATAGGGATAGAAAATGGACCCATGATCTCATTAACCTAGGGAACTCTCAGAAGAAGAAATTCTCTCTCCCCAAACAGGTCAGCATTTTCTCTGCAACTGACACTGTTACAGAGCTGCCTGGGTGATGCCTTTAAATTTAAATTTAATTTAATTTTAAATTGCTTTTGCTCTTCTGTTCTTTTATTACATCACTTTTTCTTCCTAATCATATCCCACCACAAATCAAACCCTCCCTTAAAACAAATAAGGACAATCAAACAAAACAAATCAATAATTGCTCGTGTCTGAAAATGTATGCCTCGTTCTGCACCCATAGCCCACCACCTCTCTTCTGACAGGGCAGGGCCAGCTTTGATGGTGTCTTTTACACACTCCATAGACACAGGTCATCACTGGTCATATGTTGCAGCCTGATTATGCCCATTATTGCCCTTTGGATCCCTCATAATCAGTCACTAAGCACACCTTGAACACTTTCTATTTACTTGGTTCTATGGACATGGGAATGAAATTTCTCTTACAATCTACCAAGGGAAACAACCTATACCCATAGAATTATCTACAACATATCAGTCAGTCAGTCAACGACAATTGTAAAGATGTGCCAGTCATTGACTACTAGGACCAAAGTGGAACCGGACCTGTCCTCAAGAAGCTTCCATTTCTGGAGTTGGACATGTCTGAAATCATAATCTTCCATGATTCACAGTCATTATATGGATGGCTCCTGCCGCAAAGAGCTGCTTAAAATCATTACTAGTTCTGATCATTCATTTCCCAATGGGAACCAGCCTAGGCTTTCTCCTGTTCAGCTCTGAAGTTCTCCCATGGCTGTAATCGCTGATTGCCTGACATTTTTTTGTCTTGGGTGTGTTTATGTGAAGAGAGACTTTGTTTGTGGTTAAATTAGCCCATCATTTCCCTTGATCTCCCTTTCTGTGTTTCTCACAGTGCAGTATTGTGGGATCTCACATCAGACCTGCAACCTGAAGACCTGGACTCAAATCCCACCAGTTTCTCCTCCAAGATATGGAAAAAGAATATTTGTATCTGGTACCTTCCTCTCTCAGGTCACATTCTTTCTATGTTCTGTGTTGTTTGTATGTCTCCATTACATGTTGTCTCTTTAACTAGAACATAATCGTTTAAGAGCAGGGGATGGTTTTGCTTTTTTGGTTTGTAATTGCACCCAGTGCTTACAACAGAACCTGGCACATAGTAAGCACTGAATAAATGCTTATTGACTGATTGGCCAATGGTACCAACCACTTCATAAGGCGGTTGTAAGAAAAGCATTTTGCAAAACAAAGTTTTATATGTGTATATATACACACATGCACATATATAAACAAAGGTATACACGTGTCTATATATGTACATGTGTGTATGTGTACACGTATGTGTTCGTATGTGTTTATATATACTTATAAATTCTATTACATGATATAATATATTAATAGAATCTATCCATATACTAATATATTATAGCATGTATATTGCATAATACATAACATTAATTATAATGTAATAACATAAAATATTATTATTGTATTATATATCCCATATAACATATGATTACATTCTATATTCTATTAATATATTATATGTCATATAACATAAGTATATATATAAATATAGACATGCCCATAAACACTTCTATGTATACACAGATATACAGGCATATATGCAAATGTGTGTACCTGTGTTTATGTATACCTGTCTGTTTCTATGTATGTGCATATTTATGTTTATATTATATGACATAATATATTAATAGAATATATTTATATACTTATATAACATATTGGGTACGTTAATACTGATTATGATATCAATATTTTGTGATTGTATATTATATGTAGCATGTTATGTGTAATATATTCTTATGTGCATTGTATGTATATATAAACATATGGATTGTTTCTGTAGGCCAAAAGAGACAGCCATAGCACACCACAGTCACCGAGTTCAGTCCTGAATCTAAGGCCCGGTGGCTGGGTGGCCCTGGGCAGATCCCTTCCCATCTTGGTGCTCTTAGGCAGCTCTCAAAAGCTAGAAAGTACCAACCTACATTGATGGAAGATTTTTCTTTCCTGGAAGCTCCCTACAAACAAAAAATTCTAGATCTTCTCCAAAGCCCCTAAAGGCCTGGTCAAAGAATGCAAGGAGGGAAAATGGCCTTCTTTGCACACCTACTACAATGCCAACGCTCTCCCACTTAGAGCACAGGACCTTCGGAGCCAGTCCTGGCTCCTCTTTGTGGACAGCTCCCAGACCTCTGCCTCTAGCCTTAACTGCTCCCCGTACTTTGGGTCTGCATCACCAGACAGCTCCACCCAGGCGCCTCAACCTTAATACATTCCAAACAGCATTCTTCATCTCCTTCCAAAACCTGTGCCTCCTCTTACCTTCCCATTTATGTTAACATATTCACCATCTTCTCGGTCCCCCAGCCTCCACACCATATTGTGATACAATGGAAAGAGCCCTGTCTAGAGACAGAAAACTTGGGCTGAATTTCATCTCTGATGCTTCCAACCTGCGTGACCTTGGGCAAGTCACATCACTTCTTTGGCCCTCAGTTTCCCCATCTGAAAAATGAGGAGGAACTAGGTGACCTTTAATGTCCCCTCCAGCTCTAGATCCACGATCCTATGAACCTTTGTCTTACTTTCAGGTGGTGAGTAGCAGGGTGACAAGAATAATGGGTTCTGGATCAGACAACCTGGAGCAGAATCCCAGCTCTGTTATTAGCTATCTGAATGATCTTGGGCAAATCACTGCTCCTCTTCTGGGCCTCAGTTTCTTCATTTGTAAAAAGTAGATGAGGGGACTGGACTTGATGCTGCCTAAGGTAACTTCCAGCTTGAATTCTCTTTCCAACCCTTCCCAGAGGTTGAGTTTAGCTTTGAAACGCAAGCATGCTGGGTGACCTTCCAGTTGTGAGGTGACATGCAAATGGTGCCATTTCTTTTATGGAGTCATCTCTTTTTTTGCTCAATGATTAGCAATTATAATAATTTAGCTTTAATTGGCTCATTTTGATAAGCAGCTAGAGGCTAAAATGACAGGGGAAAACAATGGATGACTCAAGATTTGCAGCTGAGACATCTGATTTTCTCATGAAGCCCATAAAATGTGAAAATGGGATGAGCGTTAGCCCAGAGTCAGCTCCTGACTAATTCCAACTCAGGTCATCTGATTGCCAAACCCACAATGCTTTGCAATGTGTCTACCACCTCTCTAGTCAACTCCATGCTCAGGTGGCACCCAGGGAGTGGAGAATTCTAGTGCTGAAGGACTGAACTTTCACATGTTTCACATCTTTTGTTGTTTGTCCTTCATTCTTGAAAAGAACCAAGGCATCAGGGATGGAACAAACACTGGAGGAGTCACAGGATAGAGGTTCAAATCTTGGCTCTGCTACTGCAAGCTACGTGACCCTGGCCAAGTCACATCACTTCTTTGCACCTCCTCTTTAAAATGAGAATAGGGTTCCCAAGGAGATCAGTAGCAGCTTGAGCGTGTCACTTAATTTAATCTAGAAAATGAGGGGTTAGACAAGATGATTCCTGAGGTCCCTTCCAGCTCTTAATCTATGATGCCAAAAAACTTACAGTCCAAAAATAAATAAATAAATGGATTGGGGGGGAAGGAGAGAAAGAGAGAGATGGGGTGAGAGATAGACACAGAGAGGAGAGAGAGGAGACAGAGAGGGAGATAGCGAGGAAGAGATGAAGAGAGACAGAGACAGAGAAATAGTGAGGAGAGAGAGAAACAGAGAGAGAAAGGAGAGAGAGAGAGAGACAAAGAGATAGAGAGATAGTGAGAGGAGAGAGAGAGAGAAGAGAGAGAGAGGGAGAGAGAGGGAGGGAGAGAGAGAGAGAGAGAGAGAGAGAGAGAGAGAGAGAGAGAAATGGTCTACACACATCACAATATTCATAGCATTAATCTCTGTGCTAACAACAACAAAGAGAAAACTGGATACAAAGCACGTGCCTATCAGCATGGTGCAGTGGAAAGGCTGGTTGGCTTAGAGTCAGAGGAGCCAGAGGGCTGCAGACCCTGATATCTGCAATGCAATTGGTGTGACCTTGGGCACTTGATCCCCAAGCCTTTATTAAGCAGCTGTTGTGTTCCAGGCACCCCAGTGCTAGGCAGCTGGGGATGCAAATACAAAGAACGAAATGATTTCTACCCTCAAGGAAAAGTTGATTAATTTCTCTTGCCCCTTAGTTTCCTCATCGATAAAATAAAGGCTTTGAACTTAATGGCCTCTAAGATCCCTTCCTGCTTTAAATCTGTTATCCTGGTCAAACACATGTGACGTGAATGAATGAATGAGCAGTTGTTAACTGCTTACCAGGTACAAAAGCACTGCGCTGCGTGATGAGGAAACAAATAGAAAAGCAAGAGAACCCCTGTTCTCCAATGGAGACCCTCTGACCATTGTCTCTAACCTGGATCTGTTCCATCTTCCCATGCTCTGCCTGAACCCCAGGCAGAGGTCTCCTGATCTACATTGGAGCTGAAGTCAATAGAAGCTAAAACAGCATCTCTCCTCCTCCCCAGCTGGCTTCCCCAGAGACCTAGAGATGCTGGCCCTCTGCTCAATGTTTCCTGACATTTCCTTCCCCCACAGTCCCCAGGGAGAGCAGCTGATCTGCAGCAGCAGCCTCCAGGAGCCCCAGGAAAAGTCTACCTGGCTCCCTGGGGCTCCCCATGCCTCCACAGGGGCATCTGAGAGCGCATGACCAGGCAGAAGCTGGAACAGTAAATAGCTTTGGAAAAAGGAGGAAAGTGATGGAGCGGAAAAAGGGGTCAGGGAATGGAGAGGGAAAGTGTTGTGTGGAGTGGAGCTTAAAAGCCAAGGATTTCACATCCTCAGGCAAGTCTCGTTGCTTTTTCTTTGTATCCCCAGAGCTTAGCACAGTGCGAGAACACAGTAAGAACTTCATAAAAGCACGTTGATTAATTGATATCTAGGTAGAAAGAACATCACAGTTGTAATGGACTGCACGAGGTCCAGCCTAGTGATGTTCGGGAGGGCCCCAAACCGGGTAAACCTAAGGGCGGGGGATTTTTTAGCCATAGCGTCCACGAGAGAGGCTGAGATCAGAGCATCGAGAGATGGGAGGGAACTTAGAGATGCACCATCTAGTCCAACTCCCTCATTTTACAGGTGAGAAAACTGAGGTCGGTAGAGGGAAATCTGCTTGCTCAAGATCACACAGGTTGTAAGAGACAGATTCAAGGTTCAAACCCTGTTTTTTTTTTGTCCTGATTCTTCTTTCACAACATGACTTAGAGATTAGAGTCACTGGATTGTGGGGGATGAGGAAGGTACTCTTCTCTCTACCTCTCTGTCTCTCTCTCTCTCTCTTTCTCTCCTCTCTCTATCTCTCTCTGTTCCTCTCTTCTTCTTCCTCTCTCTCCTTCTTCTTCTTCTTCTTCTTCCCCCCTCTCTCTCCTCCTCCTCCTCCTCTTACTCCTCCTCCTCCTCCTTCTTTTTCTTCTTCTTCTTCTTCTTCTTCTTCTTCTTCTTCTTCTTCTCTCTTTCTCTCTCTTTTACACTCTCTCTCTCTCCCCACCCCATCCATTTATTTATTTATTTTTGGATCATATGTTTTTTAACATCATAGATTAAGAGCTAGAAGGGACCTCAGGAGCCATCTTCTCTAACCCCTCATTTTCTAGATAAAGAAGCTAAAGCCCAGAGAAATTAGGTAGTGTGCTCAAGCTGCTACTGATCTCCTTGGGAACCCTGTTCTCATTTTAAAGAGGAGATGCAAAGAAGGGATATGACTTGACCAGGGTCACATAGCTTGTGGTAGCAGAGCCAAATTTGAACCCCTTCCATATGAATAATGTGGAAATATGTTTAATATGATTGTACATGTATGGCCTGTATCAGAATGCATACTGTCTTGGGGAGGGGGGAGGAGAGGGGAGGGGAAATTTAGAGCTCAAAGTCTTATAAAAGTGAATGTTGAAAACTAAAAATAAATAAATTAATTAATTTTTAAAAATATTCAGACCCCGGTCAGAACTCTGTCCATCTCCTTAGATTCTTGTTACCTTTTTCCATATTTCCATCCCTTTCAATTCCACTTACCCCATTTCATACTCCCAAATCCTTGGATCCAAGTTATAAAGTTCTGTACTCCCAGCCCCTAGGATTCCAATTACCCCAGACCCCATTATCATCCTGACTTTAAAAATAATCCATTTTATGTTTTCTAGATGCCTTTTGTCTCATCCTACCCTCTGCCCCACAGAAGTCTCCTCCACACCCCACTCTAGTTTCCTTACCCCATTCATCTCTCCTTCTCTCTTTGTGTCTCTGCTTTTCAGTCTCTCAGACTGATTTATAATTTATGTAAATCAATAGAGCTGATTAGGCAAGTAGTTATGCAAATACTGTACTCTTGCCTTTTCTTATCCCAATTCTACTAATATAAAAGATAAGTAAAGAATGTGGCTCAAAGCTGTAAAGGCAGAGCTAAGTGCAAAGACTAATGAAACCTGAACAATTTAAACCCCCATGAGCATTTACATCTATTTTTGGATGGTTGTTCTCAAAAGCCCTCTACAAGGGCGTGGATCAGTCATATGTATTGGACACATCTCAGCCAACATAGTAGCGTGATCAGCACACACTGTGGATTCAAACTGTTACTCCACTGGTGAAGGAAATTCCCAGTGGGGAAACCCCCTTCACCAATGCAGATTGCTATTGTAGGAGACTAATAAATGTTTATTAAATGGAATCCCATATTTAGTATAGAAAATGCTTTGTTATTATAGGATGTAGAGTTGGAGCCTTAAGCAGGATCTCTGACCCAATGACTCCAAGTTCTCAATATCTAGCTCCCATTTTCTCTCCTGGGCTACTGTCCTATGGTGATAGTTGCCTATTGAACTTCACCTCAAATTCAACATGACCAAAGAAAAAGCCATTCTCTTCCCCTCAAAATCCTCCCTTCCCAACTTCCCCACTACCAGGAAGGGCCCCACCATCCTCCCAGTCACCCAAACTCACAACTCCTCACTCTCTCACCCAGACCTTGTTTCCATCTCCCCAATATCTCTCACATCCATTCCCTCCCTCTTTCTTCATACCTCTACCCCGCTGAGGTCAGAACGTCATTACCTTATATCTGAACTATTCCAACAGCCACTTGGTTGGTTCCTTATATCAGGTTTGCCCTCTCTCTGATCTAGCCTCCCCACGACTGCCAAAATGATTTTCTTAAGGTACAAGTCTGACCATGTCGCTTTCCTTCTCAATAAACCTCTGTGGCTCCCTATCCCAGTCCAGGAATAAATATGAGTCCCTCCGCTTGACATTTGAAGTTCTTCACCACTTGGCCCCACCTATATGTACAACCTTATTACATGTTCTTTCCCTTCTTTCACTCTAAAGTTCAGTCAGTCTGCCTTTCTCACTATCCCTCATCCATTTCCCATCTCTGTGTCTTGGCACTGTCAATTCCCTATGCCCACAATATGCTCCACCTTCACTCCAAACTCTCTGAATTCCTAGTTTCTTTCAAGACTCACCTTCAGTGCAGCCTTCTAGGTGGTGCCGTGGAGAGAGTGCCAGTCCTGGAGTCAAGAAAATCTGAGTTCAAATCTGGCCCCAGACAGTTACTAGCGGTGTGACCCTGGGCAAGTCACTTAACCCCTGTTTGCCTGTTTCCTCATCTGTAAAAGGAAGGTAATCAGATAACAAGGACACTCTCAAGGTCTCTCTTAAGAACTTTGGAATTGATTGCACAATACGGGAGACACTGGCACAGCACTGCTCAGCATGGCGTGCCCACATCAGAGAAGGTGCTGTGCTCTCTGAGCAAAGCAGAACTGAAGTAGCACAAAGGAAACACAGGATCCTCAAATTTAGAGACTCCACGCCAAATACTCACAGACTATTTGTACCCGACCTGTGGTAGAGCATTCTGAGCTCATATCGGTCTGATCAGCCGCAGGTGGGCACACTGAAACTTGGCTCTACCACAGTGATGTCATTTTGGTCCTCTTGGAGAACGAAGGACAACCACCGACCAGCCAATGACCTGGAGAATGAAGGTAATGATAGCACCTCCCTCCCAGCGTTGTTGTGAGGATCCAATGAGATCATAATTGTAAAATGTTTAGCACAGTGCCTGGCACATAGTAGGTGCTTTATAAATGTTAGCTATTATCATTGTTAACCTTCCCTGATCCCCCTAGCTTCTAGTACCACCCACCCCCCAATTATAAGGCATTGATTCTGTATGTATTTTTATGTGTCTAGTCATTTTCAGTTGCGTTCAAGACCTGAGTTCAAATTTGACCTCAGACACTAGCTGGGTGACCCTGGGCAAGTCACTTATCACCATTTGCCTCAGTTTCCTTATCTGCAAAATGAGCTGGAGAAGGAAAAGGCCAACCACTCCAGTATCTTTGCCAAGAAAACCCCGAATGGGGTCACAGAGAGTCGGACACAACTGAAACGATTGAACAACAAAGTACTCTTCGAGTTGTGCCCTATGGCTTAGAGTCATGAAACACCCCAATCTCTGAAGAGCCATGGGAGAGGCGCATCAAGTTGTGGGTAGATCATCACACACTAGCAGCGAGAGACTGTGTAACAGATCTCTTCAGAGAGAACCATGACTGGAAAAGGAGGCAGAGGCAACAACCAACAGATAGCCAGCTCTCATTCTACATTGGTATCCATGCAGCATCGGGAGCCCTCACGTCTCCAGGACATTGGACAGTTTTTCTTTTTCTTTTTTCTTTGAGTGGGGAAGGCAGGGCAATTGGTGTTAAGTGACTTGCCCAAGGTCACACAGCTAGTATGTCAAGTGTGGCAAGTGTCTGAGGCCGTATTTGAACTCAGGTCCTCCTAACTCCAGGGCTGGTGCTCTCCTCACTGCACCACCTAGCTGCCCTCGACAGACTGTTTTTCAAGAATTTGTGGGAAGACATGGACAAGAGAGTCACAGAGGCTGAAAGAGCATGAATTGCAATCTGCACCTTTCGAAGACTTATCCACACCAGGGAGATCATAGATCTGCTGATAATAACTGTCATCCCAACAGACAAAAAAAGTTAAATGTTCTTAGTATATCCCGAATGTATAATAATATTTTTGGTTGGACTTATGACTCCATCAGCATAGAAACCTGACCTCCCTCACAAACTCCCTCACTAAGGCAAATTGGCCAATTGTCTCCACATGTTGTCTAAAAAATACACTTCCCTCCTTTCCTTGAAGAGGTGAGGGACTATAGGTGTGGAGTATTACCAGAACTATCAGACACTTTTGGATATGTTGCTTATTCTTAGTTGCTGAGAATTGCTTTTTTTCTTCTTTTTGTTATAAGGGATGCGTAAGGGAGAGGAGAAAGCATATGGTACACAGTAAGTGCCGTATAAATGTTAGCAATTATTATTGAATTCAGTCCAAGCTGCCTCCCAGGCTGGCCCTCTGTCCATAACTTCACAATTTCTGTAGCCCCTTCTGGTCTCTACCTCCTCCTGTTGTGTTATTCTTAATAAAACTGGTGAAAACAAACAAACAGACAAACAGATATATCTTTTTTGATCACAGTTTCTGACATACGCTGGACTCTTTTATCTATTAATTGCCTAATTATACTTATTAAATTACTTGTCCATTTTATTTAGCATAAATAAGGCTGATGTTTCATGAACTATGGAGTATGTGCAGGTAAGAATTACCAGTTTGTCTGTTCATTTCCTGATGTTTGCTCATGTAAACATAAGAAGCAGAGATTTGGTTTAAATAATTATAGGCCTAAAGTATTAGTGGATGCAATGCTGATGATAATCATAAGGAATCTAATTATTCCAATCAGCATCATCCACCAAACATATATGAAGTACCTAACATGTGCTAGGCACAAGTTAGTCACGAGCATTTATTAAGCACTTACTATGTGCCCGGTGGGCAGCTAGGTGCCTCAGTGAATAGAGTGCCAGGCCTGGAGCTGGGAAGACCTGGGTTGAAATCTGTCCTCAGACACTTACTAGCTGTGTGACCTTGGGCAAGTCACAACCCTGTTTGCCTTGGTTTCCTCATCTATAAAAATGAGTTGGAGAAGGAAATGGGAAACCTCTCCAGTATCTCTGCCAAGAAAACTCCAAATAGAGTAACAGAGAGTCAGACATGACTAAAAATGACTGAACAGCAAACAACAAAATGTGCCAGGCACTGTACTAAGTGCTGGGGATACAAAGAAAGGCAAAAACTCAGTCTGCGTCATCACATTATAATGGGGGAGACCATGTGGAAACAACAATGTATGGACAAGATATAATAAATTTTAGGTAATCTCAGAGGGGATACATGAGTGGTGAGGGGCATGGATACCAGCAGAAGGTGGTCCTTGAGCTGGGTCTTGAGGGAAGCCAGGAAGTAAAAAGGAGGAGGGAGTGCATTCCAAGCATGGCAGACAGCCAGTGGAAGTGAAGTGGCCTGGTGGGATGGTGCATGTCTGTAATCTTAGCTGCCTGGAAGGCTACAGCTGGTGGCTCACTTGAGCCCAGGAATCCTGAACTACATCAGCTATGGTGATTAAATTTGGCATTAATGTGATGGCAGGTAGCCACTAGGTTGAGTAAGAAGGGTCAAGCTTTTGATCTATATTGAAAATGGAGTGGGCCAATGTATCAGTGAGGCAATAAACGCAACATCAACAATAATTGTGAATATGCCTATGTAGTTCTGTATTGCAAGGTATAAGAGACTCTCCATAAAGAAGGTAAAAGAAGTACAGCATTTATTCAGACACCGGAAAATCATATCCCATAATCAAATGTTCAGCTCCCACAGCCAGTCAAACCACTTTATTATAACAGCAAGGAACTTAAAACACCATATAACAGCCTAGAGCCTCACCATCCCAAAATCTCTCTGACCCGCTTCTGGGGTCTTCCCCAAAACAAACTCACAGTACAGCTAAGTCAGCCTGTTCAGTTTTAACAATCATGAGGGTGGCCATTAGCAGCCATTACATATTTCTTTCTCTGTATTTCCTGTGACATAACTTCCTTTTCTTGTCAGGAAGCTCCCCCCACCACATGTAACCTGTGATGTAAGCAAGTCACATGGCCTATTAATGAGTGGGAAAGATCTTCAAATCTAATTGCTAATACAGCCAAGGCTTCCAAGCTGACCAACATAACATTGGGCCCAAAAGTAGCCCCTTCCAGCTTGGGTAAAATAGTGGAAAGAAGGAAGGAAGGAAGGAAGGAAGGAAGGAAGGAAGCAAGCAAGCAAGCAAGGAAGGAAGGAAGGAAGGAAGGGAGGGAGGAAGGAAGGAAGGAAGGAAGGAAGGAGGGAGGGAGGGAGGGAGAGAAAAAGAAAGAAAGGGAAAGAGATGGTAGAAAAGGAAGGAAGAGAGAGAAGGAGGTAAGGAAGGAGGGAGAAGGGGAAGGAGGGAGAATACTGTGCAGAGCTGGGAGATGGGGTGTCTTACATGAGGAACAATTAGGGGGTCAATATTACTGGATCATAGCATATTTTATATATGATCCTCATGGTAGCTGCCTGGTAGCTTTACCTCATGGTAAAGGAAGCCACTGGAGTTTATTCAGGAGGGGAGTGACATGGTCAGATGTGGCCAAGATCCTTTTGGAAATTGAGTAGAAGATGGATGGAGTGGGTGAAAGAGTATGGAGTTGAGAATGACACTGAAGTGAGTAGAGCACCAGCCATGGAGTCAGGAAGACCTGAGTTCAAATCTGATCTCAGACACTTGACACACTTACTAGCTCTGTGACCTTGGGCAAGTCACTTAACCCCAATTGCCTTGCCTTTCCCCCTCCAAAAAAAAAAAAACAGAGAATGACATTAAGGCAGTGAGCTTGGGTGTCAGGAAGGATGGCAGTGCCCTCAGCACTGATAGAGAAGCTCAGAAGAGGGAATGATGAGTCCAGTTCTAGAAAGCTGACTTTGAGATGTCTATAACCCATCCAGTTCAAGATGTCTGCTAGATTAAGAGAGGGTAGGGTTGGATAAACAGATCTGAAAATCACTCACATGGAGATGATAATTGAATCCATGAGAGCTGATGAGGTCACCATGCTAGAGAATACAGA